>NC_056470.1:5330438-5930438 GCF_008729295.1 Plectropomus leopardus | reverse complement strand
TTTTCTTTTAACTTTTTTTAGTTTTTTTTTTTTTATATTGCATTTTATGTTTTTTTATTGCGCAAATATATAAACCTTTCCCAAGTGTTCTCATTAATAAACATTTTTTGGTATAAGCTATTGTTCAGATTTTTTTCCATATTATGCTTTTAAAAAGTGACAGGGACAAAACTGTCCATTACAAAAAATGTTGGAGACATGTCTCCAGCATCCCCAGAGTAAATGACACCTATGATAAATATGCAGGCTCACAAGCACCAAACATCCTCAGCTTTGCACAGTCAGCTTCTAAAATCCCTTTTTCAAAAGCTGGACACACAGCACCACACACTGCACGTCACTAAATGCAGTCATCTCGCACATCTTCAGTCACGTTGTGAGAATAATGGCGCCTCTGTGTGTTCGCGATGTGAGTCCAGTGTCCTGGGCACAGATCCGGTGGGGTGGCCTTGGCTGAGCCGGGCCCCGACTCTGGATATCGGCCCAGGGTGGATGTAGGAACGACTAGGAGGAGCCACAGCCATCTGAATGTGGAAGGATGTATATGTGTGTGTGTGTGTGTGTGTGTGTGTGTGTGTGTGTGTGTAATTATACAGCTTGGGTGCCTGTCTGCACGTGACTTTCTATAACAGTATCATATAGTGAAAGAGCTTTGTGTGTGTGAGTGTATGTCACTCAGCCCTTTTCAGAGCCCCATGGGAATCAGCTGAGCTTCATTCACGCTGCTGGCACACGGGCTGTGTCACAACCAGCAATCCTGTTACTGTGGGGGAATGAGGGACATGGGGGATGAATAACAGAGTAAGAAGGGGAGAGAGAGATGGAGAAAAGGGTGGAAGAGGGAGAAGAAGAGTGAGGGTTTATTGCGATGGAGGCAGGCAGAGGAGAGAAAGGACGATTATCCAGAAAATGACTTAGGGGAAGAGCAATGTGGGAAAGAACTGCGATGAGTAAAATAACAGAAAGTGATGAGGAAACTTGAACCAAAGGGACATGAGAGAAACGATGGTGAGTTAAAATAAATGAGGGCAAGGGACGGGTTTTCCCATCTCTGGACCTGTGGGAAAGGAAGATTCCACAAACAGCCAGGGCACCGTCCTGTGTTTTCAAGTAGGAAAATGGTGGGAAGATTGTATAAACAGTACACAGGTTCTGTTGCTGGTCAGATTTGGCAAAAGTCACACGTCGCCTGTCCAAGAGAGCTGGCTGACATGAAGCAAAGGTGAAATCACAGGGAAAGACAGGAAAATAGTCTTGCTTTAGACCTGACATTGAGCTATATGACAGGTTGAAAAACAATAATTCTGTTACTGCAGACAGATTTGACAAATTTAATTTTGACAGGCTGCTCCCGAACATAACAAGAAGGGCTGATTTATGTTCAGCATTACAGACACGCATTGAGCCCTCTGTTCAGACTCTACATTTATTTCAATTGTATTTGTGCACCTTTCCTGAAAGCTCACTGATATGAATGAAACACAGCAGAACCAGAGGCATCTTGGCTGATTTAAGCTACATATGACCATAGGAGATGACAGAGACCTTAAAAAAAGAAATCTCCATCCGTATGTTGTGGTGTATTTAATGGCCTCACAGACCACCGTCATCTACAACTCTTCCACAGATGCCTTGTTTGTCGTAGGTAAAGGGAGTGTTTATCTATAAGTAAGTAATAAGTAATTTCTGTATTTAGCCTCATTCCCACTGCAGCTTACATAAGCACATCATATATTGTTTTACAGAAAAAAAAACCTGAACACACTAATTTCAACTCCTTAACTGGTAAGATGCAATTACGTGTCATTACTAATTACCCTCCGTCTCTAAGCAGCAGTAAAACATTATTCCATGTTAGTCTGAGCAGAGTTTAAAAGAGAGACTGAATAAGAAAGAGATATACAAAGAGAAGAAACCACTGAAAAGTTTTGAAAGACTTCTGTTCCTCTTGGTGTCTACTGTTTACCTGTTCTCCTGCCTATATGTGATATCATGTTTGGATGAAATTAACAAAAAGTAAAACTATAAAAGCCATGTCAGCCTCACTGAGCTACTAGCATTCAAATTATGTGAAGATTAAAGTAAAGAGTAAAAGAGAGACATTATCAGCACAATGTAGGCTACATGCATTTGATTAAATATTTATAACAGGTGAAGCCTTCATTTCCAATATTATGCTAGGTAGTTTAAGGAATAAAAATGCATCATATTTTTGGAGTGCTTTGGGGGCGTTTGGTGTGTTATTCTGTTATGAGAGATTTTTTTCATATCTGAACATTATAAGAAATCTACAGCTGTTTGGGTCCAGGTGTGTTGCTCAGTGCTCAAAGTTGTTTGGATGAGCAGTTTGAGAAAAAGGCAAGCAGCAATTCTAGAGGCCAAGCAATTGGTCTGTTCCGAACAGGCATTTTTCAACAAGCACTGTACGAATAAATGAGCCTTAATACCGCAAGAGACTTATTAAAAAAACAACAACATAAGACTCAATAACCCCTCAATAATCATGAATGTTTAAAATTTTTAGTCACAGCTTCCTGTGTTTTACCATCACTCTGGTTGAGTTAAATGGTATGTATGCATTTTTTGTGGAGGTGATTTGAGCAAGCATGTCTAATGGCTCTACAGCCAATCAGAGCGAAGTCCTTCCAAAGCGAAACAGAAGCAGACTGACAGCAGCCGTCAAAACAGTAGACAGCCATTACCTACTGGAACTAATGCCCTGAGGCGGGAAGGAGATACTGCATGTGTGTTTGTATGTGTGTGTGTGTGTGTGTGTGCTGGCCATTACCTCAGCATGTGAGCCCCTGGTGACAGATTTCACCACAATGGCCTTGTTTTTCTCCTCGATCTCAAAGCCGTAGTCTTCTTCCTCGGGGTGAATCTAGTACAGAGAAAATCACCTAATTACTCTCACATTTACACAAGTGAGTGATTGTTAGGTCTGGATGTCTTTCACTGGTTTTGCATCACATCTAAGCAAGAGGCAAAAAAAAAAATGTCGTGACACGCAGTATATTTTTATTCATTTCTTTTGCCTCACCCTGTAAATATCTTTTCATTCATGTATCTCGTACATCTGACTCTCAATCAGGAGTTAAGTGCATGCTCTGGCTGTAAAGGGTCATCTGATCATATTTGCAGCAATGACCGCTTTCTTCTGAGAAATCACTGATGCTTCATGTAAAAAAGCTGATGTGGGGCATCCTTTCTGGGTGGTCATATATACAAACTGTCCAAACATTATCATAGCTTCAATCTTGCATCTCGTTGGGTGCCAGGTGTCCCACTTCAAAAGATTTTCTCAACCTCTCGTATTCTATTCCCCAGTGGGGCGAGGCTTAGTTAAACGCTGTCATCACCAAACACATTAGCTGGCTTCCATTAGGTAAGCTGCTGGGGCCATCTTCCTGCTGCACAGCCCCGATAAGATGGGGATCACGGCTGTTACGTAAGAGGACATGGCTGTGGTAAGTAAAGAGTTCCTGTACTTTGCGTCAATAATAGCCATGAGGGGGGATTAGTTCTGCTAATCATGGGGGGGGTCTTTTCCACCTCTTGTAGAAGGCCAGATAGCACGTCTACTTCCCATCCGATATGAAAAGTGAAAAAGGATGCTAGTGATGCTTGTAGGTTTCCCCAAAGATAATAGACTTAACTAAACATTTCAATTTCTGTTTCAGCCTCTGGAAACCACTGCTAGCTAAACCTAAACCAGTGCACATTGACCTTATTTTATGTGCCAAAGAAATACACATCAGTTATACTCTGTGTTATTATGACCAGGCTATATGACATAATGCAAAATATATAATGGAAAAAGTTTTGCTTTTGCGCTTTTACGGTAGAAAAATGTATTTCTATTTAGCTTATGATAAATGTACCCTGCACATCTGAAGACAAACTGGTAGCATTAAAATATTGACAATTATGTGCTGGTAGCATTAATCCAATAATCAGACAATCTCCAATTTTTAACTGAATGTTTTATCCTGTATCTGGCCCCGAAATATAGAGCATGATGACCTGGCAACGACCTTTCTGCATGCGTGTGTTAAGCATCAGAGGTTTGTTGCTGGGTTTTATGTCTCACCACACATTGAACTTTCTATAAAGCATTTCTAAATTACAAGAAACTCCAGGAACTTTCCCACAGTTGAGCAGTTTTATTAACGAACAGTCTCCTAAAGGTTAATGCTTTAAACTAATAAACAGGGTTAGTTTTTTCCCAAAACTGGGCAGTCTATATAGTAGAAAGACGCAAATACTCTTAAAAATTGGTGCCATATGACCAGCGAAAACAGTGAAAAAGGACTGTGGCATTCACTTTTGCTCAAGAAGTAGAAAACCTACATCTAAATGCACTCTGTCACATCAGACCAGTACACACTCCCACTAGTAATGTGAGCTTTTCTGTTTTGACAAAGGGAACAAAATGGCATCTGGCCAGTAAAAAAGTTTTACATTTTGATCTCAGTTTGTTCAGCCTTTTTACAAAACAGGAAACAGTATGGCGCCCACTTCCTCTTCACCAACTCCCGTATTACAGCAGAACAGTACACTAAGATATGTTTCTAAAGACATTTTAGGGGAGAAATAGGCAACAGTAACATAATCTTAGTTTATATTTGATCATCACTGCCTAGTTTCACATTTTTAACTGAGTTTGGTCTGTGTTTGAGAGAGAAAAAGACTAGATTAGGGCATCTTACTCTCAGGACCCACTTCTACACTCAATGTGTCCGCGGTGGCGGGCATATGAAAATTTTTCATTTATGCACATATGACTTCTGATTTCTGCCCCTTTTGGGGGTTCTTCTACTCTACTCTCCCAGCACCTGTTGTCATGTTATGAATGAAAATTGTTAAAAGTAAATGTGTTATCAAGCACAAAAAAGAAGGAATGGAAATATGCTTTAAATATTAGAGCATTTATTAGGAAGGAAAACTCTTCTCTTTCATCAGACCCTGCATTATTGGATAGGGGAACTAAGCAGCCTTTTAGTAATAAAAAATATTGGTATCTAATGACATGAAAGGTCATAAGTCCTCTCTAGCAAGTCATATTAAATGTTTCAATTAAAGCAGAACTCACCACCGCACCTGCACTAACTAGGGCCCTGTTTCACGTCTTTGCACTAAAGTAAAACGTCAAAATGAGGACGAGTTTGGAGTACATCTGACTGTAACAACCGACTGCCGTCATCTCTCATAGTTTATTTAATCTTGTGTCTCAGCAGCAACACAAAAGGGACTTCATTCCAGGCAGTACAGCTGATTTCCACAAGACACAACTCATTAAGATGCACGCTGATCAGAGCAAATTCAAAGGTGTCTATTGTCATCAAAGCAGTCCACGCTCCCGAGGGGACAAAGGGGGGATGTTTCTGCGTGTATAGTGATGTTAATTACATCTAGCTGTGGAGATTGGGGAGAACACACACACACAGGTCCAAACAAACTGGAGTGAAGGATATAATGGATGCTAACATGTCAGTTCAATTAGCTATACGGTACAATACCGTCCTGTTATGTCATCACTGTGTACACGTACACGTACACATACACACACACACACACACACACACACACACACACACACACACACACACACACACACACAGAGTATCGTGCATGTGCTTAAGCATGTATTTGCATGGAGAGTGGTGCATATCTAGTTAAATGTGGATCAGTTTCTCTTTGATTCTGAATCCATCTCCATCAATTTGTTGTTTCCTATTCTGTACAGTGTTTTCTTTTTTTTTAAATAACAATCTCTAGTGTGGATAAAGCTGGAGTCACAATGTAGAGAACTAAAAGATCTTTGTGCTGTATGTGGGATGCTTGCCTCAGTAAAACATGTCAACTGTCTCTTCATTATTGTCAATTTTCTCCAAAGAAATCAAAAACTACTGAGTGATTTTGGCACTTTGGACAGAGCGTGACAGTAACGATTTGTGTAACCACGTATATGTGTGAGAGAATGTGGAAGTGGATGTGTTTATGTGTGTGTCTGTGTTCCAGCTCACCACCAGGGACTTGGCCAAGATGTTTTCGATGAGTTTGAAGTCGTTGCGCTGGAGCTGCTTGCTCTTGGTGCTCGTTCCCTCCATTTCCTCATCCGCGTAGAAACGGAAGAACTGGGACTCGTCTTTGAACTCGCTCTTCTCCAAGACTGAAGGGAAAAACACACACAGCGTGTAATCAGAAAGCTGCTGCGGAGAGAAATAATGATAGAAATAGCAACATGCTGCATCTCAGTTAAAAAGTTGCTGAAAAAAGACTTATAGGAATAGTTCACACCAAATGAAAAATAAATAAATATCCTCTTACCTGTGATGCAATTTATCTGTCTAGATTGTTTGGTGTAAGTTGCAGAGTGTTGGAGATATCAATCATAGAGATGTCTGCCTTCTCTCCAATATAATGAAACTAGATGGCACCCAGCTTATGGTGTTTAAAGCACAAAAAAATAAATTTGAATAGCTCAGCAGCATGTTTCCTACCAGATATCATGACCTTTTTTTCATGTAGGTACCATTTTCCTTCTACTGAACTCATCCTGTCAACTACATCGCCATAGAGAAGAAAGCATGCATCTACTTATGGATGGGATCCTCCTGTCTGTGACAGCACGATGTGTAAATCTTGATGGCACCCTCAGCAGTAGATGCTCTCTTCTTTCTGTGCTGTGATACATACGATAAATGTATCCCTTTGGTGCTTTAAGCACCACAAGCCAAGTGCAATATAGTTCCATTATATTGGAGAGAAGGCAGACATCTCTACAGCCGATATCTCCAAAACTCAGCAACTTACACCAAAACGATCAAGACTGATAAATAGTACTACAGGTAAGAGGAAAAATATGTATTGTTGATTTTAGATTGAACTGTCCCTTTAAAGTGGCACTAATGAAAGGGCAAAAAATGCATTTAGCATTAACAATCCAGAATGTGTTTATGCGTATACTACTGGCTAAATTGATGGTCTTGTTCTAAATTGTAGCTCCTAAATTTGAGGAGTGTTATGTGACATTGTTTGCAGATCATTTGCAACTTCAAAGACCTGTGGAGACATACGAGTGTTTGCTGCCACTAAATGTGAGGACATCTTCACACAAACAAGCTAACGGTTAATTAGCTCATTAGCTAATGATGCTAGCAGCAACATCTGGAGTCAAACCACATCTGGGTCCTAGCCAGCTCAGGCCAGGCTCGGGAAGGATCCTCCAGAGGACACATGAAACAGTTTGTGAGTGTGTGTTAGTATGTTTAGAAATCCCAATATTCGGCTGAGCCTCACTCCAGCACATGGGGCACTTCTAACAGTCAGGACTACATTACAGATGTTTCTTCACTCACAGCTGTTTGAGCTTGAACCAAAATGCACTGGATTAACCATACTATAGATTTCCGTGATGTTTCTCTAATAAGAAAGAAAAATCACTGAAATGAGGCCTTCAGTTACAGTATGGCAGCATTTATTGCGCTCATAAACAATTTTCTTGAACAGTCTATAGGTATCAAAAACTTAAATTTAACACCTTTTCAAGCCTTTTCAAAATCATGTTTTTTTAACCAAATTTAAAACAGATATTTGGACAAATTGTCTTCTCCTCATTCAATTATTGTGTGAAAATGTAAAGGTAAGTAGTATATAAAGGGTTCTATTTACAGGTAGATTTTATTTGAGAATATAGTTATGAAAATTTGTTGGGTTGATCTATATTTTGCAGGTTAGTGCGATTGTAAAGTTAAAAGACAGTATTAGGGTCCCTTGTAGCAGGTTTAAAAATGCTTAACACCAGAAATGTGGACTTTCACAAGGAAGAGCTTGACTCATTTTGACAAAAATATATAAAAAGACAGATTAACTAAATTAGACATACGCTTAGGCTATTTAACAATTTCTAAGGCCTAATAATTTTAAAATTGAAATTAAGGACCTACAGCCTACCAGTTGAATGAATGATTATATTCATCATTTTAACTTTGATTTTGTTACATTTTGAAATTGAAGACTGATTTAAAGAAATTGGGTACACTGCTGCAACAGGTGCAGATACACAAGTAAACCTTAAATAACACTGGCATGTGATGCTCACATTTGGACTAAAGCCATGACGTGGGAGGCAGATTTTATTGAGTTGGACATCATTGGGAAAATATCCATCTCGCTTGTGTCACACAGGAGTTCTTGACATTTGGCCAAAATCTCAAACACACTCATAGAGAGAAGACTACCAACCGAGACATTTCTTTATCTTAGGTGTATAAATCTGTATGGCTTCTATAAAATAGGGCTTGCACTGACAACACCGACAGCCAAAGGTACCCAGCTGTTCAGAGATTTGGCGAGCATCTGGCACCCTCAGGTGAACAAAAGCCTTCACAAACTGATTACACACACGCCACACACTTGCGCTGGCCTGACGCCAACTCAAACATAGCCTGAACGTGAGTTATTTCCTCTGAGTCACCGAGGCTGTGGTCATATAATACCTTAACACCACCTATTCAACTAGGGGGAGTGCTGATCCGGAAACTGTCATACCCTAATAACACACACATAGATACGCAAACACACACACAGATACACACACTAAATCATCATTTAAATGATAAAAACAGCTGACAATATCAGAGGGTCAAGATAACAATGCTAAGACTCATTCTGCTGGACCTTTATTCACACATGCACTTGACAGGACTTTTTAAAGGAGTACTAAATAGATGAACTTCTTAAAATGTATTTTATGTAATTCAACTATATATGCACAACAATATATAAGATGCACTGTTATAACAACATGGTTAAACACAAAATGATTACTTTAAGTTTATATTCTACTAGGTGCAATCAATTTTCAAACAATTCAAAAGAGACATTTCTGACAGATCTAAATGGTGTGGCTTCTTAGACCAAGTATTAGAAAGCATTTATCTTATACCTGGTGTAAGAAGCACACAGCACAACTGTCATTGCTAGTTTCAGATTTACACAGGTGTCATTTTCACAGCAACTGCTTACGCTGTGTAAATGGTTAATGCGCTTGCACCCATTTGTGCTCCCATGGGCGTGTAGGTCTTACAAAGAGGCATAGTCAGACACATTTTTGGCGTATTGCTGTTTTGCGCAATTGACCAACAAAAAATGCGGTCTCAAGTCAATAGCGCAGTATTTTCCCACTATTGTAGGAGCACATTATTCTCTGCCACTACCCATACACTCTGCTTGTTACACACACAGGGTCATATGGATGGGTTGTGTGTGTGGTTGAAATAATGCATAATGAATAAAGAAAACATGAATTACATTCTGTAAAATGTGAACATAACAGAGCAGAGCAGAGCTCTTATCCAACTCCCCATTCAGAGAGATACTGTGCACATTTCTACACAAGGAGCAACCTCATTTCAGAAGCTAAAATGTTGTTCTCTTTCTTCTGTCAAGTTTATAACAATTGGTTTAAGTTTTGATGCGTAAATGTCCAATGATATTTCCTGCAGTGACATTATTGCTCTCACAACATTACTCTCAGCAGAAAACTGCTCATTGCTCCTTTTAGCCAAATCCACCATGTATGACACTCTCTGATTGGTTTCACCCAAAGCACACCTATGATTAATTATGGGACTAAAAACAACCCTTTGCCCCCTGCACCTTACCTTGCACCTGAATTATGCAACATTTAACTGGCAAAACAGAGGTTGGACACACCTTAAGTTTAATCATTTAAATCAGGCCATTAATAAAACACTTTGTCAAAATGGATCCCCAAAAGAAACATTAGCCATTTATTTTTACTGGTTTAGTATTGAATTACATCATTGTGGTTGAAGGGATAATATATTATTCTAAAAAGTCATTATTATCCACTGTTACTTCCATTTTGGGTATTCTATGGTAAATATTGTCAAATGAATTTATAAGTCAATGACATTTTGGCTTAGGAGCCAATGAACTGTGCCGTATAACAGAACAAATGGGGGAAATGTGGAAAAGTATCTGGTGCTGCACCCTGTATGTTGAGTTGCCTGAAGGGCAAAAAGCAACAGGTGTTGACGAAAGACGTGCAGATGAGTGATGTAAACTGGTAAGGACAGATGAAAGACATATTAACAGTGTTATCTGTTATCAGTGATCCGCCCAGCAGAGAGGAGCCTCATTACCTTGCATCCAATAAAACCAGACAGACAGAAAAAAAGACAGACAAGGAAGACAAGGACAGAGAGAAGACAGAGTTCACAAGTAACCAGGTGAAGAGCAGCAGATGTGCTGACTAAGGACTAAAGAGGGCGACTTAAGGAGAGCTAAAGAGTGCAGACAGGCTGAGAATAGAGAGGTCATGACCCTGAAGAAGGGCAGAGAAAAGGGAGAGAACAGGTGACACCTTCCAACAGATGGTGGAGAGAAGTGTGTTTGTGTGTGTGTGTGTGAGCGCCAATCTTCCTGGGAGCAGTTGTGTGTGTTTGAGTTAGACCAAAATTAAATGCCTGAGAAGAGATTTGCATGGTTTTAATCATGTGTATATCTAAACCTTGGAAGTGTATGCATTTCATGAGTAACACTTGTACTGAGTGTTGCAAGACATGTCAAAACACACTCTGTAACTTTGTGTAACCTACTGCAATGTAATTCACTACTTATACAAATTTACCCCATTCAAGAATGTGTAGCAATGACTTCATGTTAGACTTCTTGCACACTTCACTACATTGCCTCAGGAAGCGCTGTCATCATGCTACTTCTTCAGTATTCTAACACGAAGTACTTCCTTAAAGTGCTTCTCACTTTACACATAATACACCGAATAAAGATGATTCAATTTTAGTCCTCAACCAGCAGTCATGGTCCAGTGGACTGACCCAGACAGCCGTGTAGTTAAGCCAAACAGCTCTGGTTAGGGTACGCTGCTCACGCTGTTTACATTCAACATGCTGGGATAGAACCAAAGCCGCTCCACTACAATGTGGTCAGTGAGGTTACCGAGACTTGGCTAGACCAGGTATGCAAATTTATGATGCTATGACGACATGACAGAGGAGAAGCTAATGTTACATTTTTGTGGGTAGATGTGGCCCACAATGAGGTAAACAAGCAGCAGAGAGTGAGAGAGTGAGAGGATGAGAATATCTCACAATAAACAGAGCTGTTACAAAAGAGAACACTGTTAATAATAAGAGAGAGACAAAAAACATCAGCGCACGACATGTATCTTTTAAAGCTGAAAGTCTTTTTAGTATTTCTGTGTTTTCACCAAACTTTTATGTATGCGTGCGTGAGAGACAAATTCACTGACCGTGGTGCATGAAGCCATTGTTGCAGAGCCCCACACCCAGCGTCACTGCGTCCTCTCGGGTCGAGCAGTCTCCCTGGGAAACCAAATCAGTGACGCACACAGTCGGTCAATCACAATGCCTGTTTACACCTCCTCTTACAGCAGACTGCAGCACCGCTGGCCTGAGTTATCTGTGTGTTTGCTGCAGTGAGGACAGTGATTGTGAGCCAGCACATGTGTGTAAAATGAAGACGATGAGAGATTGGGACACTGATTCTGCATGTCCTTGGTTGTGTTTTTCAGTGTCATTGAATGGTGACAAATGTCCAGAATGTTTTGAGGTTTTTTTGTAAATGAGCCCCATCTGATTTAAAACAAGTTTTTTTAGAGCCTAGTTTCATTTGAATTAGAGATGGAAGGTTGGACTCTTTTTACTGGCTTGATTTTGTATGAGTCACTTACTAAAGAGAATCAGGTTTTCAAGTCACATCAGTCACCAAGTCAGTTATCCAGAGCTTGGTGACTTTCTCATGGGCCCCAGTGCCCTCTGAGCATGTGCACCAGACACTTCCGATGGCCAAGTCTGCTAGCTTCCGGTTTAGGCCTTTGCTTACTTTAACAGGGATAAAATAATTAAACTGTGCAGCTCATCTAGAGTGAAACCAGTCATTTCACGGGGCAGTGATGCTCAAGAAAAGTTATCAAATGTTTTACAGGTGCTCCTTTTCCCATGATTTTGTGTTTTTAATGCCCCTGTAGGAGCGGGAAGTTGTAATTACACAGTTCATTTATTGATTGAAGATTAGTGACTGTGGCAGTGAAGTTTTGGGTGAGTGAGTGATTCATGCTGCCAGAGTCAGACCTTGAGCTCAGGGCGAGGGGGCGGGCTCCAGGTCGGGAGAATGAGTACTGAGCAAACAACCAAACTTGTTGCTTTTATGTTAGTTTAATACAGTAATTAATTTGAACAATTGGTCTCCCCTCATCTTGACAGTTCACACTAGTTAGTAGCAGGTAGGAGAGGTGAGTAAATGAAGGACTTAGTGGAGATGGGGGCTTGTCAAAAAGTCAGTAAAAAGAGTTGCTTGTTTCGAACAAATGATTCATGACTTGCACATCACCTGTGCTGAAACGACTACAAAATAGTCAAAACTTAATTAAGGCTGCATATTATATTGTTGTTGTTTTTTTTATAGTCATAACCAGAAGACTACAATATTGCTCTCAGGGATTGTTTGATTTAGTTGATTATCACTGGAAAATGGCACCTTTAAATGTAAATTTTATTATTTTTTTGTTGGGGCCTTTTGTGTCAATATTCAATTTGTTTAATTGAACATTACACACAAAGCAGTAGTAAAGAGGAACTGTGTAAACTTTAATATTTTGTGTTTTTTTATTTCAAGTGGTATCATTGTCATTTAATTCCTTAAATTGTGCAGCCCTAAGTTAAGCAAAAGTAAAAGATTAGCATCAAGCATATATTCCAACAATACAAAAATATTCTCTGTTACAGTAATGACAGTTATTATTATTTTGTGGGTTTGGATTAAATGACATTATAATATAGTAGTGATTTTACCTGCAGGAGCAGCCAGTCGACCAGTTTGCTGGCAGGCACCACCGATTTAAAGGTTTTCAGATGGTGGTCTCTGTCCCTAAAGGGGAAAAAAGTATTTATGATTCACAAAATCCATATTCACAGTGCAGTACAAGTGGCATGGGAAAAAACACAGTTGATTGTCTGTCGCTTCCCATTTAACAAGTGCTTGACCGATAACAAACCCTCTTTGAGGTCAACAGCATCGACACCCAACAGTGTCCTTTATGTCTATGTAATGCTGCATGTGTTGGGTAACAGACAAAAAAGAACATCAGCTCTGGTTAATGCCCGAGAAAGCCACAAAAAAAAAAAAAACAACAACGTTATTGTCAAAATTCATACAATGAGAATTATCTGCAGGTGTAGTACTACATGTGCTGCATGTGTAGTGCACATGTTGACAGTCTAATGCAGTTTTCCGAGAACAACAACTTGCACTCATCGTCCTTTTGATTCTTTGAGCTTTTGTGAGATGATATGAACAGCCACTGAGGACCGATCTGTTCAACATGTAAACATGTGAAACAGGAAATGCTGCAAAGGATGTGTGGTTGCCTGTGTGACTCGTCTCGGGTGTATCTGAGGCTATCAAATAAACGGTATACTTGCTTTAACGTCTCAGTGCTGTAAGACACGGGGTGTGTCAGGGCCACCCTATGGCAAACCGCCACATTCAGAACAAAAGTCATATATAAAATTACCTGATGGATGCTGCAGACAATGCCTTCAAACGTTATGAAAAGTGGGCTACTTCCAGACATAATTTGCTGATAAATAACTTTCTGTATCAGGCTGAACATTATCCTCTATAACAATATGACATCTGTGACATTCCCAAGATTGATTTTATTAGGTTTATATCTACTTCATCATGTTATTATTTTTATTTACTGTATTATAATGTTATAAAACTGGCAGGCACTTTGTCACTCAGCAAAGTTTAATAAAACAGAGGCACAATTATTTATGATTCATAAAATGCAATACATCCATCACTCAAATAGTATAATTAATGGCTGCTACTTATGATGCCAATTTAGTGATGGATTAAAAAAAAAGCAAGACCAGATTACATAATATCTGGCTGGCAGGCAGAGGGATTGCCTTTGTATGTTAATAGGATTTGTCCCCCGGACCAAAAGCTCTTTGTTTGCAGCAATGGCAACCCCGGGCACTTCAATCAGCGGGTGAGTGATGTCGGGAGAGATAGAGGGGTGAAGAGAAAAGAGTATGAAGGGAGGGGCTGCGGCGGACAGGGAATGTGTGTGTGTTTGAGGGGGTGTCAGAAGGAGATGATGTGTGTTTCCTGTTCCTTTTATATAAATCTGTGCTTATGTTCTGACTCTGGGACCTTCAGATGGGAAGCATTTTTGTAAAATGAGATCATCGTTACATGTTGTTGGACTAATTTCAGTTTCAGAGTTTAATTTTGATTTCTTTTAGATACAGTTAACTCAAAGTTCCCACACATTTTTACCAATCTGTATTCGCCATCCAAAAGGGGAGATCTGAAGACCGATAAGACAGATTCAAGATGCCTGTTAGCCAGTAACCAAATTAACAACATAACCTGATGTTAAGAAGAACACAGAACAGCAACTAGCAAACGATAAAACTATTACAAAGTTTGTTTTGAACTCACACCCTCTTGCCTTCAGTTGCTTGTTTTCTTTCTTTACTTTTATTTCTCTTCTCATCTACTGAGCTGAACTAAGTGTGATTTCTCTCACTGATGTGCTTTGTAGTGTCTGACGTAGATTCAACTTGAATCAGCTGAAAAACAGTCAACGGTGCGAGACACAGTGCAAAAACTTGGGTTTGATTGAGTTTGTGTGTTCGGGCCCTTATTGAGAACTGCATTTGTATACTACCATATATGGTGTTTGATATTCAGGAGTTGGCATGTGTGTGTGTGTTTGTGTGTGTGTGTGTGTGTGTGTGTGTGTGTATAGTGTATACCATAGAGTTTATATGTCTAGTATGTGCACAGCGTATTTAAGTAAAAAGTGTGTGTGTGTGGGGGGGGTGCATTTATGTGTGTATGAGAGAGAGCATGTAAAAGGTATAAAAAGTGATTTATCGGGTTAAAGAAATGTGTGCAGTCATCATTTGGACTCATGTAAGTTTAAAAAGAAAAGATTAAGAGACAAATGCTCATAACATGAGGCTCTACTTAATCCTTTAAGAGCTACCTCACATAAACCTCCAGTCATGAAAACCTGTCCCCCCTCCCTCCACCTGAATGGAGTCTTGTACACATGAACCTCCAGCAGCTCGAAGCCTGGCTGGGAGTCCGAGCAGCAGAGGAAAGGGGCTGTCATTCCTGGCAGTGTTGGTTCACACCATACACAAAGGGTGACGTGGACCGAATGTGAGCCCCTCATGAATATGCATTCCTGCACCTGGAGAGCAGGAGCATTAGCATATGGGGGGGGAGCGGGAGAGGAGGACGAGGAAGGAGGCACGAGGAGAGAAGGGCAGGTACTTACTTGATGACAGGCGTGTGGAGGCTGTGAAGGCGGCAGTACAGCCTGACGCCCTGAAAGAGAAGAAAAATGGAGCTGTTGAGTCATAGAACATACACACCTTGGGTAAACAAGTACAAGCATTGCCTCGGGACAAGAGATTTAACTGCTGACTGTGAAAAGAGTTACCCAAGGCTATCGTTTTAGGAGAGAAGTTTCAAAATCACAGACTCTGAATGGGGACTGAGAAAAGATATAAGCCAAAACAACCAGTCTTTATGTCCTTTTATTGGGGAATTTAGATTTCAGCTGAGTTCTCTATGGGTGGGGGATTAACGCCTCCAGTGTATGACTATTTCCATAAAGTGTTACACTATGCATCAGTCAGCAAGGTTTATGATTATATAAATACACTGAAAAATGTATATACTGAACAAATGAATTAAATAATGCATTTTTTAAGATACTTTAGAATGAGCTTAGGTGCAGTCAATGATGTTGTTGCATTTATTCTTTTTTTTAATGTTATTTAAATTTATATTTTATCATTTCCCATTTGAATGATTCATATAAGTCATTATGACAAGCCTACATGCAAAATGCTTATTTCTTTTTTCTTAGGGTTTTACTGTAAATCTGATACATATTTACAGCTCAGATTAAAAACTATTGAAGTTTGATCTTTTTTCCTCATCTTTTGGTTTTTACATTTCCTATCAAACAACGCCAGGGATTTTCACACACAGAAATATAGTTACCTTAGACATGATGTCCTCCATCTCACTGCGGGCCTTGTATGTGCCATCGTCGTAGCGGAATCGGTACAGAACCTGCTCATTCTTGAACTGGTGCTTGTCTGACACTGAAATATCACCAAAAGAAGATAATGTCACCTCAGCTGGGTTAAATACGCCTTTTCTCTTTGTCTTTAAAGAAATACTTTAACCTCTAAGTGATTATTTTTATATTAATTACTCATGTTACCTTAAATTTATAAAGAAAACTTTGTTTTCCTCACAAGCCACCACAGTGAACAAATAATCCAAAAACAGAAAAAATTCTTGGTGAACTGAATTAAAGGGAGAACATGTTTAACAACAGCAAGACTACATAACATCCGTTTACAAACTCTCACACAACCCATGCAGTATAATCCAAGTCTCATTTATCTAGTCATATGCTCAGTGCATACCCATGCATTTTTGCAAAAACCTTACTTAATGTTGTTTTTGTACATATTGTATTTTTTTAAAATTATTTTAGGCTGCCTTTTAACATCAGGCAAGAGACCACAGATGAAAACTAACTCCCCAGCTAACGTGGGTGTATTTACATTTGTTTAAATGTGGATTAATGTGCGTTGTCGCCTATTAAATAAAAAAATTAAAAATTTCAAATAATTGTTTTTGTATAAAAACTGAGAAAATTCTAGATAAATTGAAGTAAAGGAGCTCCACGTTTTAACTTCTGCGTTCACCTTTGAGGTATAGAAGAAAAAAGTTTTCTATACAAATTAAATGTAACACACAGTGAGTAATTAGCTACCATGTCAACAATGTCCACATGTATTCAGACATCATCGGCTGCAGAGCTATAGCCAGAGACTGGCTGAGATCAGTTTTGTTTTCATCTTTAAGTTCTGGTGAGCCGAGGATTTGTCAGCAGAGCATCTCACTTAGTTGAGAGTGGCATATGGTTCAGCCAGTATTTCTGGATATACACACACACACACACAGGTGCATTATAAATTATATTTGTTGTCAGTGATGAAGCATACTTGTATCAAGTTCATCTCTGAAGACATTTTGCAGGGTGAGGGAAAGCTCAGGCAGTCAAGAATTTGTCTGGACCTTTTTTAAACATGTAAGTTACATAGTTTTTAAAGTATAGTGAAGCACTGTGTTTTCTGTTCCTAACTTTCATATGCATTTAATCTATAGATGGTATTGGGGAATGTACAGACAAGAGGCCAGAAGCAAGAAGTTCGTGAGAAATGCTGCAGTTGTAAATTCAGCCTGTGTTGGGTAAGTCATGAGATTCCAATATTTAACAAAGCAGACAGCTGCCAATTCCCATAAAACCTCCATAATCACATTATTAATAGAAAAACAACATTTGATCTTTAATCAGTCCAACATAAAAAATGGAACATGACTAATACATACACCAACAGATGCCTGTTGGAGAAGCTAACAGTGAAATCTGCCAAACAGAGGCAGTTTGAATCCACCACAACAAGCTGGCACGGGCTCAAACAAGCTGCTGGTTTTCTCAGTCTAGACTTAAAATGTCCTCATAAAACCAAAGGCACTGCACAATCAGCCATTGTAAAGTGTCAAATGTGGAATTCAAAGCATTTCAAAAGATAACTGGATTATTACAGGAGCAAAGGATACATCAAAACTGCAAGCATTCAAGTAAGAACTGGTGCGATTTAGTGGCACAAATGTGCAACCGATTGGATAAATGTTTGCATTTTTCACTATAAAATACATGTGGTTGACTGTCTATTTTTTTATATGTCTCTTCATGTAGCAAACGACTCGGGGGTAGATGGACAGCCTCAACTTGTCACTCTGTCCAGTACCTCTCTCTGTTTGAGTTCTTTTCACTGACAAACTGGTGACACCTACACTTTCCCTGCAGGGCCTGAGACTACTGTTTGCCCACAAAGCCTTGTTGCGATCCCACGGAGCCCTGCGTGTCATCATTGTACCTCTCTGTGGTCACAGGCTACTATGAGGGACGATTTCAAGGGGGATTTTCCACAGGTATTAAGGAATGTGATGGTTGGGCCTAAGCAAATTTTCCTGAGAGGGTGGTGTGTATTAATCGTGACAGTGGTTTGCACTTACTATATACAAAGGCCCCCTTCAGCAACACTCTGGACAACTGTGTTCATACATTATGTATAACTGTTTGTGTGTGTGTGTGTGTGTGTGTGTGTGTGTGTGTGTGTGTGTGTGTGCGCGTGTGTGCGTGCCTGTGTGTCACTCCTCAATGCATAATTCAGGTTGGTGTACCTGTGAATGTCACACGTCAAATTTAGGATGGGGAAATAATGTGAGACACATTTCCAAGATTATTATTACCAGACATTTTGGAGCATGGTGGTTTCTACCCTAAAATTGTGTGCCACAACAGGAAGTGGGGGACAAATTCATGACATGAATGAGCCAAACAATCAAATGAGGAAAATGTGAATCAAACAAGAAAAAGAAGAGAGGCAGTAAAACAACCCAAAAAACAGAGGAGAGAATGACTAAAGAATGTCAAAAACAGAGTAAAAACAGAGTACAAAACATGACAAAGGGAGCTGCAAAGAGCCTCAAGATGTGCATAAAAAGTATAAAGGAAAAGAAGATGATAGAGGTTTAACAAGCGCAGAAAAACAGAGAGAGTGTGCATGTGGAAAGGAGAGCGAGATAAAGAGTTTTGTTTTCTCTCACCATGGTGAATGATGCCATTTTCCAGCAAGGCTTGTCCCAGGTTGACCCCTTCGTCAGGCTTACTGATCTCTCCGCTCTCTATCAGCCATGACACAAACTCACTGAGAACACAAAGATACAGAAGCATATGATTAGGCCTGGTTTCTTTAAGTGGTAATCTATTCACTTGCTTTTGAAATTGTCACCATCTTTGGCATTTGGCTTCCCTGCTGTGCTGTTTTTGATGGAATTTCACAAAAATAACCTGTAGACACACAGAGTGGGTGCCACTATGTTTGTTTCTTGGATTTCCGAATGTAGGCCTATTTTTTTTTTTTTTTTTGTTCATTGATTAAGCCTTCTCGTGCTCATGGCTAATGCTAAAAACTCCAACCATACCACACTTGCATATCTTGCAACACTTCCCTTGTTCTGAAGGATAACCTCTTTTAAACATCAAATGTAGAATGCAAAATTTAAAAAAAAAAACGAAATGCAAAGAAACATTGAGAAATGTTTTGCTCAACTTAAACCTAATGCTTTAATCATGTTGGTGGCACATTCACTGCACAGCGATCAGCCAAAACATGAAAACCACTTGCAGTATTGATCATTTAAGTAAAATACAGTATAATGTTCTGATGGCAAACACTGTCTCCTGGCATTCATGTGGATGCCAACTGACGTGTTCCACCCATCCAAACATCGCTGCAGACCAAGTGCCCCTCTCATGGCAACGGCACTCCTGAATGAAAGTGGCCCCCAAACAGAACAATGTAACATGCCACACCATGAAAACTGCTCAGGAATGAACCAAGGGACGTGACAAAGAAGCTCAAGACATCAACCTGGCCTCCAAATTCACCAGATCCTAAACTGACTGAGCATTTGTGGAATACCCCAGAGGTACCCCAGATCCACAGTCAAGCCTCATGGATTGGACTTAACTTTAACCTGTTGAGACATGGACACCGGACTTCTCGTGGGTGTCTGGGGCACTGGCAGCAGATTCTTTGATTCCTGTAGGTTGTGAGGTGGGGTACAACCATGTCCCACAAATGCTCTATCAGTTTGGGATCTGGGGAATTTGGAGGCCTGATCAGCACTTTCTTTATCATGTTTCTTTGATCATTTCAAAACAGTTTTTATGGAGTGGCATGCGGCACTGTTCTGCTGGCTAGGCCACTGTTATTAGGGAAAGCTTTTGCCGTTAGGGGGATGTACTTGGTCCACAAAGTTGTTTGGTGCATGTCAAGTGGCATCCACATGAATGCCAGGACCAAAGGTATCCCAGCATTGTAACAAAATGATCAGTGTCATTCATGTCACCAGTTTTAATGTTTTGGCTAATCAGTGTATATCCTTATCTATAACAGCTATGCATACGTGAGATGTTTTAATATTATCAACTCCAGTGGGGGATTTCAGCTCTATCTTCAGCTGAAAACAGCATCTTGCTATTTTGTTGAGACAAAGGTACTTTCTAGTATATGTGCATAGTTCTTTATGGATTTTCTCTTTGATATGTGTGTACATGCATGTGCCACTGAGGAAACATAAAAATGTGAAGTTCAGGTTGCTGCTTTAGCGCAGCTGCAGCGCCGCTAGCGCCAAGGTGTTTAAGGCTTAACAGATCTGTGCTCCAGTTTCCCTCCAGCGCCAGCTGAAACTAAGTCGATGCACAGAGCTTTACTGTTTATTTTATTAGTTTTTGTTGGATTCTGTTGCCAAGTCAAAGCAGTGGAAGAATTCTTTCAAGTATTAACCATAAAAAACAAAAGTTCATATGATGACTGTGTAAATGAGTTGAACCTGGTTAGCAGGGCTAAAATGGGAATGGTTACTTTTTTTCAAAAGACTATTTCCAACTCACACATGTGATGCAGTTAATGCACATACAGTGTATGTATGCCTTGCAAGCAGAGCCTATTGCTTTCAGCAGGCCCATGTGACTCAACCAGTGAAATACATCCATTCTGAAGCGGAGCTGGCCTGGATGTTCACTACTGAGAGCCTTGTGCAATGTAAAATCTTGTCATTGTGCAAGGCTCTTTGAGCAATTTAGTCTGTCAGTGTGACATTTGAAATCGGTACAGCTTTAATGAACGACTTTGACCACAGGCTGGCACAGACAGTGCATCTGCAGTGCACATTTCAAGAAAACTTTCTTTTAAATTTCTCCTTTTCTCTTGTGCTACAACTATCCCCCAGGCTTTGATACTGTACATGCATTAGCCATCCAAATTTTAAGCACTTCAGCTCTGCTCCCTTCTTTTCACACCCAGTGTGCGCTGAACAAATGTTTGAAGGAGAAAATTACATTCTCCCCTTCTTCGGCTTTCATGCTGCTGAGTGAAATCGCTTCCCCAGATAATGATGAAAAGTGAATTGGAGAGAGCAAGTGTGTGTGTGTGTGTGTGTGTGTGTGTGTGTGTGTGTGTGTGTGTGTGTGTGTGTGTGTGTGTTGAATTCTAAGACTGAACATTCCAGCATGGGAACAATTTTGAAGCATGTCTGTGAGAAATCTGTGCTTGTGTGTGGATTTGCTTTCAGGCAGTCATGCAACCAATGTGCAATTGCTTAGCATGTGTAAATGTCAAGAATACTAGTTGTGCAGGTGTCTGTGCGTATAGAAAGTTGACCCACAAGCCTGTGATTGCTATGTGTGTATGATCATGCAGAACTGCAGACACCTTGGGCCATCTGCTGCAGAATATTTTATCAAAATTGGGGGGAAAAAATGTGTTTTCATGCCTGCATTGTTGGTGTGGGTTGCTGTTTATTATCTTTCTGTATGTTGATGTCAAAGCATATGGCCGTAATTGACATTGACAGGGGAATAAATGTTAGGGGATGATGTATGTGTGTGTGTGTGTGTGTGTTATGTAACAGGTTAATTTTGGACACGGAGCTGTTATGGAAATTAATAACATGAGCAGAAAAAGTGTGTGTATGTGTCTGTGTGTGTTTGAGTGAGAAAGAAAGACAGAGCCCTCAATCACACACAGGGAAGCAGACGATGAGGATAATGGATTTCTGGAAATATCTGCTGATGTTTGGTTGATCTTCTGCGTATTTCTATAACTAGAATCTGTGCATCTGTAGATGAAGTTCAGTGTCAGTTTTTCAAGTGAGCTCCAAGTCTTTGACAGACAACTGCTGTGTCCCAATTCCATACTTAATTTTGACTGTGTGCAGTATATACCACATACTGATCACTTCACTGTTTTACACTAAAAGTAAATTGCACAGTATGGGTGACCTTGTACATCAATCAAACTGCAACTTTAGAATGTCACTGCCACTTAAACTTCAGAGAGAGAAAAAATGTTTTCCCATAATTGTTTTGTTTTGTATCCCAAGATCTTTCTGAAACCACACCACTACCATTTGCCATTTATAATAGGAGTTTTATGCATTTATGTATAGTTTCTAAGTCAGGATAAAATGAAAAAATGCCTTGTTTTAATCCCTTTTATACTCTTTTCACACCATGATAAGCAAGTGCACGCAGTTTTTTTAAAAATTGGATAAACCCGCTAAATAAAGGCGAGAGATCTTCCCTGTTTTCTCCCTCCTCCCTTGTGTTTTTTCCAGGTGCTAATGACCTGAGTGTTTTCCACCTGTGAAGAGGGTCAGAATGCTCATTGGTTCCCTCCACTCCAAACTGATCAATCATCCGTCGGCATCGTCATAAAAGAGGATGTCCTGAGCTGGCTGTATGTTTTTGAGACCAGAAGTGTTTTTTGTATTTGGTGAAAGGTATGTGATGAGAGGTTGTGGATGTTAGGTAAGTTGGGGTACCCTTTACATTTTTGCACGCACTCAGGAAATCTCTTTTAGACACACTAGGTTAGTTAGTTGTTGCTACCCCTGTGTTTGGTCATGAAAGCTAGTTTTTAGAAAAGGGAGTTAGGTTTTTGTTTCTAGTTTGTTTTCTGAGGTCGTGATTTAGTTAGGCCTAGTTTTGTTGTATTGAATTATTTTCTTTGGCACAACCACCTTGTCCCATCCTCTCTCACATTTTGAGAACCTTTATTTGTTGTCTGAATGGTCACAAATAAATTACTTGAATTTCCACTTCTACTCTGATTCGTATATTTGGTTGTCGAGTTATCGTCCCTTTGCTTTAAAGGGATCGTAACAGTACATAAGCTAGTACTAATCAGTTTCCATCAATAACTTCACAACATCCACTCAATCGATCTAAAACTTTTGGCTGCAAAAAGCTGAGATTAAAATAGCTAGCTGCATGGTAATTTGGTGTGTCTTTGGATATTCTCCGCCTCACATTTTCTTCCATTTCCCCAAAATAAGGTAGGCATTGGCCTTTACTTTGAGCTCATGAATCAGAATAAATGAAATCTCCTCCAGATTATATGCAGGGCATTTTACAGTGGACTACTTCAGTAACTACATGGAACAAACGATGGGCTTCATCTCTCTCTCTCTGGTGGGTACTGCTATCCTGTCGGGTTGTTCCATTGGGGACTATTCACGTTTGTGAAGACACGGCCACTTTTCAATGATCAAAGCAATGCTATATCTGCTCTATGGAATTATATGTGCTGCCAGCCTGTCCTGTTTCACTCAGAAATATGTCATCATAATGAACTAGATACCCTTAAAGTACTGCTTCATTCACACCTCAATTTATTCCAGCTCTACGTCCTTTGTGTATTGCATGATGGAACAATAATGTGCATTAAGTGCACATTACATTTATATATGAATTTTTATTGTGTATTTAATTTTGTCATATTTAAAGTGTGAAAACCATACATGCTCAGAATCAACGTGTAGCATGGAATTGGGATGCTGCTGATGTATCTTCCCTGAGACGGTGAGACAATACATTGAGAACCAAAAGCTAGTTAAACATAAGCTAAACCAGAAACTTAGCAGAGAGATCTAATTCCATCTCCTCCTAGCATTAGCTCTTGTCTTAGCACAAACAATTAGGAACAAATGAAACAAGAAAATTGGGCTATCATCACTTTAAATCCACACAAATTATGCTAAGCACACACTGGCACAGCCAAAAAAGTAGCAAGGAGAAAATGTAAAGCCTGTTAACCCCGAACATGTGCCGATGTAGACAGCAGAGAGATGATGGAATGATGCTATCAAGACAACAGGGTGCTATCAAACCGGCAGTCAGCAACTCTGTTTAATGCAATAAGCACTCAAACTGTGCCTGGTGCTAATTTCATAAGAGAGACAAATTCAGACCTAATGCAGGTTGCACTCATCGGCAGGAAATGGCTGAGTGATAACATGAGGAAAGTGGGAGATGATTGAAAGTGAAAACATGGTGCCTCGTCCATACCACATAGACGAGGCAGAGGAGGGAGTGAACGACTGAAAAAAACATCATGTTGTTTGACATTAGAATTTGACGGCCACTGTTCTGGCACTGACCTATAAGTTGATGGATAAAACATTACTTCTTTGATGATATTAACAATGCACTGTTCTTAGTACAGTAAACTCTGACGGACAAAAAATCCCCTTTCACACTGCCTGCTCAAAGTGGAAATATTGTGTCATTATGCCGCCTCGCTGTTTTGTATAAAGGGCACATTAACAGAATGAGGAGACAGAGCTGTCTCGTCTTTAAGCCAGCACAAAAGGTAGTAACGGCAGCAAACAGTGTCTATGTAGAGTGGACAGCCAGCAGGACAGGACTATGTGCAGGACAAATGTGACGGCATGTTATCCCGCTAAGCGATTTAACATTGAAAAGACATTTAACAGAAGTCTATTATATGTCTATTTGTCTTTAGACTTTTAGATTTCGATTATCCAAGGTTGAAAAGGTAAAGTTTAGTAGACGTCTAGTCTTAGCTGAGATGTAAGAGTAAACAGAATCTGTGTATATGACAAAAAAATAAAAATGCATGATGTAAATGCGGGGCTATGCAGTGCTTTTTTAAACTATTAACAGGTTTTTATGAATTTTAATATATTTAATGATCATTTCAAAAATGGTCTAAAATGGGTCTTTATGTAGCCGATAAATCCTGGTCTATAACAAGGCTAAAGCATGGAGATGATTTTTAAATGACATCTATCATTCAGTGGGATGTGTGTGATCTACCAGGGGATACCTAGAAAGCAGGTAGTAGCACTTAGCTGCTAACTCAAAGAAGAGAAAGAGCTTCCATAAATATCCACAAACAATGAGGTCCAGTTAACAGGTTAAATCAGACATTGGAACGGCATGATGCCGCCATTGTTTTTTTCTGCGTAAAAATGCGAAAATAAGGTAGTTAGTAGTGGCCTTATAGTGCAATGTCTGTTTAAAAATGGCTAAAGAGTGTCGAACGCTGACACACACATTACGGCGGAGTGAAATTCCTGGAAGATCTCAGGATCCAGACTGAGGTATACTGGACACAGAGAGGAAAACACCCAGACAAGGACTTGATATGACGCCACAAAGATGGAACATGTCTCCCACAAACACCATTACATTTTTGAATAACCCATTAAATTTGCTTCTTGGCAGTGGCTCATGTAATAGTAGTCAATACAGTGCTCTCATCCACTACATTTACCTCTCTCTACCTAAGGTCGTGTTGGCAGTGTTGCAGACATTAACGGTTGCTCCCTGTTTCCTATTTACAATACCAGTCATCAGCCACCATCGTAGTTGTGCCTAGTTTTATTTTTTGTTTCCCCAAAACGGCGCTGGAGAGAATTTTAATTGCTGCTCAGGATCTCACAATCGCTGGCGTGTATGTAGAGCAACTGAGGGAAACTTAAGCAACTCTCTCATTGTCTATTCATTGTTTTGAAACATCAAGGGGACAGAGAGTGGGATGGCTTGTTGCAGAGCCTCAGTTAAAGGTCCTTCGCTAATGAAAGTCTGGGTGTGTGAGTGTGTGCTCGATGATATGAGTGTGTGGGGAGCAACTTGGCCCTTTCTATGAACCGTGAGAGGAGACTGTGAGGGGGGGCTCATTACGGACAAGAGGATGTAGGGATAAAAGAGTTTAGGCATGTTGCCAGGACCCGGGGCGACTGGATACCAACTCTTTTGAAAGCCTGCCAATCTTACGTAACAATGATTTGTAAGGCTCCCCTTGTGAGCAGCACAGCATTGCAGTTGCATTCTTGGAAACCTGAAGGGAGCCAAGCGCTGAGGAGGCAAAGAAACTCACTTTCCCATGAAGCACTTGGGCACAATGCTGAGCTTTCTGCGTCGGTCCTTAATCAGGTGCCGACTCTTGGTCATCATCATGTGATAGAGCTTCTCCCCCTTCTCTGCGATCATCACATAGGCGTCCCGCTCCATTCCCAGTTTGAGACCTATGAACGAAAGGGAAAAACAAGTCAGATCCAAGAGGATTTGTCACCTGTCCCCTCAATGGAATGAGAAGAAACATTTCTGTAAAAATGAGGACTGTATCACTGTGGCAAGAAAAAAACAGCAGACTCATTACTGGACACAAATTTCTACTTGCTTTCCACAGCTTTCTACATGTGTCAAAGCCAAAAGGCAAAGGCTGTCATGGTGCTGTTAGAAGAGACAAACAGGCCTTTGGCTGGACGGCCCGGCTGTGTTCTGGTATTGTGCAGATGGATTGAATCCAGGAGCAGAGCATGGCGGCTAGAGTCTGCCACCAACCCTCTGAAACAGATGTTAATCTCTCCTAGACGCGTTGTTTTTAGAGTAAGTAAAGTTCAGGAGGGCAGTGTGATATTGATCTTATTTCTGTGTTGTTAAGTGAACTATTATTTCTCTATTGTAAAGCAGAACATGTGAAGGCTCACTGTGAGGCCCGCCGCCTCACTGAAACTTCTCAAGTGAGTTCACAGTTTGAGCTGTTTAACCTCATCATTGGGGTCTGATGAACTTCTGAACTGCACTGCGAGACCTTCTGACTCGGGCAACTCAACTCTGCTGCGCCTCCCTAAGCTGCTTAACTCTACTGGGAGACACATCAAGCTGCTGAACTGGCCTGTCATGTACTTCTATAGGGTTATGACAAAGAACATATAATATTTTTGTGACACCTGGAAAAATATCTAAATTGGGATCTTTGTCACCTGTAAACTGCTTAAATTTCTCTTAGGGACCCAACACAAACAATTTTACAACTTAGTGTTTTCAGCTATTGTCAAACATTGTACCAGTGAGCCTTGCTGATTAACTGCTCAGCCTGGCAAATCAGTGATTTCACCCATTGAGTGCTGCTTCTCCTTATCTGGTTGGCTTGAATATGGTGGGGTACTTTGTTTGTCTTCCTGAGATGTTTTTTTGGACAACAAATATGAATTGCTGACTAGTAATTTTCATCTCATGCAGCCGCAGAACATATGTGCATGCTGGCAGTCAGGCCCCATTTGGCTGTAGCCCTTGAAGTGATCTTATCTGCAAATTTGAGCAGAAGACAAAAGGAAATCTGTGACAACCCATAGCATTTGACACTGCAAGCAGCAACATCCAGGACTGAAAATTGAAGCCAGTACGGAAGTGCCAAAAACTGCAGTTTCTTAAGCGGCCACTTGAGGCTGACTCCAAGAGTGAGTCAATCACCAACAAGAAATGAACATGTTGATAGCCTGGTACAAACAAAACAAAACAGTTTTGATCTCTAAAGCTAATTTCAACATTCATGACAAATACAGGGGGTGAATTTTTTTAAAACTCAACCGTTTAAATGTTGTCATCAAGGCATAAAGTTATGTATAATTATAGGTGGAGCCACTTTGAGTGATGGATGGGTGCCATCCATTACCAAGTTGCTACCATGGCAACAATGATAGTTAGGGTAATGTAATCATGGTGTCACCCCGGATTCAAAGAGTATAAGCGTAGCTGTAGCGGTCACTATTTCAGTGTGTTTTCGGTTTATAAAAGTTAACTGTAACACTTTGGTTGCCTAAAAAAGTCTTGTTCAATGTTTGGCTGTCGTAAAAGATTCTCTATGGTGTCTGATTTACAGTTTTTCCCCTTAACTAAATTTTTGTTTTAATGGTTTTAAGTCTTTGTTTGGCTAGCAAAAATTAACATTAGCATTATCAAAGTAAACCATAGCTGGAAATGCAACATGCTAACCAAGACAGCTGCCAGCATTAAGGTTAACCACACCCTCTTGTTAAAAAATCATCACTTCTGGCTATAAAAATCCAAGATAGTGGCAGCCACAATCGCCAAACTTGTGGTTTTAAAACAGGATTACACAAACCAATAGGTGACATCACAGTGACCATATCTATTATTTTATACAGTCTATCGGCTTTTGTCACAATTGTGCCAGGGTCCTTAATATTTTCTGCCTGCCTTGGCTGTCCAGTGCAAAATATGCAAAGCAGTTGAGAACAAATATCTTTTTACGCTGCATTATGCAACTTTTAGCATCTGAAGTTGAGTGACAAGTGTTGTGATGGAAGTCTGGCCAATTGAAAGGAAGAGAGAGGGGTGACACAAACAATGTTAAAAGTTACACGGTCAACTCCAGAGTCCAGTTTTCCCAGAGAGTCTTTGGGATTTTGGGCTGGCAGTCTGTGATGGAGGTGGGGTTATATTACATTTGACAGCAGCTGGAGTCGACTTAAACAATGAGTGTCATTGAACAACAGACTGGGCCTGTCCAGCACAGAGGCCCCTCCGCTTCTGTTCCAGCTGTCAGAGTTTGTCTTGTGCTGCTCCTCATCTTCCTGCACTCATTGGCACAAGCTAAAACCCTATTGCATTATCTGACCTACGCATTTCCCCTCAACTGCAATGAAAACAGTGATAAGACAAAACAGCTCCAGCTGGCAGTTGTAGATGAATGAATCAATGAATGAATGATTTAAAGTCTTCTAGGAGGGGTTCGGGAGAGTCACATGTCCAACACAGGGAAGGATCACAGCAATACATGGAAAAGGTCCCATTAAGGCGTGTCAGGAAAAGTAATAATGCATGAAGGGGGAGAAGTGAAAAACACGTTGCCAGGATTTATTGCAGTAATACATTATCACGTAGCTGTCTAGACTGAAGGACAGAAGTTGAGAGAAAGGTAAGCACACTGAGAGCAGTATAGTGAGGAGGGGATAATAGAAAGGGAGAGAGTGGGGAATTTGGGCACTGTGACTGATCTGGCATCTGTTAGCCTCAGGTCGATTTCCGCCGGGTTGAAACCATACACCACAAGCTGCAGCACACTCCTCCGTACTTATTCCAACTCTGCAACCCTTTCATCACGGGATCAGATGCTTATTTACTATAAAAATTACAAAGACTAATTCACAAAAACACAAATGTTTATGTTGACAGTTCTCAGCTAACGTGCAGCTAAACCTTTGAGCATTTTGTCATTTTTAGACAAATCATGTTGAAACAGCTTCAGGGATCCAGTTTTGATCGTTAGCCATCAATGCTATCAGGTGACCTGCTGTGTACCGCCCCAAATCTGGTTAAAGCCTTTCACACTGTCTAATGCACACAACATAACAAAGACAGATGGCCGGTGCTGAACAGGTGGGGACGCATTTTAAGGCAAAAGAGGGAAGTTTGAAAGAGCAACAAGAATATCAGTTTGCATTACTAATCTCACATCAGTGGATGTGGTGCTGTGCAGGGCTTATTTTTACCATCAATGAATGGAGTGGGTTTTGTTTTACCTTGGGTGAGAGTAAATACTTTTGATTTCTGCACACTCTAAAGCTAATTCCACATGTATTATTCCATGATATGGCTGTAAAAACATACTGACGAAATGGATTCAACTCTTTCTTAAAGGCAACATCCACACTAACATTTTTTTTCATTAAAAAACAGGGTTACAGAGACGTAACAGAAATAATCGAAATCCATACAAACAAGGGCTGGGTGATAAATCAGTTTTACCAATTAATGCTAATTTGTGGTTTAGGATGATTTTTAAAAATGAAAATCTAGTTTTTCTCTTTAACTTCCTCCGCTGCTCTCTTTGGGCCTCCACAGTTCTTAGCCCTCCCACCGCGTTTACCTCTTAGAGATACACACACACACACACACACAACAACATCGCAGGAAGTGTAAATGACAATGAAAAGTATATTTCCAAAAAAGGCACAGTCTCATCAGTCATTTAGAAGTGGTTCAGTTTTGTGGTTTCAGACCTCGAACCACAGTCCGCTGCAAGTTTGTTCGAAGGCTGTTAAAGGAAGCAGCTTGAAAATCTTGAAAAACAGAGGCATGCAGCCCAGTGGGAGAAATGTGTCTCACTCTGAGATGCACAAGATCACGTCAGCCTACAAAGTCCCAGTAAAAAGCAGCAAGTGATTTCTTTGCCGCCTGTACTTTGTTTTTAAGAGGGGAAAAAAAATTTGATTAAAATCAAATTTGGTGTGCAAAAATTGGAGATGCTACTTTTAGGCCATATTGCCCAGCCCTAATACAAACACACCTAAAAACACTTATCACATGACCATTTGCACACACTGGGAATGGGTGTGCTGGTATAAACAGGAAGCAGATTGCCTACTCTGAGGATGGTTGCTTAGTTACAGAAAATACTACGAGATAACAACATGTAAGACCAGAGATTTCTTTGCTTGGACTGACAACAAGGTGGAGGTGTTACTGAAAGTAGGTAGACACATTTAAAAAAAAACAAACAAATAAAAACCTAAATGGTGATAACCGATGGGTTTAAAGATTGCATTTCAGCCAATGCGTTCTGCTTCTCCACACTGACTGTTAACCTGCCGTTCATACATGAATAATATAATATTAGTTATATTAATAACTAATAACAATACTACTCGGACCACAAAAGGAAACCAGAATACTTCCAAGACCAAACTCTTGCATATGCAGATATCTAGAGATTAGTGTGGATGTAGCCTGAACACAAATAGAACCAGATAAATTAAAGTCAATGACGTCATCGAGCTTCACTTTCTTTGACAACCGAATGCTTTTCTATTTCAAGCATTTGACCGAGAAGCTGTTTTTAGCATTTATATTGTTTGTGAATGGGACGTTTGAATCATCAGTCGCTTCACATCGAAGGCTTTGATCACCTCTGCTGCATTGATATTTTTTTAATGTGAAGAATAGAGTGTTGTAGCAGCCTCTGCTTAGCTCACAGGTCAAACAGGCCGACTGCAGACGTCATGTCACCTAAGCCTCTATTTACGAAACAAAGGCAGGCAGCTCGCTCAAGGTGGGACATAACCGTAGGACACAAACAGTGCATCCAGGTCATAGACACATCCACAGTCATTACTGTGTGCCCACTGAGGAAACCTTCATAGTTTGTGAATCTAAGGTGACACCAGCATGTAGGGCAAATAGAGTGGCTAGAAAAGCAGGTGGACCCTCTCTATACTCAGTTTATTACAGATGGCTTCAAGTAATGCACTCCTCTACGACAATCCTGCAATATATCCTGGCAAAATAATTCCATACAATAATCATGTATAACATTGTAAGTATAAAATAAAATAAATGCTCCCACCTGTTATTCCCCCTGTAAAACATGGTCAGTGGTGCTTAGTTTTTCTAACCAACATTACAAATACAACTGAATTTTCCATGAGGGGAAATAAAAAAAGGGTATTTTCTGGTTTTGCTCTGTCAGGCCCATAAACCAGAAGTGCCATAAATGGCCTTTTAAAAAAGTGTTACTCACTCTCTCTCTGCTCCCGTTCCCTCAAGATGGCGTCCAGCCACTTCTGCTTGTCTTCTGCATTTTTGGCCATGCACACAAACCACTTGTTTTTAGCAGTGTTGTGGATCTTCCAGCCGTTAGTCACCGTGTAATTGTTGCTATGATAGTCCGCTGCAAGGCAAAAAAAAAAGTAATCACGTCAAAGTAATTCATTTTTCACAAGCGAGAGGGGTCATCATGAATAATATTAAGACTTAATTATACAGTAGGGAGAGCTATTATTTTTTCAAATAGTCAGCCTTTATTGGAATGGCCTTTAGGGTTATACTTAAATCATCCCAAAATTTATTATGGAAATGATCTCTCATGTTCACAGCTTTAGTTCGAGCTAGTTTTTCTTTTTCCTACTGAGTGGTGACTCCTAGAAACTGGAATGAGCTGAATGCGTCTTGAAGTCAATTTTTTGTTTTCTTTTTAAGAGGTTTGGGGTAAGATGAAATAAGGTCTGCATTTAAAGGTCTAGTGTGTAGGATTTAGTGGCATCTGAAACTTTTCCATGTGCCAACACGTGCCAAGTGCCTAGGAGAATTACGGTGGCCAACGTGAAAACATGAATGGCCGTACCAAGAGCCATTCTGGGCTACTGTAGAAACAACATGGTGGATTCAATGGAAAAGGACCCACTCTGTATGTAGATAAAAACGGCTCATTCCAAGGTAACGACAACAAACAATTCTTAGTTTCATCTGATTACATACTACTGAAAACATAGCTATGATAATATTATAAACCATTTATGCCAACTAACCTTTACCATAAGCTTAAGAGATTTTCCTGTTTTGTTCTATGACAATAAATATGTTGGTAAATACCACACCTGTGAATTTTGAAGCTATGTGTCTTTAAAAAGGCAGCTGCTAACAAATAGCTAATGATACTACAAGTCATGCGACCGTAGTGTGGTTTGTTTAGCCTGTTAGCTTTTCATTTTTGCTGATTGCATTTTAAAAAAAAAAATCTTGCTGAACAAAATGTGTAAGTATCAAACTTTTTTGCAACAGAGCTTATTTTCTGAAATAATCCAAAATCCAATGGAGAAATCCCTTAAGCCTTTTAGGGCAGGGACAAGGGTGACACTAACTTCCGGGTCTGCCTACAAAAACATCATCAATGCAGCGCTCTGTTGTTCTCATGTTCTGTTTTTCCAAACCACAGAAATGCACACTGTATATGTAAGTAAAAAAGCAATAATGACTATAATCACTTCCTCTTGTAAAGATGTTAAAGTTCACATTAATTTATCTCTACACAGGATTTACTACTCGAGCAATGATTCACACGCCAATTAAAAAGATAAACATGATGCACCGCGAGAGCAGTAAAAGACTGTCTTTCTACTGACTCGACAGAATCTCTCCTCGTACCCCTTTCTAATTTTATCATCCATTTAGCTGCAGGTGAGCAGCTCCTGAATAATAAATGGTCACTGGTAATGGGGTGCATTAGTCTCACACTCAAAGGTCATATAAATAGATCTGATACTTCAGGCCCCACAGGGAGCAGCTACTGCTGGTCTGGGTAAGCAGGGAACTAGACTGGGACACGTACTACTGTGTCGAGTCCCTTTTTAGTAGCTGGGATGGAAAAGATGGATTCTTGTAAAATTTTATGTAAGTACGTGCTGAGATCTGTAAAGGACGCATTCATCAAGACGGAGAGGTGTGTGAGTCAGTGAAAGTGAGGATATTGCAACAGCTTGCAGCTTGCAACTGCTATGCAGTTCACAATAAATTAATCAAAAACTTTGCTGTTTGATTCAGCTTCCTCATTTGAATGAGGTAGCGTATTATGTGTAGTTTATGAAATTTGGGTTATCTAGTATTATCATTTAAAATAGTAAATGGACACTTTCATTCAAGCTTTCAGCAGATAACTCCTTATACTTCACATTTTAACACTTAGTAATCAGATAATCTGTGTTCTTGGAGTTCACACATGTTTGCATTTTCAATATGGGACCCCTCGGTTCTACGAATGAGGAGTGTTTTTCTTTGTGGTTTCCCCTTCAGCAGCCTAAATGTGACAGCCAGCAGCCAACATGCAGAAAAAAAGGGTCATGTGAGCTTGCAAAATATTCTGGCAGCACAGAAGAGAAAAAAAAAGAGGAAACGTGAGAGAGAGGAAGACGAAGTGTTTCTACCAAGCCAGGCGCAGTGCCTCGCAACAAACCACAAAAGCAAAATAAGCTGGGGGACGACTGTATCACAACAAGCCCGCAGATGAGACGTTTATCTTTGGCACAGTTTCTTGGCTTGACACACACACACACCATGTTTAGCGCCCAGCTCAGGGTTTGCTTATGCACTTCAGATATGTATCAACACCTGAGCCCAATACTGAATACCAGAAGGTGGTACATGAGGTTGCGAGCTACATCCTGTTTGAAACTGGGTGCAAGTTTGATACTCCACCCAAACTGTCAACAAGTACCTGATTCAAATCCAAACACCAGTTTCTAAATGGCACAGTTTCATGACCTAAAATGTAAAATTTAGAAATGAGCACTGTGGGCACTTTGAAAGTAGTAATTATAACTGCAATTCCTCTTAACTGGAATATCAAAAAGAACAAATCAAGAGCTTAAATGTAACAGTTACATCATAAATCACCAGAGACTCATGGGGAATTACACAAATGCCTCAGGAGAGGTGCATGAATGAACATATAGACGGTCCGGGCAAACACAAACCTGTTCCATCTTCTACATTTTCCACCTCCATCACCTCTGTGTTGATTCGGCCTCTGAACACATAGAGGGGCCCGTTGATAGACTTGGTCCTCTTGGTGGACTTCTTTCCAGAGACCCTGAAAAATGGGACAACACTGTGGTTAAACTCTGCAAGGAAAAACATCCGTTGATGCCAGTGCCACAGCGAGAAAAGACCTTGCGTCTGTTAACAGGCATGTGTAGTCATACAGACACAGAAAGCAGCAGACGCATGTACTTGTTTTTGTTTTGCTTGCATGCTAAATGCCTGTCTTCACAAACAGGAATGTGCACATTTGCTCCAATTTTCCATGTCTGGCTTCTCTCCAGCAGGCAGTCAATAAAATTATTTTTGAAAGCTTTCTTGTTCCTTCTCTGGCATGCTGTTGTGGCAGCTGCTGTGTAGTTACTGAGGAGGGAGATAGTCTTTCTCACCTGGACTTCCTCTTACAGTAAACCAAAAGGTTGTCGAACAGGAAGAAGACACGTTCCTGGATGTTGCCAGCTGAGATTTTAAGGAGATTTCCATGAAGCAGCAACTCTGTGCAGATATCTGTAAGGTTGGTTCCCTGAAAAAATGAACAGACAAAGATTAAAAAGGGAGATTGGCTACTGTAGCAACACAAAGCATGACACAACTTAAGATGCTTTATCCATGATGTTTTATCCATTATTCACAGGGTTATTTGTCATTTCCAGAGTCTTCATGGTCATGTGCTTAAGTTTATTTTTTTTCTCAGCAGAGCATGGAAACTGTGACAGCACCCTCAGTCTAAATTTGGAAGTTACAAAGAAAACATTGTTGCTTGTATCGAAACTCAAGGAGTTCACAACCTCAACGAACAATATGAAATTCAACTTTGACAACTTATTTTCATTCCATGGTCAATGATAGGAAAGAGTAAACAAAGCAGTCCCCCACCCAGCTTCAATTTACGCCCAATGCAAGAAATTATTAACTGCACATGATGGTTCACTGCCAGGACAGTAAGCATCTTGCTAGTCATTCGCTGCACTTGTGGCACATAGCACTAACAAGTGTCAACACATAGCAACTGAAGAGTTATTGCAGAAGTGTCTTAACCCTTAACCCTTTAACACTTGGATCCACATCAGTTTTCTTGTACTTTCACGAGCATTTAAACCTTCGAAACTGGAGAAAATTAGTTTGATGTCTTTAGAAAATATTGGGAAAAAACAGAAAAAACAACTTGGCAAGAAATGTCCCACAAAATGCTAAAAACTACAAGGTGACAAAAAAATTGGGGGGATTTTTTAAAAACATTTTTTACCATTTTTAACTTATTTTTAGGTTATTGTCTTGTAATAATTGCTGTATTCTTGTTGATGTTTTTGCTTATTTTCAGGTCATTGTCATGTAATTCCTTCGTAATTTCATTTCACTTTACAGTTTTTTTTGCCTTTTCTTGTTTAGTTGCTTATCACCTTCTTCCCGTGTTTCTGAAAGAAATCAAGTCAATTTGTTCAAGTTTTAAAGGGTTTAATTTGAGCTTTTTGGAAATTAATAATGGGTAACTTAATGGGAAGCTTAAGTGGTAGCCCGGCAACACTGTTACCTTGGCCTATTATAGTATCCTGTGGGGCCCTGGACCAAACAAAGCCTTTTTATTCTCTTCTCAGGATGTAAACACACACAAGCTACAAATGCATCCCTGTACCATACACATAAAAACACAGCTGTACATGCATAGAGGAAGGAAACACATGACTCATGACATGGTACAGACTGTAGGTGGAAGTGCTTAAGCCTTGGTCTGAACCCCACAGAGAAACCTGATCAAATGCTTTGTCCCTCTGTCAATCTAAAAATTGTGTCATAAAAGCCCAGTCAACTCCCCCTGTACTTATTCAGGAAGATGTATTGTAGTCCTCTGCAGCCCACCACCTTCACAGGATGTGATTGAGCCTTTTTTAAAGGCCATTTCTCCTCATCTATCAAATACGCCCTGACCTGTTAAGACAGAAATAACCTTTTCTCTGTATGAAGCAGCCCGACACAAGCCGCGGACTCTTCTAGAGTCCACACAATGGACTGCGAGAGCTGAGACAAGCACAATGTTTGTTTGTGAAAAATTAAATGTTGCATTTTGAAACATCTGTGTTAGAATAATCATCAAAGATCAAGAGGTGTCTGAATGCTTCCTCTCTCTCAATTTGAACCGAAACCACAGCATGATGTCTCATTAACCTTTTCACATTATTTAGGCATCATTAGTTTCAGAAAATCGTTTTTTCCAGTGTTTCACATTTACAACAAGGGAACAGAAACCGCTTTCACAGATGCAGACACATACATGAGTAACCATGCACTCACATGTTCCTTCCCAATTTGTGAATGACGGATGAAACTATTTCCTACTATCAGAATTCAAACAACCAAGGAAGTATCAAAGGTTTTAATTTAACGTGGGTAAGTCCATGACATTCTGCCCACCAAAGCTGTCGAAACAGGGCTGTTAATATAAAAATTAAAGAGTTAAAAGACATCTCATTACTCATTGTTAAACGGATCATTCAATTTCAGATCAACTGGAACTAAATACACCCATGTGCAGACTTAGGATTACCCACAATGCCCCCCTTTGGCTTGCACAGTATCCACCACCCCTCACCCCATCCCCACAGATCAGATTTGGACTTGTTGTCTTTGATGTGTCTGACATTGGTCCACCAGATACCTGTGGAAACCCCCTGTGACACCCTCTATCAAGCGTCCATAATTGATTCTCATGAGCATATGTTTATGATGGATGTTCATCGCTCCGAGTTCATATAGAGAAAAATGATTCTAGGAGAATTTTCTTAAGGTGCATACCGACAGTGTCTGGGGAGGGGATCGTGTTTCAGACAATCGATTCATGTTAAACTGCACTAAGCTGAGTTGGGGGTTGGCATGAGTGTGTGAGAGCGTATGAGAATTTGGATGGCATGCTTGCACCTACGTGTTTGAGCCTTTGTAATGTGTGTTTACATGCTTTCCTGCATTTATAATGTATGTAAAAGCGTGCGAGTCTGTGCGCGCATACACGATGGCGCCGTATGCATGCGCGCGCACAGTGTATCTGAGCACAGTGGTAATGCATCTGGGCCTGATTTGGCACTACTGGCGGCCTCTTCCATTAGAGCTGGAGGTGATTATCCTGGAGAGTGGCTGCAGAGAGGAAAGAAGAGCGAGACTAATGCTGTAAGGTTGAAGGCCTTTCTGAGCTTCTTCTAAATTGTTCGGAGGAAAAGCACAGTGCAAGTGCCTGTCTTGGACCGCAAAAAAATAACATTAGAAGGTTTTCAACCAAATGAATCAGATATGCATCCATTTTGGATTTTGGTGGTGGCATAATGGCTGTAATCTGTTAAGTGGTTAATCTGAGTTCAATAGTCATTCATGTTCAAGAAATGTAGGCAATTAGTCGAACATTAACCCCATCACCAATCTGAAAGTGACTCACAGCGATACTGCTTGCTGTCAGGATTGCATCTAATAATTATTTCCAATTTTCAATTCTTATTTCCAACTAAACAATTAATCAATGTTAAGAGACTGTATGCACTGATGGCTTTTGTGGGGAACCCCACTTGTCAAGCTCCTTGAGGGTTTTCCAAGGTTTCCCTTGCATGTCTTCGTTTCTTGAAATGTATAACTTTGTAGTTTGGGGGCATCAGGGTAGCTAAAGCACAAACCATGGTATGAAAAAAAAACACACATAATTGATTACCAATCACAAGAGGGACCAGAAAATAGTCTGTACGGTCTTGAAATGGCAATATACGCCAGCTAAATAACCATTTCTTGTTTTTCCGTAGTTGTGGTGGTCAATTGTCAGGGTCAAAGGTGACATTTCTCTGAGGGAAAGGGAAAAGAGGATCCTGTTTTGGCAAGCAAATAGTGGGATGTACCAGTGGGGCCCTCTCTCTGGTTCCATCCTTCAGTTTTCTTCCTCCCCATCCCTCAGAAAAAGGTCCCCTCATATAACCCTCCCAGGGCATGTGAGACTGGACTTCTGCTTCCTAGGTCTCTTCTGATTGGGCAGTATGCCTGTTGGCATCCCCCTTGGCACCCTGTGTGGGTGGATTGTCCCATTGGTGCCTGCTAAGACAAGGCCTCTGTTGTGGTGGGTGAGGGAGGCGTGAAAAATGCACTGGACCCTTCGTTCAGCTCCCAAGCCCCGTCCATGGCCCCTGTGCTCAGAGCGATGTTTTGGCTGCATAAGGGCTTAACTCTTAAGATAGACAGGGACCGTGGTGGTTGAGGTATTTCTAAAATAAGTCTGTTTTTGTCATGGTTATGTTAGAGGACTATTATTTCTTCCTTCTGCAGAAACCTTGTCTGAATCATAATTGCATTCAGGATACTCTAAAAAATCTCTTTTTTTTCTTCAGTTTTGCCCACTGAATGTCACCATAGCCAATTTATCACCATCTTTCAGCTCTCAAGGTTCCACCTCCCAAGCAAGGAATAGCTATTCTCCTCTTTAAATGACCTCTCTTTCGCCTCCTTGCGACATATGACTCTCTCCATGACTACTGTCTGACCCATTCTTAGTCCCTCCCTCTTGCTCTCACCTCCCAGCCCTCAATGTGAGACTGCAGCTGTTCAAGGGCCTCCAGTTTCTCCATCTGCCTCTTGGTCTCATTGATGTTGGAGCAGACAGCCTTCATGGCCTGCAGAGCCTCCTCCACTGCTGGATAGTCAGTGTGCTTCTTGGGGGTCCGCTTCAGCAGCTCCTAAATTGGGAGAAAAGGAGTTGTGCTGAATTTTAAAACTGAAACTGTAGAATTTCAAGAAGTAGGTACATTAAAAAAAACACTTCAATCTTAGAGGGGCAAAAAGTATTCTGTGACCTTTAGTAAGAAAATCTTCCCAAACCTACCACCCCCACAGTTGGAAATACTAGTACATGGGGAAGATTGCCTTGAAAAAAGTTTTTTCTAACAATATAAAATGAGTCACTGATATTGATCAACACAGATACATTACAATCTGTATTGTGTCCATGTGATGAGGTTTCTGATTTTAGCTTTCATGAGAGTTTTTGCATTATTTGGTGCTATTACTTGACGACAGTGCTGTGACATCAGAGCAGCAGTTGCACAGTACCTTCAGCAGCAGAGGGTACTTGCAGATCCTCTGAATGGGGGTGAGAAGGTAGCCCTCCAGGGGAATATCTGTGCTTTTCTTCCCTCCGAGGAGCATACAGTGCTGAAGAAGAAACACAAACAAACAATATTACACACCAGCATTCACCAAGACACATTAAATATTTAAAAATGGACAGATCATGTGTATCATCAGAGGGACAGAAAAAGATTCACGGGAAGAATTTGATAGGGCCGGGTGATGTGGCAATAAAAATCAACATATTTTATATATATATGTACACTTCACCTTTCACCCAGGAGAGAGTGGTGCGGATGGGTGGATGAGAGTGTGTGTGTGTGTGTGATGCAACGCATTTGTGCCGTTGGTTTAAAAAAAATATTTTGACAATTCATTTTATACATACCACTTAATAACAAGCTGCAATATACCGAGTATAATTGATATATTGCCCCATTCCTAGTTTGAACATGCTTTAACACATCAACACACACCAAACATTTGTATCTAAAACATGAGACATGAAACCGAGATGGTCAAACATTCTTATGTCAAAAAAGTCCAGCTGGACAAGGTGTTAACCTTTCCATTTACTTCCCCTTAGCAAAAACTGTTTTAAGTTTACCAGTGGAAGAAATTAAAAACTCATCAGTAAGGAATTATCAAATATTTATTCATTAGGTCTTCGAAAAGAGTGTCTTAGTTAATTTACAGAGTGGAAGAAGTCATTTAACTTTCATTTCTACATTATAAAACTTTTTTTTAATGCTTGTTATCTAACACAGCACCTGTTTTGTTCTAAGACTGTTTGCAGCTGTTTGCGTTGCTGTCTCATGCCTCTTGTGTTTTTGTCAGCAATAAATAGACTTTAATTGACTATTGTTGTCATTTCCATTCAGTCACAGTCTGTTGCTTTAACAGGTCCAGGTGCAGGAGAATACTCCGCCTCACTTTGTCTGGGCACAGAGACTTAGGTGTGGTACTTTTTCTATATGTCTCCTGCAAACAAGTTAATAAACCTGTATGTAGTTTGAGACATGCTCTTTCTACTAAAAAATGCATGTGCAATTATGGAGCAAATGCTCTGATGCCACTGAAAAGGTGTTTGTGTACTGAGAGTCTTGAAAAAGAATACATATAGTGAGTAATTTATTTATTCTTTTAATTTTTCTACTATTATATTACAGTACAGGGAACAACTACTAATTATTTACTAATTTTTACTTGATCTCTGGGACATCTTTGCACAACCTCAAACCATGACAGCCATAGTTACCAGAAAGGATTTATTGTTTCTGCCATATTTATAAAATAGGTAATGAAAGGTATATTTTAAGGTAGGATAAGGTATAAGGTAGGGGAGAAAAAATCTTGGGAAAAAGTTTAAAAAGCCAGGGAAAAACTATGTTATTATAATAATCACATATTGAAAAATTAGTTTACAAAATTATAATTTTTGTTTTATTATTGTTTCTTTGTTTGTTTGTTTTTAACTAATTTTCTTCTTTTTTCGATAATATTTTATTAATTTTACATTAACAAACAAAGAACCAGACAGCACAGAGCTTGCCAAATTACAAAAGAATAATAATGTACATTAGTTGCATTTAGAGACATTTGGATCATATCACATGCATTATTGTTTGCATTAGACTTATGTCAAAGGAAGGGATTAAACAGTCTATGACTTATTTGTAAAGACAAGTTGCGGGCGCCCTTTCTAAAATATATCAACAAAATGACTAGAAAGCTTTTTAACTAATCTTCATATGTTTTTCTAGTACTTTTTTTTTTTTTTTACTAATTTCTAGCTTATTTTGGGGTTATTTCATCTTTTGTTGCTCAATGCCTTTTCACCGTGTTTATGAAAGGAGTTTTTTTGGTAGCACTTATTTTATGTGCATGAAAAGATCTTTCTCTTTTTGCTACTCTTAGAAAAAAAAAACATCAGGACAATGAAACAAAAAGACTTCATTTCTAAGATGAATTGTTTAGACACACAACTCTTGGACTGTAACTATAAGACATTCCTTTGACTATGCCACTGAAAAAACCCTCCAAAACAGCCGTGCTTTCCGGCAGAAAGATCACTGAGAAACATCGCGAATTTGTTCTCCTCCCCAAAAAGATTTGGGCTTTAAAAACTGCCCCCCAGAACCAGTTGAAAGGAGGGGGTTTTCCTCTGATGTGGGGGGTTACAGTTCCCGTCATGGTTTCTCTACGCCTTCTATTTTGTAGGAACGCAGCCTGTCAGTGTGCTATGAGCTCATGGGATGGGATGAAAGATCAAAAGCAGCCGTGCAGATAAACCACTTGAGTGTTCTCCAGTGGGAAAGGAGGCAGAAGATCAGTTTAGAGCATTATAATCGTATGGCAATTCCTCTCCACTCAGTGCAGAGGAGGAGAGGAGAGGATGGCGGTGTGGGGAGGGATTTTGGATGGAAAAATGAGGGGCAAAAATGCAACTGATCACGGCTGCAGAATTTTGGGATTCCACAGATTCCTACTGTCTTTCTCTCCCACACCCCCACCCCTCCCATTTCCATCTAAATCTTCCCTGACTTCCTTTTTCTTCTTTCCTCTCATCTTCTGCTTATTTGTAATCTGCCAGCCTAAAGCCAGAATTCCCTTTGCTCTTCACTCTGACCTCCTTTCACTTCCCTCTTCTCTTCCAACGCAATTAGCACTTAATTTCTACATACAATTTCAGAAGCTCTCTTCATTGTGTGATTCAATTAGCATAAAAATAGTTTAATCCAGAGAAAAAAAAATCTACTAGAATTAAGCATATCTGAAAAGAAGTCAATGGCAACAAATGTTATGCTGCCATTAACTGCTATAACAATGATTTGCAATGGTCTCCACTTAAAGAGATAAATCTTTCATTCTGTATCCTTTGCTTTTCTACACAGAAAATCAAGTTTTCTTTCTTCTTTGATATAAATGTGTGTTTTTTCCTTAATTATATAGAATCAATTTTGTTTCTATTTTGCTCACGGTTGCTACTCAAAAGAGCCAGTCCAATATTTGAGATTATCCCGAGCAGGCCTGACAACTGTTTTAATGCATAACCAGATGTTGTATCCTGATTTTATTTTGGAATCATCAGTGTCGCACAAGACCTAACCAATTAACCACCGCATGACTGTGCCAAGAGAGGCAAAAAAGCCAAAGCACACAGCAACACTCTGATCCCACTGTTTCCAGTCCTGTGGGTCAGAATAATGCCATGGAAGCAAACCATAAGGCAGCGACAAACCGGGGGCCTCAGATCTCTCGGCCAATCCCAAACAGGCTGCCAACACTCCACAGCTGGCTGGCCCGGAATCTGCACATGATTTCATTGGTTCGGGCCTCCGCTCAAAGGCCCCGTCGACATTCTGAGTTCATTGTCCGGGGCCTCAAAGGTTTGGGTGTCAAAACACAGAAACAGCTGGCAGCGGAAACACTACAAGAGCGACACAAAGGTGACCCTGGTGGTTGCATCCTGTCCCGGCAGGAAGAACCCACTGACCTTGTTTTGGTTTCTGCCCTTTATTCAAGAGTTAACATGGAAATGGAGGTGATGTGGTGGAAGGAAAATGAGGAGGAGGATGGATAGATGAGAATTGCAGGGGGAAAAATGTGGGTCAGAGGTAGACCAACAAGGATACATAACACGTGGAGATTTTCAATACAGAATTAAGAGCCAGAGTCGTAGCGGGAAGAGGAAGGCAGCCCATAAAAATGCAGAAGACAAATATGAAGACATGAGGAGTGTAGAAGCAGTGTGAAGAAACAGCAAGATCAGCAGAGTGGAGGAGAGGAGATGTGGCGGCTTACCAGCAGGAAGGTCCTGATGTTGGGGATTTTGTTTAGCTCCATGAGAAGTCGTAAAGCCTTCTCATGGTTGCTGCAGTACTCGCCGTACACTGAGAAACTCTCCCTCTGCAAAAAAGGAGAAAAACACAGGTGAGGATTGCAGACCAGGGACTTGATAATACCATATTTTACTGGCTTTTGTTGGCAGCCTTGAGGAATCCACTGAGACAGGAGAGAGATTCACAGCGCAGAGCTGGGGAGAAGGCTCCAGTTATTAAATGAGATTCAGTTGTACTATCACAAGGAAAGTGGTGGATAACTACACTTCATTACTAGCCCTTTGAAACCTGAGCAAACTGGCTTGATTTCTTACAAAAATATGGGAAGAAGACAATGAGCAAAGAAACATGAAATTACTGAAAAATCTGCAAGATATTAATAAGAAGTACAAGAAATGTTACTTGAAATTTTTCAAAAAGACAATAAAAGAAAGGAAAAAAAGAAGGAAAAAAGGAGGAAATTACCTGGAAAAAGTGCTTAAAAAAATATATATATATAAATATATGTAATATAATATATAATAAATATACATTTTTATGATTATATAGCTTTTCCCTGTTTTTTTCCGTTTTTCCTAGACATTTTCCCTTGCTTTTTAAAAAACAATTTTCTAAATCTAATAATTTCTTGCGATTTGTGGGACATTTCTAATGAAGTTGATAATAGCCTTTTTCCTACATTTTTGGAAAAAAAATGCACCACTTTGCTCAGGGTTCAAAGGTTTAAATATTTGTGGAAGGTGTCTGAAAACAGCACAAAAAAAGTGAAGATGCTTGAGGTTTCAAAGGGATAAGATACTAAATATAGTACACTGTTTGTAAAAATACACCTATGTTGACCTAAATGGTTTTTGGACCTACCAAAATTGAGGTTGTGCAGAGAGGGTTCGTGGCAGCAAAATCAGCATTGGCTATGACAACACCATGACAGCATATGCTATATACTGTCATGGTGTTGTGTATCATTGATTTGACAAAACTACTGAAAGAATACAGACTCTCATAAAGCTCTTTGCATCGTTATGCACTAGTATTCATCATCATCATTTGTCACACTTCTCTTTTTCAAAGTATTCTACATCATAGCGGAGAAAAAAAATAGCATGCCAACAGGCAACACTTCCCTTTTCCTGGGTGATAGCATCCAACTGTGTACCAAGACAAACAAACCCAGCACTAATACAGACGCTTTTGTCGAGCTGCCATTTAGTGTTCTTTACAATATGTAATGCAACACCTGAGCAAGTGAATAGTCGCTTCAAATGCATTATTCACGTAGCACACTGTCACCAACAATGTATACACAGTTTCACAGCTGCAGTTGAGTTTACACCCTGAAGCATATTGAGGGCTATTGTATATTCTTAAATATGCTACAGTAATTAGGATGTGAAACCATGCGCATGGTGGGGCCTTAGATTGACGTCCAGAAACTGAAACTGTCATCTGAAACAGCCTAGTAAGTGAAATCCAAAACGGCAGGTGCTCGGTCACCACTTTCAACCTTAACTGTTGCTGCCCAGAGGCTTCTGCATTTTAAGCTTGTTTCGCTGTAGAACCGCAAAGGAAAAATCATTATTGGGTCATTTAAACCAATCAGCGTTAAGAGTTTGAAAGCATATGTGAATAATTTTATGAGTTCCAGACGCAATTAGTTCATGAATAAGTATCTATATGTGGTGGTAGATGACACCAGGGGGGAGGGATGGGGCAAACTTTCCCTTATTATCTGTGTGTGTCCCAGCATATCACTCTGTGTCCCCTCTCTAAATTTGGAGGTTTTTTTGCAGGTCCGTGAATGCAGCACAGGTGAAATACTTCATGAGGTTTTTAGATGACGCCTGGAAGGAGAGGAGAGCAAACCTTCGGTTATTACTTCTGTGTAATCCAATCAGAGCTGACCGAATCAAATCGATGGACAAGTGGAGCAGCTACTGCTGCAAGCGAGTAATAGTAAACTTTTAGACCAGAATGCAGAATGGAAAGAAGAATGAACGATTAAGTTTCACTTTCACTGTGGCTGATGTTCTGCTGTTCCATCTGTGCCCAGAGTACGCTCTGCACTGGTGTGTGTTACAGAAGTACATTTAATGAAGGAAAAAAAAGAATCCTTTGACAAATACAAATGGTTACCAAGCCATCACCCCACACGGGTACAGATGTGCAAAAGAATCATGTGTGTTGTTTTACTACCAAACACACACACACAAACTTTACTACACACAATGTGCCACTGCCAAGAGTCTGTTTAACATGGTGACCCCGCAGTGGTGACAGAAGCAGCCTAACAGAGCTAACAGCTCTTTCAATAAACCTCTGTGATTCTGCTCAATTTCTTTCCCTTGACCAGAAGTAGCTGAAAATCTTTTGTAAATATGTATCACAAGTGAGCAGCACAATATAAACAGTGGGCAGTTTTTTGCCACACAGGCAGGCTGTAAACCAAACACACCCAAAGCCACGTTTGGCAGGGGACTCCACTCCAAAGCACAGCTGGGCCGGCATATGGCGTGAAACCCCAGATACTGTCAAACTGAGTTAATACACAGCTACAGGAAGAGAGCACAGAAGGGTCAAGACTTGTAAATATACATGTACCACTTCACCCTATTTGTTCATGCGTACATGTAAAAGTGATATTTGTTAACAGTCTGATTTTCTAAATGCATGTCCATAATACCGATAAAGGACTATACTGGTGTTTCTCAATGTTTCTGTCCATCTACTGAAAACCACCTACAGTATAACAAAATCCAGTCTTACAGACTGACATTAGGTCAATAGTTTCCATTCTTTTTGGTGAAGATTTGGAACAAGTGAGGTCATATTTACAGACTGAGGGGGCTTTAGCTCTAAAATCATCACTTTGTCATAAAACAGAAAATGTACTTCACTGACACCACCCTGTTTGCTAAGCAATCCCAAAGCAATAAGAAATGCAAAGTACTTTGAGAATAAAGTTACCTTTTGGCCGTATTTTGTCCAGAGCATGATGCAAAGTAATCCAGCAGCAAACTATGTAGGATGGCTGAATGCACTTCAGATCAAATATGTGATTGTAATATGTAGCAAAAATGTGAATGGGAATTTTGCAGCTTTTTGCAATGTTGTTCTGTGTTGTAAAATATATTAGAAAATGGCATGCTTTACAAAGCAGTTGACAGAACTGTAAATTGTACAAAATTTGTTGGGTTAAAACATGGAGAAATCACAGCATGGTCCTTCAGCGTCTCAGGACAGACTTAACAGCATAAAAATGTACTCTCCAATAGCTTTCCATTCATGAAACTAGGAAAGTAAACAGAATCTGTCTTCTGCTGCCTGTTGGCCCTACCCAGATTTTTCATCAAGAAGGGCTAGCGACGACTACAGTGAATGTGCCCAGACTGTACATTCCAGCAGTAAACAGGATGTTTCCATGTGTCAGTATCCAGCAACTTGTTGAGGTTTCTTGTACCTGAATTAAGCTGGTCCAGTCAATATCAAACACATGGACAAACCCACCAACACAATACTTGAGCAGACTGACTATTAACATGTAATAATTGTTCTATTATATTAGAGAAAAGGCAGACATCTCTTCGGCTGATATCTGTGACCAGGGATGTAAATTAATGTTTCGACCACCTGTCACTGTGGCTGGTGGATTAAAAAAAAAATCAACCACCTACTCAACAGATAACCACTGATTTTTTGGCTGGTAAGCGGAGCAAATCTAGCAGCCACTAAAATATTTTACCAGAATTTGGCTGGTAGCTGGTGCTTATTTCCAATCCTGTCTCTAACACCAAAATAATCCCAATTATTAAATAGCACTACAAGTCGAGGAAAAATATGCTTTTTTGATTTTGGGTTGAACTGTCCCTTTAAGGGAATGTTTAAAGGCACATTAATGTAGTCACTGTATCTCAGTTTACACTTACAAGCTTCTGGATATGGTGGCACTCTGCTTCTGAACCTGAAATAACCATTTCAGCTCTCAAACACTATCTGCAATTGAACCCCTCTGCTCCAAAAAACAGCGTGCCTTTCTGCTGCTATGTTTACAACCAAAGCCCTCTCAAAGGCATTTCCTTTTCTCAGGTGACAACAACTACAGAGTCAATTTAAGCACAACTAAATGTCTTACCAGGGCCAATATGTGAACCACAGAGTCAATTTTCAACATCAGGACTACACTGAAAGACTGAAAGACATCAGTTGTACCAGGAATAGCTCAAAGACTCGGGCTGTCCCTTTGATAAACATAAGTCTTTATTTGAATTCTTCGTCATTGGAATGTTATTCCGGAGGCTAGATGAGAGGGTAGTATCACACGCTGAGGAATCACATAGAGTCAAAGCATAATGGGTGTAGTTCAGAAAGTGCATAATGACATGACTGTTGCTACTTGCACAGTGCTCGTGTATACACTCCCCAGAATAGAGCTAATATTGATGTCTCTGATTTCTCCTCTAACATGAGTCCCTTTTTCACCTTTGCAGGGTCTGAATAATCTCATGTATGCCGTGATCTTGAAGCGGGGGTTAAGAATCTGTGTGTTTGTGTGTGCGTTTATCTGTACTCACACCAAATTTTTGCTTCATGTTAGTAAGGAAATTGTTTTTTTTTTGAAAATGTCCTATAGTGATGGATACATATCTGTGTACTGCTTAACAAGAGTAACGATGTAAAACAATTCTGGTCATTTTACTTCAAAATAAAAGACTGGTGCTCTTTCTTTTCTTTTCTTTTTTTTTTTCTTACATCAGCAGCCTCCCAAGCCATCTTGACAACATCTGACTTTGAATAGCAATGAATCTTCCCATTTTTCTTCCCTAACCATGAGTGACAGACAGTCTTGTGGAACAATGCGGGAGGTTAATCAAATCCCAGTCATGGTGTTGACCTCTGGTCGAGGTCAAGGGCTACGGCTGGAGGGCTCCAGACGGGGCAAACCCATTGGCTAAGACGTGTCAGTGCTGAAGGAGACAAAGGTCATGGGTTGGAGACGGAAGTGTAATGGATATACAGGGTAACACTTTTACCCCTGTTTTGCATTTGAAAGCAGTGCCTTAACATTCATTAATGTTTAAAACACACTTCAATGTTGCTGAATGGAGATATAAGGCCATATTTAAGTGTTTACTATTAAACTGTGTTTTACTATACTGTTATTCATTTTCTGTTTATATAGTAGCTTCGACAGAGTTAAAAATGTGTGTTTATATTGTGTACACCTACTTTTGGTACATTAACCACATTAGTGCTGAAACGATTAGTTCATTTAATAATAATAATAAAAACTAACTGAAAAACACGCCCACAGCACTATCTGACTGGTTATACGTCATGAGTAATATAGGCCGCCGTGCCACAGACAGGCGAAGGCGAAAGTAGAATGCATCTGTTCAGGTGAGCAAGTGGAGTTGTGAATCAAACAGATGGCAACATTTAATACTGAAGCTGTAATAAACAGCCCGATTATCTACACTGAAGTTTCAACACCAACAATTTTACTGTTAACAGGAGTAGTTACTGGATGTAACTTCAGCTGTTTGAGTAGGAGAACTGCAAGGAGAAGAAGAAGAGTGAGATGGCATCTGGGCGAGGCGAGAGACGTGAATAGATAATCGTACTTAAACAAATGCAGCACAGTGACCATGCAGACATTCCATACACTGGATGTAGAACAAAAGCCTGCAGATGTGCATTTAAACCATATTAGACTCATTTAAATGCTGTCTCTTTGTCACCGTAGAGACTTTAGTCTGCATGACCACATGAAATTTTACCTCGGTCTCACAAAAACTGGTCACATTGGTCACAGTTTACAGCCCTGCCTCTACATGATATCTTAAACAGATGAAAAGAAGTTGACTGAAATACTATTTAGATTCATTATATCAATGCTACAGTGTCATTTATTGAGTTTTGCTTTATAACAATGACTCATCATGATACCTGAAATCAATATCCAGTGCTGGTTTGAGTCACAAAGGTTTCTTTCCTGTTATGGCACTGATGTAGACCTGAAGTAAAGTGAAATTGTGAAGATGCTGTGGCTTTTTCTCCTAAATGTATCAGTTCTGTTAGAAATCCAAGCACCTGCAGCTTTCCTATTTCCTATTACCCATCAAGTCTGACCTCTATATCTTCCAGTGTGACCACAGAGCGGTGCAAAAAAAAAAAAACAGGCTGGGCTCCTTTAATCAATTCTTTGCTCCTGACACTTGGCCTGACAGACTGAATGACCATAACGCCTCACACATGTGTGAAGGCACCTTTTGATGAGCCAATTCAACAGCTTTCCACAGATGTGACTGAATTCAGTCACGCCACAAGCAGGTAAAGTGGATGGATTGTTACTGATTCATTTCACTGCAGGGGGGGTGGTGTGGCACATAAAATGGCATGAAGGTTGCATTTTTGGCTATATATAGACATTTCTCAGTGGCACAAGCTGCACTGGAGAAATAAATAATGTAGATGGTTGAGTTTAGTTTTAATAGAGCCAAAGATCCACTGATTTCTTTTACTCTAACATTATGCTGCATTCCAGACAACTCTTAAGTCGAAATATTTGGACTCCATGAACCCCAGCTTCAGCGGTCTGACATCACACAGCAATGGCAGCGTCCATGGACACCAAGAAGGTGCACATTGTAAATGGTATGTAATCAACTAAAAAGCAATGTATTTGCATGTATTTAATGAAAATAATAGATGTACTATCATATATATATATCATATCATATATCTCCACATATAAAAATGCCGTAAAATAAAATTTGTGCTGTGCTTAGTTTTTCCTCTGTTTCGCTTATATGCGCAAGGAGGTGACCCTGCTCATGGTGCAGCTGTCCATGGACTAGCCACAGAAACACCAGTTTATCATTGTCTGTCATGTTTTTCTTTATGTTTGGTGTTGCGCACCTGGAACACTTGGAAGTCGGAAATTTCAGCTGGGAAATTTCGACCTCTGACTTTGAATGGAACACAGCATTTAATTGAAGTAAAAGGCAGAAGGCTGTAAGTTTATTGGTTTTCCAACAAGATCTTTTCTATCTTTTAGAAACTAAAATCTGAATCTAATGGTGTCCTGCAACACTGATCAACAGGCTGATGGAGCAAGTGATGGTGGAATACCTCACTGAGGTGTTCTGTGCCTCAGTGAAAGTGAAGTGAAGATAGTTTATCGGAGAGAGACAAACAGAGAGAGCGAGAGAAGGAGCTTGCGATTGAGTGCTACCAGCAGAAGCATTGTCCCCTCGCTGAGTGACACACCATCTCTTCCTCCGTGGACACAGACCCTTCTTTGTTTGTTCCCTGGGGCCAAACGAGTTCAAACAGAGGGGAGCGGAGGGGGTGAGGGGGTGGGAGAACAGAGCAGAGAGGAATCTTTGGATGGAGGGATGGCGGGGCAAAAGAAGGAGATGGCAGAGACAGAGACTGATGAAGAGAGACTCTTTTTGCCTGACAGGATGCAGGCCTGTTTGGAAAGATGGCAGGAGGAAAGGCAAAGGGGTGGAGGTAGCCTGTGTGAATGTATGTATGTGTGTGTGTGTGTGACAGAGAGAGCGAGAGAGAAATAGAGAGAGAGAGAGAGAGAGAGAGCGAGGGAGAGGGGGAGTCCATGAGAAGAGAGGGGTGTTCCATGGGAGAAAAAGAGAATTAAGGGGTATTTTCACAGCAGGCTTTGCACGCTTTCCCTGCATCTGTGGTTACGGGTAGCCCATGAAAAGACTGTGTGTGTTTTTGCATGGAGGAGGGAATTCATGCATGCATGCGCTCCCACATGCGTGTCCATGCGCTTGTATATGCGTGTGACCGTCTGCTGTTTTATGTGTGTTTTTATGTACTTACAAACTGGAGGAACACGTGTCCCAGGGCATGATGAGGCTGGGGCTCAGGCTGCAGACAGGCCTCCACTGCAGACAACAACTCTTTGTGCAACTCCAGGATGTCCTCAATATTTGAAAACAGAATCTACAAACAGGAGGAATGATGTAAAGGGAGGGGATACAGAGGAAGGAAGAGATAAAGGGGCAGGGTGGAAGGAAGAAAGGGAAAAAGGCAAGGAAGTCACCAACAGATGGACGGGGATGTGAAGAAAGAAGGCAAATCTGTGATTTATACCATATCTGCTGCTGTATGTTTTTCATTGTCTGTAATTATTACTTTTATGTTTTTTTTAAAATAATTTCTCAATTTCCTTTTTTACATGTTAGAAATAAATAAATCTAATCAAAATCAATTAAATCAAAACCAAATATGTGGAGCCATAATCACAAACATTCAAGAAACAGAAAACTCTCACAAAGCTCTTAACTTAGTTTTAAAGCTTTTAGGAAGGAGTCCTCGCATAGGAGTGACTTAGAAATATTCTAAGAGTAACTCTAAACAAGGACAGGACAGACACTTTATTCTTAAAAAAGAGGTGTGGTGTGGTTGCCAGTTATGACACATTCTTTTAAAACTTGAAACCTAAACAAATAGGTTTAATTTCTTCCAAAAACACAGGGAGAAGCAAAAAGCAACTTGGCCCCAAAATTCAAAAAATTCCCAAAATGTGAAAAAGCTACCGCAAAATTCCCTGAAAATAAGCCAAACGATATTTAAAAAAAAAAAAAAACACACAAAAATGACCTTAAATAAAAGTGATAAAAATTTTAAAAATGTTTTCAGGTTAGATAAATCATTTTTCTGTAAAAATCATTTTAAATATAAAAATGTTACATCTTTCTCTCTTTGTGGGAATAATTCTTATTAATAAAACAAATTTTTGGTAACTTTCTTGTCAACTAATTTCCTGCAATTTGTATAACATTTCTTGTTAGGTTGATCATTGTTTTTTTTTCCTGCTCCTAAAAGTTTTTCAACTTAGAGCTCTTTTGGGGGCTGGGATCCTTTGTAAACAACTTTTATCTTTATCTTTTTCTAGTCTTAATTTTAAGGGGAATTTCGTAAAAATATCATAATTCTACAAATTTTCTTAGAACTTTGTCATGAGAAGAAACTCTTAGTGGTAGGAAGCTTTACGAATACGGCCCCTGAGCATCTCAATATTCAAAAATGTAATTTGAAATAGTGACTAGTAGGCTTTGCAAAAAAAAAAAAAGAATTCAAAAGCCAGTCATACCTTGACATGTTCGGGTGAGAGACACTGTTGGTCATCTGCAGTTTGTCTTATTCTGTGCAAAAATGCCTAAAAAGGAAACAGAAACAAAGCAGGTTTAATAATAAGCACTGTGATTTATTGTTGATAAAGTCAGGGAGGCTGAAGCACTGATGTCTGTAAAAATATATAAGCACAGAGAGTTTTAAGCAGAGAGTCAACAAGATAACGAGACAGTGTTTTTGAAATTAAAAGGAAGTCCAGGTTCCCTCTACTGATTATTTTCTATAATAAGTATGTGTGTGCATGAGGTACATACAGATCCTGTCAGATCACTATGTATGCATGAGCATAAACACATGAGCCTTTGAGCATACGACTGTCACATGCACACTCGCATACTTAACAGAACATTGCATTTCATGGTGCTATGAAGAGACGTGTCACAGTTGTTTCACTATCCCTTGAGTACCACAGAACTTCCCGCTATATGACAAGATATGTTCTTTTTCACCATCTTGTGACACTTAAAGCTCACTGTATGGATCTGCTGCAGTGGAAGCTAATGCACCTGAGCATTCAGCTGTAAGACAGCAAAAATAACTGCTTCACTGTTACAGCGTACACACACCACTTCACCGAAGACAGCCATAATAGGCTCATGTCAAGTTGAGCTTTGCTTGTGTGTGCTGTTGTTGTCCTAGTGTGTGTGTGTGTGTGTGTGTGTGTACATGCCTGCCAATCAGAGTCCTGACTAAGGGGAAAAAAAGAATGGTGAAGAGAAGGGAAGTGAATCTGCAAAGAGTTTCTTTTATTCTCTCTTCCCCAATTCTCCGTCTATCAGCCTGTGTCTGACAGGCTTAACCTGCCTCAGTCTGACTGTCTGCCTCATCTCCAGACGCAATACTGTCTTGAACAGAAAAGGATGGAAAAGATATGAATCCCCAAACCACTAAATAAAACCTCCTTCATTCTGGCAGGCTCTTGCTGTTGTGTCTGCCTGCGTTTCAGCGCCTCAAGACTGAAAACTGATAGCATGCCACGTGGATGACAAAGAGTTCAATGATGAATGTACAACAATGCTGAAATTCAAATATGACTGGATACTGCTATTGCTATAAACCTTTCAGTTGGTTCAAAACTGCCACTTAAAGGTTACAATGATGAAACAAGCAGCAAATTGGTCTGTACAGATACTGCCCGGACATACACAAGAAAATATTATTTGTTCTTGTGGTATCTTGTCTATTTTTTGTGGAAGGGTTTTTTTGGGGGGTTTTGAGATAACCTTTGTCGTAGATTTTCTGCCTCCACTGCAATGAAATGAGTAAATACAGTTTCATTTTTGGAGCTCCCAATGTTGAAAATGACAACCGCAATGTTTCCATTAATAATATCTCAGTAAGAAGCGATATCTGTACCAATGTGACAACTGTTTTTCAGTATCAAGAAATATGTTTGATACCTTACTTTATTTATTAACATGTTTTAAACCCTTTTCACTGCTCAGTGCATCAGAATTAATATAAAATATGAATTAAAGATAAAAATAATGTCTCACAAATTAGATCAGGAAATATCTTATTTAAAAAATTGAGGAATTCTTTATGCTTTTTTGATGCTACATCTTTAGTGAGTACTCAAAAAGTGTAAAAGAAGTATTTCACTTCTGGAAACATGGTCTTTTCGTAAAACTAGTCTGTCTATGCAGAAGAAATATGCAAGTACTTTTGAAATTGGTGCAACAGTACCTTAAAAATAGAAAAATAAGGACTGTGGCATTTCCTTTGCTCAAGAAGTATAAAACCTTCAACTACCAGAATGCACTGCACTGGACCAATAAACACTCCTGCTCATGGGTGACTTAATGTGAACTTTAACATGATGGCAGTTGGCTGGTAACAAACACTTTCATATTACAGTTACAGCTAAAGCATGTTTCTAAAAACATTTAAGGCAAGAAGTAGGCAGTGCAGAGACAGAATCTTGGTTTATATTTGATCAGCAATACTTAGTTTTAATGTTTGAGCTCAGTTCTTTCAGCCAAAGTTTACACTGTGCAGGAAGCAGTATGGCGCCCACTTCCTGTTCACAAACTCTTGCTACTACAGCTTAACATGGCACTAAAATATGTTTCTGAAAACATTTTAAGGCGAGAAATAGGCAGTGCACTACCAGAATCTTGGTTTACATTCAGTCAACACTGCCTCGATTTACCTTTTGATCAGAGTTTGGTCTGAGATTGAGAGAGAAAAAAGGGGCAAGTCTGTCTCTTAATGCATTTCTATATTCTTTGTGTCTGCGGCATGGGTTTGCGCAATACAAAAATGCTAAAGTACAGCCTGTATTTTCGAGCAACAGGCCAAGGGATAGTGAAACTTTGCAGAGTGACTTTTTTACCATCATCAGGTGGTGTTTCACTGTGGGGAAAGAAGGGAGACTGTGGCACTGGTTGGATGGAGGTGAGTTTACTACAGTTCATTTACACATATTGCTAACATTATTAGAATAAAAGGCTGGTTAAAAAAAATGACAAAGTATCTACACGATTTGACATCCAGTCTAAATATACTAAATATACTAAAGAAATAGTTCCTATGAAAATGTTTGGCACTATGTTCTGTGGATTATCAAGAACAACCCAAAATGTTGACTAGATGCCACAAAATGCAAGTAAGAAAATATGTTTTTTGTACTTAGGGTGAACCAGCACCATAAAGAAAACCTTTGCATGCTCTATACACTCACACACATCATCAGCCAACTGCACGTATTACTTACAGTAAGTCGCTTGCCTATAATGAAAGACTGACACTTGTAATCACACATTTGCTCTAAAGATAGAAGCCAGCCAACCAAGCAGCAGGCAGTAATCATATCATTTCCTCAGAGGCCGAACACTTTGGGAGGATTGTCTCCCAATTTTTTTTCCCCTCTTTACTGGCTTCTGCGTAGGTTGTACCAAAATAGAAAGCAAAGATCCTTAGCATGGAGCTGCGACCTCGCTAATTAAGATCAGTATTAAAGGGAAGCAGTAGTTGTTGTGTTCATGACTGGTTTTGGGAGGGAGCTGATTGTGCTTGAGGCGTACGCTAATTAAATCTCCCATATGGCAACTTGTACCATGTCCACACTGAAGGAGTCACTCATGTGAGATATTGCTCTCTGGCTGGCAAGGAAGACAAGAAGCGGCAGGAAACGAGGCTTTTCCTCAGTTGCTCTCAGATAGAGGAGAGCAGGGTGAAGGCTGGGAGGGTGCAGGATGGAGCAAAGGGGGCAAAAACAAAAAAGGGGTAAGGGACAATGGTGGAACAGACGTAAAAACTAAAATACACAGACTTTGGAGTTCTTATTGACATCCACCATCCAGGCAGGATTCACTCTTCAAACAAAATGTGCCACACAGATGTGGTGACAGGAGGATCAGCAGGGAGGATGGAGGGAAGGAGCAACAAAGAGATCCTTTCAGTCCAGGTCTCGCTCCAACAAGGCCATTCTCACTCAGGACTGTATTGGCTGTCTTCATTGTTCCATCACAAAGCACACAGGTTTATTTGCGGGAAAAAACTGGAAGCTTTCTCTGTTCACCAACATGACTGAAACACCAGCTTCAGTAGAGCCGCAGCAGACAACAGAACTGAGCATAAACTGGGCATGCACACCAAGCGTGTCTGAGTTTACTCAAACAGAATTTTTACAGTCTGGACTGTGAAAATATTGAGAGCGTGATCAGAATCAACAACAGGAAGTGGCCCCAAACGAAGGTATTATGGGTATAATTGGAAGGATGTTGACATCTGATGGACAGCAATTCAGTGTGCTCAGAAAGCCAAGCATCATAATTGGGCAAACTGAGGTCTGGACTGATTTTCATACTCTGCTATTTCTTGAGCCCTTAACAATAATGACAGCCAGTGAAAGAAACTCCCTGGCAAGAGAACAGATAAGTCAGTCATACTTAGTAGAAGCTATGGAGACTGGAATCTGATTTGTTTTGACTTCTTCCACAGCTATCCGTAACTTTGTAACATGACAGGTTACCAACACTCAGGAGCCTCTTTCATACCGCCTCTGCAAGGCAGGAATATCACGCCATTGTGACGCATCCCTGTTCTGTATAAAACGTTCGATCGCAGAATGGGGGGACAGAGTGGTATCACCTCTGAGCTGCCAACAGAGGTAGTAACACCCCTGAAATGAGGTCTGTGTAAAAGGTAAAGCTGGAAAGATGTGACCATGGGCGGCACAAGTGTAATGTTTTGATGATGTCTTTATGCGTGCGGCCCAGTGCAAGAGATTTAGAAAGCAGCTGTTAGCATAGCGGCTAATTCAAAAAAGAGTAACGGTAGCCATAAATGTTTTTGCAAATTGGAAAAACAATGAGGTTCGGGAGCCCCTTAGCCTTCAAGCACAGGACGAGCTTAGCGGCCATATAACAGAGAAGATAAATGATTGTGATTAAGATGTCATGCCTTTGTTATTGTTTAAAAATTGCTGCCGATGGGTATGTTATACGTCACACCAGAGGCGGACGCTCGTGTGTTAAACGGCACACACACAAGTCATGCCCTTTGATCAAGGGATTTAGCAATGCAGTGTGTAATCACATACTGGAGCAAAATGCTGCTGCTATCGGTTGGTTCTGTGTAAAAGTGCTTGATACAGCCCCTGTACTTTTACACAGAACCAGGCTGCATCATTTCTCTCCAGAGTTTGACTTTAGACAGCATGCTGGCATCACAGAACCAAAAGAGGTATGACGTGTATGACATTTACAACAACAGCATCAGCCTCTAGTGGGACATATAACATATACATCAGGAGCGCTTCATAAACAATAACATTGGCAGCTGCCATTCTTGTTTGAGTTAGCTGCTATCTGCTAGTAGCTGCATTTCAAATCTCCTGCAGTGGGTAGCATACATAACTCTTCTAAACGTCACACCGACCTGCCCATGGTCTTAACCTACCAGCTGTCCTGTTTATGCAGACACCATTTCTGCAATGTTATTACTTCCCATGGCAGCTAAAAGACAAGACAACACCTTATATACTAAATAGCGAGGCAGCATAATGGCATGATATTCCCGCCTTGAAGAGGTAGTGCAAAAGGGAGATATAAAGAGAGGCTAGCAGTTAGCAGTAACTCAAAAAAAGAATTCTAGTCCCCAAAAATGTCCCCATTTGGGCACACAATGAAGTCTTTGAGGTCTTTACTCTTCGAGCAGAGGACAAGATCAACCACCATAAAACAGGGACTGTAAATGAGTGTCATTGCCATTGTTGTTGTATAAATAGCGCTGCCCAATGCATATATCATATGTCACACTAGACACCAGCGCTTTTGTGTAACACACCATTGATATTTTGCTTCTTGAGCGCCAGCATGCTATCTAAAATCACATACTAGGGCAGTAATATGCATGATTTTTTAGGTTCTGTATAAAAAAGCAAAGGCAGCATAATGAAGGATCTTCGTCCCAGGAGTACTGTGGGATCCCTGTGTAATAAGAGCTGCAGACAAGCTACACGTAACTCCATGTGACTTTTGTCAACATGTGCAGATTGTCTCCATAATCAGTCAGTGTGAATGCAATGCCAACAGAGTCAATAATTCCCACTTTGGTTTGGATAACGGAAAAAGAAGCAGATGTGATTGCACCCTCAGATAACCTTCAGCATATTACAAGTCATGCATCATTTGCATGGGGAGGACAATATTACCTCAGAGCACAACAGGCACACGCACACACGCACAAACACACATACACACCGTCATTAAGATATGAGATGAATACTGAAAGAGCCATCCTCTCCAAAGCTAAGCCAGTTGTTATTGGAATAAAATCAATCATGATAAACAAACACAGTAGTCTTGACGAAAACTGCAACTCGACCCACTGAACACAGCGGTTGATCTCATTACTTTTTAATCAACATGCTGAGAGGCAGCAGGACGCGCCCGACGGTCCTTGTTTACTTTCAGATCTCCGTCTCAGGTAACCCGGCTGCCTCTTTTCTGACATCAGCACATCGTCATCAGTGAGCCGAGGCTGCACAATCATGTTAAATGAAGGATCAGACATTGATGAGTAATAACAATAACTCTATGTCTATGTTGATTAAGATGGATAGATTTTTCTTTCTGTTACCGTGTGACATGGGATTTAGCCACAGGTCAACTCTTGACCCACACTGGCTGTGAATTTGATGGAGTTGAACTTGAGGATACCAAAAACTAATTATCCTTAAACCGTTAACACTATACCCTCTCTTGCACAGGTTTGCAGCTTTCAGCAAATTGCGATGCCTACTTACTCTCCAATACCTAAAAATAGGGATGATATCAATCAATGTGGTAATAATAGTTGGTCAGATGGGACACAAATTCATTTCTTGATACCCCTGCACTCAGAGGGAGGGGGGCTGAGGGCTGAGGGGGGGCTCAGCTGCTGCATGGAGCACAACAGAGATATTGCACGCGATGGTCTCATGCCGCAGGGGTGATAGGCTTTTAGGAGAAGCTGCTCATGATGCAATCCCACAGGACACTAGAAACACAACCATGGAGCTTCTTGGTAGACCACAAAGTAGCTGCCAAGTATGACACTAATGCAGAATTATACCACTAATATTTCAGTAAGGTTAAGAGAGAGAAGTCAACAAAAAGGGAGCAGTTGAAAGTCAAACTAATAACATCCAATTCACTTATTAGAAAAGGGAAAATAAAATGCCATCATTAAAAAAAAATAGATTTTTTTACCCATGAATAGTGTATACGTTAGTCCTGTGCCTACTCTATAAAACTTGAAAGTTACATCATTATGGATGGACAGCATTATAATCTTGAACATTTTGCTAAATTATTTCAATTATCATAATTATTTCTCTAGGTTTCAGGAGACAGAATTATATCACTCTTACATTTCACTTATGTATGTTCACCTTTGAAACAATGTACAGATAAAGACTTGTTTTAACAATCTTATTCATGTTCCTTAATGTGCAACCAAGAACATTTTCACATTCAGACCTGTGTATGTTCCTCATTGAACAAAACCACTTGCCAGCACTCTGTCACTCGTCTTTTTAGCAGACAGCCCTTTAAATTTCTACACTGCATTCATGCAATCATTGCAGCACTGACAACACTGTCAGGAAGCAATACTGTATTTAGTTATGGCCATGACAATAAAACTATTTGATTTTTTTCTGTTGCTCAATAACTCTTCTACAAAGAACATTTCCTCCTTATTCGCTCTCAAAATCAAATCTATTCATACCTACAGTAAAGCACTATTAGGCCTGAATCCTGAAAACAATAAGCATGTATCAGCAAAATATCAGCTGTTCTTTACAGATGAGGGTCCTGGCCTTAAGCGTGAGATATACAGATATCTTTAAAGCAGGAAAAAAGTGAGACATTTAAAAGGCTGAGTGATCTAATTCAAACTGCAAAGAGCAGCCCTACGTGATCCTGTGTTTCCACTAGAAACAAGTCTATGTGCTTTGTATAACATATTGGCTTTCTGTTAGCATTTTCACAACCCCACACCCTTTCCTCTGCCCTCAATTACAGACTGTTATACAGGGATGTTTTCACACTTGAGCCTACAAGAGGTTTTTCTTGACATCACTGTCTGTCCTAAGAGGCAGGTAAGTTTCCTTAAGTGTGAATTAACCTTCTATTAAAGACAGGCACAGGTCAGAAAAGCGCTGTCAAGTCCACAACAAATGTGAAAGCCAAGTTTTAGGGCTGATAACTGCCAGCACTTTACCTCCTTGTATGAGTGAATGCAAAGAGCCCAGCACAAAATACTTGTCTGGTGGAAGATGCTGCTTAAACACAAATTGAACACAATTTGAGTTTTTAATTAAACACAAATAAAATTAAAATAAAAAGTTACAAGAGTGCCTTTGTATATAAATAGCTTTTAAAAAGTGACTTATAGATATATGTGTGTACAGGCCACAAACCCCTGTGAAAGCACATATAAAATTGTATTTTTTAAGACGTTAGACATAACTGATCCAATGTGCATCAAAAGAAGCACATTGGATGGTACAGTTTTGTCATGGAGGCATGTTGCACAATGTATCCTCACTTTCAAAGGATTACCATGCAAAAGCAGACATCACTCTTCCTCACAAATTTCTAAAGAAACGCCTGAGTCCGCACTCAAGTGAACCGAGTTTGACACTGCCATTACATCAGTCCACATAAAAGCTGAATGGCTGACAGAGGATCCCACCAAGCTGAGTCACTGTCCACTTTAATGCAACAACTTATGTGCAAGAAAAAGTGAGGACAAGTTCAAAAAAACCCAAACTGCAACAGAAGACACACGCAATGCCTCTGTCTGTCCGTGTCTTTGTGCGTGTGGCACGCCAACAGGAAGTGAAAACAGAGCAATCACACTGAACAAAGGCCAACACTTTTTTAGACAACCAAATCATTGACAAGAATTTAGTTTCTTTTCAAGCAGATAGGCAGTGGTTCAACACAGCGGGGAAGGAAGATAAACAGTCTGCAGAATGAAGCAGTGCCTCTCGACACAAAAGCAGCAGATGTTGTTTCTGAACAGGAAGTGTGACTTTTGTACAAAGGAAGTATATGACATGTTTGACTGGTTGTTCACTCAAATGTGGTCTAAGTAAAGTTTGACAGTGTTGCGCTGGCGGGCAACCAATCAAACTGTTAAAAACAAATAAATCACACTATGCTCTACACACATGAAGAGAATTAAATTATGGACTTTAACCTTAACTTTGTGGCACAACGGCTGCACTGTTATTTCACTATGATGTTTTAAGGCACCGACAATGACAAAATGACAAGTGGAAGATCATGATACTTATTGCAATGGATTGAAAGGCGCAAACAGAAATGCAGAACCACTATCTTTATGATTCAATTGCCACCCATCATAGTAGCTGGCAGGCTGAAAACAAACATGTCTAACCCAACATCCACCTGCCACCCAAGACAGTACGATCACACCAGTAACTGGTATTGTGTCATATGAGACATCAGGTAATCATCTCATATGACAAACAGCCAAGTTGTGGACAGACTTGGGTTGGGGGGGTTTCCCTAAATGTTGAGGTTTATCAGAGCGAAGAGGGGCCAGACAGTAAGGTGTGAAGATACAGATGGTCCATATGCTGGTGCGGGTTCAGTGTCCGCTCCACTGCTCAGTGAGTAAAGGGCCTGCTGCCTGCACGTCTGCCCTGTCTGCTTCTTAACAGATCTTTGTACCTGCAGCAAAGCCAACTACAAAACACAGCCCAACAATAGCTTCATATTGTTGAGTAGGGCTCCAAAAACCATGGTTTTTCAAGTCTGATACCGATATTGATTATTAGTTCTTAATAAGTCCAATATTTGGAACAGCTATGCATTTACAGTAAGAATGAATTTGTCATATAACAAACTCCAACACAAAACTTTGTTTAAATGCCTTTAGCAAATGTTTAATCAAACTGACCCTTTTAACATCATACACAGCAAGTTCCCTGCAAATGTTTTTAATAAAGTTCAGTGAAAATTTTAATAAAAAATGAATGAATAAAATTAGCGCCCTGAGGTTTTAGAAAGTAAACGTTTCTCCCATGCTGACACTTTCTTTGCATGCACTGCATACTGTCTTCCCTGGTGTTGGCTGAGTGTAATATGCACACCTTTTCATTATTACATTTTATTGGCGATCATTAAAATAAAACACCAATACAGATAATCAGAAAAATGCCAAATATCGTCCCCAATAACCAGCCAATAATCTGTTGACTCCTGTTGAGTCAATGTCCTCACTTCAGACATTGACATTAGGTCAGTGTGCTCACTTCAGTGTTGAATCCTTTTAATCGGCTTCACAAAAGTAAAAACAAAAATACAAATAAACACCATGCAAAGTTCATCGAGCTATGAAACAAGAAGAAGCATTATGTATGTCTACACCTTCTTAGTGTCAAATCTTTTTTTTAAAGATTGCTTTGGGGGATTTTTTCTGCCTTTCGTTGATAGGTTTGGTTAGGCGTGAGGGGATGACGTGCAGCAAAGGGCCACAGGTTGGAGTTAAACCCCCAGCCACTGTGGCCAGGAGTCAGCCTTTGTATATGGGCCGCCCCCTCTACCGTGTGAGCTACTGGGCACCCCGTAGTGTCAAATCTTAACAATTAAGACTTATTTCCTAACACAAGAAACTCTATATAGTCATAAGTACAATAGGAAAATTACTAGGGAGAAGTAGAAAATTGTAGGTCAAGTTGCAACACCAGAGCAACATCAGTCAGGCGTACAGTCACAGGTTTGAAGCTGGTGGAGCTGCTGTCACACTGCTGGCAGGGGATGTGGCCTCGAGGGTCACTCAGTCAGATGCAGAGGATCCTTTTAATTTGTATGTTTACCTTCAGCAAAGGTTATCCACATTACACAGAGATTAATAGGAAGATGAAACCCAGTAGCCTATATAAATAAAGAGATTTTTTGTCCAGATATAGATAGATTTGTCTACATACTGCTCAGTGACCTACTAGATGGCCGTAGACCCTGTATATCAAGAAGCCAATACTATAATTTGACTCAGATGAAACATTAGCCCCTTTTACACTACCTGTTAAAGGCAGGGATGTTGCACTGTTATTCTGTTTTGTATAAAAGGTGTGATTTTGGAATGGAAGGACATTGTTATCTCACCTTTGCGCCTCCTGCAAAGGTAGTAACAGAGCCGAATTGATGTCTTTTGAAAAAGTGCGAGGCAGCAGGATGAGGCGAGTGTGACTTTTGGGCGATGTGCTACGTGTGCGACCCACCACCGGGAGATTTAAAAAGCAGCTGACAGCAGTTAGCAGCTAACTCAACAAAGAACAGCAAACAAAAATGTCTGCAAATTAGGAAACAAAGATGTCCAGGAGAACCTTACCCTCGAAACAGAGGATGAGATCAACCACCATATAACACTGAGTATATGAATGTAATTCTCATGCTATGCCATTGTTATTGTTTAAAAAGTGCTGTCCAACGCTTATGTTATGTCACACTAAAGGCTGACGCTGTTGTGTTACACCACTGGCATGCTATCTAAAATAACACTCTTGGGAGGGATTATGCCGGCTTTGATTGGTTTTGTATGAAAATGAAAAGGCGAAATAATGTGGGGTCTTTGTCACAGCAGTATTGTGTGATTTACTTTATATCATTCCACTCATGTTAATGAAGTCAATTATGTCAAATATTTCTTTGACCATTTCTTTGATGGAACAAATCATTTTATAGAGTAGCCTCATTAAGTATTAATCGGGGTATTAGCGTAGCAGTCTGAGCCAATGAGATTGCACCATCCTAGGCACATCATTGCTTTAATTTTTAAATATCAAGCCTGATTATCGTCTATGGGAGCAGAGAGTTCTCTCGTTCTAGCAGCTCCTCCATAATTAGACTAAAGATGGTGTTAATGAGGACAAAACTTGGGCCATTTTTCGGATTGCCCGTGGCTACATCAGCATTCAGCAACAATGCTGGGCCATCTCGCTCAATTCAGATATCTCACAAGAGACCCCGTATATCAAGCACAAGCGCTAACACTTGTCAGGGGTTTTTCCAGCAGGCCCTGAGAGCCCCTTTTCAATTTGCTGCGGTTCCCACACCTACTGAAACAACCCTCAAACAGAATCACAGATCCACAGATTCAGGACTTTTCTATGCAAGTTCTCAGGTCACCAGCCTCAAACTCTCTACCCCTCCTTATCCCAGAGAAAACAACAACAAGCTTAAAACAATGCATCCATTAAGGGTCTCTCTTTTTGGGGAGACGATTGGGGTGGCCAGCCACAAAGGGGGACAGGGCAGTTTTGGAGAGGGAATGGGGGCCATTTTGGGGTCGACATGGCATGAAATTGAATAAATAAATGAAGAAATCCCTTCTTTGTGAACTGAGTGCAGCGGAGCCAGAGAATGGCCCGTGGCGTTGCCACAATGAGGGACCCCAGCAAACCTTAGCAGACTACTTTCTCTCTGAAGCCGTAATTCACATCTCTCCCCAACCCTCCAAAAACTCCCTCAGCTCCCCTTCAGTCGCCAACCAGTCCCTCGCTGTCTTCCAAGAGAAACCCTTTTTGGCAGAGCCAATCACCAAAACACAAAGTCTTCTTTGAGCCTTGTCCAGGTTTTTTTCTCCAACTCTCACTCACTTCCGCTTTGAAGGACTTTAAACTTCAGGGCTCTTTGAGTGGCTCACATGGGCGGAAACTAAACACTACAGGGGGATGAGACAGTGCCTCGACCATAGAGAACAGACAGTCAGCACTGGACCAGAGACTTCCTGTTTAAGACTGCCTACTCATCAAGTCCTCATCAGCTCTGTTGCTTTCATGAATGTATGATGCACATTAACATGTGACATACAAATTTTCAATAACACTTGTGGTGTAAAATCTCAAAATGGATCTGGCTTAGCAAGATTTCTAAGTCCATCAAAATGAAGCTTTCAAAGGGTGGCACTGCTGCAGACATTTAAATCTTCTGAGCGTGTCAAGTTTTTATAGGAAAAGCTGGCACGAAGCATTAAAAACAGAGGAGGTGCCACCTCATTTATCGAGATGCTCCCACTTTTACAGCAGCTGCACCAAAGTAATGTGTTATAAATATCCTTTGGATGTCTCCATTTTTCAGGTTGTTAGGCAGCTTCTGTCACACAATTATAGACTCACTCTTAATCTGTCACTTATCACACATAAGTAAGAACAAAAGAAAGTAAAGCACTCAAAACTCAACTCATTCTCACATACTCTCCTTGTGATAACACAAATGTAAATAGCTTGTGCATATTTTGCTGGAAGACATGTCTAAATCATTTTTACACTGAGGGCCCAATTTCAACAATCTATAGTGTACGGCCCAAAGTGCATAGTACAAGTGCATTTAAGATGTGTCCAAGTCTACTTTTGCTTGTTAAACAGCGCATAATCACGACTCAAAGTGAAGCACAAGGGGCAAAGGGGCCCTATTTAGTCAACTAGGTGTATTTTGGGCATAACAATCAGAGTGTCATCTTGCATTCCCTATTAAAGCCAGGTAAGCCTGCATCTGCAGTATTGCTATGTATGTGGTGATTCAGCAAATTGGAGAAGTATGAGCAGTGATGTCACGTCAATAAATTTAAGCAGCACAACTAAAAACTATGGTTATAAACTGGGAAGAGGAAACAGAAGTTCTGAAATAATAAATGAAGTTATGCTGCTGCTCGTGTTTAAATGCACATAGAATTTCTCTTGATGGGGAGGCAGACAGCAGCTCTGCTCTGCTCTCTGCTATGTTCACATTTTTGAAAATTCAATCAATATTTTCCACATTAATGACGTATTATTTCACCAACCAGCAACCTATCCCAGTTGTCCTGTGTGTGACAAGCAGAATACACAAGTTGTGAACCTGTCTATGTAGGCACATCTCACTATCTAAAGAATGCACCCTTTAAAAAGTAACTCCGCCATTTTGACTTAAAACCAGTTTTTGTTGGTCAATTGCACAAGTGCTTTCTGCTGCCTAAAAAATGGCGACACAATGCATCTGTGGGCACCTCATTTTAAGACATACATATGCACACAGATGGGTGTTAGTGCATTTCCCCTTCTCTTGCCGTGAAATTACAACGGCCTTGGTCTGAAACTAGCAATGGCAGTTGCGCTGTGCTGTGAATCCTGAATGTAAAATAGCCAACTATTCAGACTTGCATATCTGCTTAACACTGTAAACTGGTCAAAGTGATCTTACTGTGATATGATTATTTATATTAAACTTTGATGCTGAAATCACATACTCCCTTCACAGGGAAGGTTCAGCTTTCATCATGGCTAAATAATAACCTAATTTCACCTCAATCAGTGCTTGACACTTAGCCCAGGTTTGTCTATGGGTCCTTTTTCTGAGTGGCTTTCCTGTTGAGGGGGGACATGTGGTGATCAGGAGGAAACATCATGGACCAGATTGCAGAGGCCATCTGGACATTTGGATGCAAGTTTGGACTGGATCAGAGTGTGGCGAGTCTGGTGTTGAGTGAGCCATCAGAGACATGTGACGCTTCTGACAGATCAAAGAGCAGCTACAGAAAAAGATGTAGCACAGCTGATCATTTAAGTTACAAACTTTTAAGTTACTTTTATTTTCCATATTACCTGTACACATGTGTGTTGCAGATCAAAAGAACATGTGATTGCTTTTATATATGTGACATAACCGAGCAAAACCACACTAAAAATGCCACACCTGGCATTCAGCTGGGCAGACATAAACAGTCATGGGCACAGACAGACAGAAAATGGTGGTAAAAGCCAAATTAGTGTGCCATACTGCACAATGATGGTCATTTGGTGAAGCAGGGGGGAAGATCATAGTGAACACCCACAAGATTTGACTCAAACAGTATTTAGCAACCCAATGGAGAACAGTAATTAATGGACACAGAGACAGCAGTTAGTTAGAGCCCTCACTGTCTGAATTTGTCACATTCAAGCTCTGAAAACACTGATGCAGCTGACCAACATTATATCTCAACTTCTCGTTGAGCCACAAAGGCGACTAACACTTGCTTTAGTTTCCCCTTCTGAAAGTGCTTCTTCAAGGATCCTTTTGATTCACAATATTTAGTGCGAGCAAAAGTACAGCAGAGAGATAAGACAATGTAGGAATTCGAATTCTTAGACCAATTCACATGTAATCACATGATGCAAAGAGACGTCCAGTCCTGGTAAAATCCCCATTAAAACAAGGGCTCCATTCACTCACAAGTTGTTTTCTTCTGTTACGTATCTCTCCTGTAAAGGGTCATGTAAAAACACAGCTGAGGGGCAAAAATCCCCAAAAAACTTGGGTGTTGTAGTTTGACATGTCAAAACATAATATTGTTTCCTAAAAGGTTTCCTGTCAGCATGTGCGAACATAATCATCACAGTAACAGCTCAAGCATGTATGACTCAAGCCTTTAATGCCATGCTAGTTGGCAAAAATGTCATCATATTGAACAAACGCCAAAATGAAAACCCTTCGGCAACCAGGCCCAAGAATGTGTCATCAGCTGTCCCGAACTGTTAGAATAACATTGTCAGTGTCCATTTTAACTTGTGGGGTTAAATAACATAAACAGGCAAAGATCTCCACTACATGTTGACAACTTGCAAAATTTTTAACAAAGTTACAAGAAAATTACAGCATACGCCTTCCTTGTTTTAGCTGTTCATTGTTGTGACAATTAGCTTGAAAAGTGAATCCAGCAGTGTTCTTCTTCCCTGCATCTTCCCACCATCTTTACAGCGTTTTACCACTCACTCAGGCTGTCACACATAACACGCTCCACTGGCATTCTTACGCTGAACATCATTACACACACTTTTCATTCAGCTTTGTCAAAACACATATATACCAGCAGTCTTTCAGAGAAGGTGAAAATGCTGAATTGAGTCTGTCATTGAGAGTAGACCTGAGCCTGCAAACTAAAAATAATGGACATAATAGAACAGAATGAGCTACAGAAGAGGCAGGATTTACAGGGACATCCCCCACCTGTGCACACATCTCACAAAATTAAGATTCTCACATCCAGTTTAGCAATTCAACTAATAATTATTCTCATTGTCGATTAATCTGTCGATTATTTTCTGGATTCATCCTTCAGTTGTTTGGTCAATAAAATAGATTAAATGGGGAAAAATATAAATCAGTGTTTCCCAAAGCCCAAGATGGCATCCTAAAGCTGCTTTTCTTTAAAATTTTTTTTTTAAAAAAACCAATAAAACTGAACATTTTTTTATCAAATTTCTTGGCAATTAATTTAATAGACGTTTTCATTACTGATTAATCTACAGATTCTTGAAAAGTCAGAAAATAGTGAAAAATGTCAGTCCCACTTCATCAGAGTCCAGGGTGATGTCTTTAAATGTCTTGTTTTTTAGTCTAAAACCCCAAAATGTTCAGCTGAAGACTACATATAACAGAAAAGCAGGGAATCTCCATATTTGACAAGATGAAAACAGCATTTTCTGACAATTTTGCATGGAAACTCACGATTAACTGGTGATCGAAATAGTTGGTGATTATTTTTCTGTCATTTGACTAATTAATTAGTCAACTAATCATTGCAGCTCCACTTTGGATAACTGGACACCAATGTTATTTGAAGGAGATCATTCATATGATATAGACTGCATCAGTCCACATTGTACTAACATTACTTCAAAATACATTTGAGAAACTGCTTCTGTACCATGAGAGACAAAGAAGACCTACTTAGGATTCTATTGGGCAATTTGTGATGTGACCCTCCTTTTTTGTCCAATTGTGTCGTGTAAGCAGCTTCCTGGCTGGACAGCACACAGGCGTTTCCTCTGACCCGCCCTGACCAGGCAACACTTCAACAACCCTGTAAACTAACCCCGGCTTTATCAAACATCTCTGCCACATCCTCTACATTTCAGAAGCTTTGTGTGAAGTTGTTCTACGGTCGTTTTGCTGTTCAACTTTTCTCTATGAGGCAAATGACCTCTGACCCCAAAAGAAGCCACACATCTGGTTGTATTTGAGAGAGCAAACAAACATTGTAAGCCTGCTGCCACAGTTCGTAAACCAAATTGGAAGCTCCCAGAGGGAAAATCTTTGCCAAGTAATTCTGCAGGTATCCATTCATTCACCCTGTAAGTGTTCTCAACAATATGCTGCACAGTTACCGCACCCTGTATCCACCCTGAGAAAGTACTTGTACCAACTATGTCTGGGTCATGATCTCCAAGGGGACATTAGAGATGTTGTGTTGCCGCGCTTTCACAATTCAGGCCAGGTCACTGGTTGTATCAAATATCAGCCTGTGGACAAGCACTCACAGAGCTTTTCATATGCACAGAGGTAGCCTCTTATTCGGTGTTTGCTCCAGTAATAAAAAATACTCTGTTGACCAATCAGTGGATCTGAAAAGTCTTTGTGGTCTGGTATTTGACACAGTGAAATCGGTGACCCAGTAAACACTAATGACTTCTGGTTCAGGACTCTGTTATGTCCACACACACCACAGATTCAATAGCACCCACTCCTGATTCAACTGCTTAAAAGAGAACAACTCATTTAAATTAAATACCTATTGTAACCAACAGGACGGCAAAGTCAACACTCACAAGACGATCATGTAAAAAGGCTTTTCTCTTATGCTAATTCACAGCTGTGAGAATCTGCAAACATCTCTTTGGGGGTGTGGGGTGGGGGTGGGGGGGGGGGGTGGCTGGATGTTTTTTGACATCATGCCTCCGGGTGTTACAGTGGTTTAGACTTGTTAACTTGAATTCTTAAAATTCCTACTGCAGTCTTATGCCTCAGAGAAATGGCTTATCAACACACGTGACTAAAAAAAGGCACTGAGATTAAGTTGGGAGCTGGCATTTACCCCCATTTATGTAACACGTTGCATTGTAATGAGTCTGGCACTGAAACTGTGGCAAAAGCTGTGCTGAGAGGCACCAATTGTCCAGAGTGTGATGGAAGGGTGCACAGTGGCAAGTTACAACAGCGGTTTATGCGTTGACCTCAGGTTGAAGTGGTGCCACTGGTCTTTGTGTGCAGACGGCCAGTAGTTTTGGTAACAGATGGCCAAAACAAGTCAGACAGGTTGTTTTGAATTCTTACCAAAAATCCTGTAGATATTATCTAGCAAGATTAATCAGATGGGATGGCATTGTATTTTTAAATCTAAATGTGATCTTGTTTGCTTCTTTCTTCTTTCTGATTTGCGTCTTTCAGGAATAAATACCACCTTAGGCCATTTAATCTTTTGAAACCTGAGCACCTTGGCTTGATTTCTTGAGAAGTTGGCGATGTGCAATTAAAGAAGAAATGAGCGCAAAACTATTAAGAAATTGGTTAGTACAAGAAATTACCCGAAAATTTGTAAAAGACAAAAAGAAATTTTAAAAAAAGAAATTACCCTGACAAAAAGTGTTTTAAAAAATATACTAATTTTGTTACAGAATTTTAAATATGTAATTATAATAATTCTAACAAACTGAATAATACATTATTCCTGAGACATCTACCTTTTCAAAAAATAATTTTCTAAATCTAAAACTTTCTTGCAATTTGTGGAACATTTCTTGCCCAATTGCTCATTGCCTTTTTCCTATATATACTCAGGGTTCAAAGATCTAAAATACTCACGAAAGGCAATTGAAAGCAGCACAGGAAGAGATGTCGCTCCATCTATCAAAGGGTTATTTAATCTGGTAGTTTCAAGTTATGCATGATGAGACATCTCTTTAGTCTTCCTAAGCAGCATTTTAAAGCCCAGTAGTAATAAAACCCTCACAAAACCCCAGCACCCTGCCATAGTAACTGTTCTACCTGCTGCTTTGACTGCACGGGCTGTTTTTCCCCTTCACTCTTGCTATATATGTGATGTGTGCCTGTGTTTGTATGACTTCAGTGGAGCTGAGGTTGCAGTGAACTGAAACCACTTGCGTTGTGGCCAAGATGAGAGTTAGAATCTGAAGCTATTTATACCCCCCCATAGCCCAGAGAAACTCTATGCTGGTCTTTCCCACCAAGCAGGGAGGGCTGGAGAGATGGAGAGGAGAAAAAAAGAGAAAGGAAAGAGGTAGACACAAGCTCAAGTTTGAAGAGGAAGCTCAAGGCGGGCTTCCTGCATGTCTGTCTTCCTGGGCACCAGACGGGTGATGTGTTTGTATGCATGTACATGCGTCATCCTGTTTGCTTAGCGAGCCTTGTCAATAGTAACCGCAGGTGGACATATAGAAAAGTCAACAGCAGCAAAGGATGAGAGCGAGGTGTGAAAAAACTGCAGCTATAAAATGTATGTGCAAAACTAAATATCATTTATCCACACAAACACATAGCAGTGTTAGAGGTGTGTAATCTCACTTGTGTGTGGCCCAAAACAAGGGTCACAGAGGCCAAGATTTCCAGATGTTTCCTATTATCCCGCAGCAGTAACGAGACCTTCCTGGTCACTCTACTCTCACACTTCTCAGAAACAAGAAGGAAGGTCAAAAGCTGGGCAACTTAATGGATGCACGATTCCACTGTTGTCCTTACTGGGCCAGATTCACTGGAACGCCGGTCAGTGTGGTCAAAAAAAAAAAAAAAACAGCTGCTTTCAGAATGGTAACCTTCCATTTTTATGGTTTTGAAGGAAAATCCCTTACGTCTACCGGGAATGACGCCACTCACTGACCATATTCCTGTCATAGATAGCCTACTTTTGGTGGATCATGACAGGGAAAATCCAGTTGCCTGGATTAAACCAACAAAGCGCTGCCTTGAAGAAAATCCCCACTTATCTGTGGCACTAAGAAATGATCAGTTCAAACACAAACAAGGGAATCTGTTGCAACAAAAGCCTGAAAAGAGCAGTTATATCACCATAAACTTGGAATTGGAAAAGGGAATCCGCATGTTTGAATGAGAGTGCTTCCACTCTGCCTCAAAGAATCAATGGATTTGGAGATTCGTAATGATAACACTCTCTAATCCCTCTTTTCACACCCCCAACCCCCTTCTCACCTCTTCTCCTCCCACCATCCCTACATGCTTCCCTCCAGCACATTGGATGAGCTCACTGGCTCTGGTAATTGCCAGGGGATGAGTGACGTGCAGTATGGCTGAGATGCCAAAGCTGGATAACCATCTCTTTTGTGTGTCATTTGCAATCATTGCAATTGAGAAGTGATTCTGTACGGAGGATAGAGATCCAGGAGGTTGTGGAAGAGCACAAAGGGAGGCAGAAAATAAATCAGTGATAAGGCAAGCAACAGAGAGTGATGTGGGCTGTCAACAGCAAGCTGCCATTCAATCTGCCACTGTTCAATTTCTATCCAGGACACGGGGGAAAAACCCCAATCAGACTTGGAAAAACAAAACTGTCAGGTGCCTGCAGATAAGAAAGAAGCTGAGGGGGTCTACAGAAAAAAAAATCTGTAAACTGAAACACATGGCTATAGTAATATGTTTTAGATGTTTTAGACTTAAGAGTTATACATCGATGTGCTCAAATATCTCCACTATGACAGCAGTAAATGTTTCAGTAGACCAAAACTCAACAATATGTCACGCTGTGGTGTCAGTTCCACCACAGAATCAAAACTTTATGGCATGCACTGATGTTCAACAAACAGGACAGCATTACCAGGAGACAAGACAGCATCTCAAGCTCAAACCATGTTGTGTTTTTCAGTCAGAGGTGGAATCCACTTTGCTTGACTGGGGAAAACACCTCTCACTAGCTCTTTTTTCACACAGAGAATGAGTTCTGGAGCCACTACAAAGTCCCTTCTTCATTCTGGCCTTGCATTTTTAAACAAAACCAAACGACGACAGCATCATTTTGCTCCAGTGTGTGATTTTAGATAGCATGTCGGCATCATGGAATCAAAAAAGGGTTGTGACTGGCGTGACATGTAACACAACACTATCAGCCTCTAGTGTGACATATAACATAGGCACCAGCAGCGCTTTATAAACAATAACAATGGCATCACATGGCAACAACAATCTTTTACCGTATCTGTTTTAAGGCAGCTAATCTTGTCCTCTGCTCAGAGGAGCTCTCATTGTTTTCCCAATTTGGGGGCTTCTTTGAATTCTGTCGAGGACTGCACACATACCACATTATCAAAACGTCACATCCATGCCGCCCATGATCTTGTCCTGCTGGCTGTCCCATTTATACAGACACCATTGCCACTGTTACTACCTCCCGTGGCAGCTTAATGGCGAGGAACTCAGTGCCCCCATTCTGTGTTTGAGCCTTTTATACAGAACACCGAGACGGCACAAAAGCGTAAAATTCCCACCATGAAGAGGCAGTGTAAAGAAGGCTACTGTCTCGCTCCTCTGTTACCCCATTCCCATCTCCATGCACATATATGTACATGTACTCACAGAGAATGCGTAGGTCATAGATGTAAAATAATAGCAAGATACTGTACCCCAAAACAGCGCCATATCAGTCCAATGGAATTGTTCACCTGGCGCATATGCCAAAAAAAGTAAGTAGTTTCCTGGTTTACATCCACAGTGTGCAGCCCCCTGAATCTGTAGTTTTTCCTTTTAGCCCCATCCACTCGACTTCACGTTGTGATGACATCATACATTGTCAAATCACTTTTTTCAGCTTGAAAAAAGTTTTACAAACATAAAACCTCCACGGATCAAAAATTCATAATTGAAAGAGCCATAATTGACCTTGTCTGCACTTTGAGGTGTCCCTACAGTTTTACAGATGTCTCCAAAATAATGGTGGTCTTTGCGGAGAACACTTTTTGGGCTGCAGTGGCTTTTTTGCTACAATACCACAAGTGGCCATTGGGAAAAATCACACACAAGGCTGGAGCTGTTTTCCACTGAGCCTGGCATAAGCCTATCAGTCTTCATTTACTGTCAAAGGGCATTGTGGGAAATAAAGAAACTATCTAACTGAATTAGACAAGTTGAGATGTGAGACACATCACTTGTGGTGGCAAAACAAGTCTTGGAAACACAAATAACTGCCTTGAGAACAATCTGATTCTATAGCCACTCTCCCTTTTCACTCCCCATCACTGCTTCAGCCTCTTCACACTGAGGGACTATGCATCCCCTCAACCCACCCACCCCCCACCCTCTACCACTCTATATCTTTATTGAAACCATATGTTCTGAGCTCCCACAGCCAGACTGCCCTTATCAACACCACAGTAAGCTGCATGGTGACAAAGCCTCAGCTCCCACCGAGGGAAGGGCAGCAGGCTCAGCTGGACCCTGGATGGAGAGCATGGGGGGGTGTTTGCAGAGGATTTGCGTCGGGTGGAATTGACTGATGTTTCTTTTCTCTTGTCCATTTAGCAATCAAAGCTTCTGAGCCCCAATGCAAAGTCCTCCATAGGGAGATTCAGTGGATTTTTGGAAAGGCCTCAATGTACGCACAACATAGCACATGTAGATCACATTAATACAGAGCAGCATGCTTTGGCGTCAAGGCTTGTTTGCACAGTATGTCCCCATATGTGACGATGACTAGTAATGAGGGCAATCGTATGCATCTATTCCACCCTACAGACATGCTAGTAATCAAGATGACGGGGAAAAAAATGACATTTTTACACTACAGAGGACTGGCACATAACTTGCATATCATTTTCATTGTTTTCAGTACAAAAAAAAACATTTATTATCAAACTGCAAATGTGCAAAAGTTTAATAAGTACCAACTGAAGCTTACAACGAATCCCACAAAAAAAGCTATATAGGACTAAACCCTGATTGTAACTGCAGACTTGTGTAACAAAGGGCATTCTGTGCAAAGACACAGGTGATAGCAGAATTTCTCTCATGCCTGACTCCCCTCTGGCTATCCAGCGACCGTATGGCTTGAATCAAGACATGCCAATTGATGTGATGATGGGGAGGAGCGCAGTGGAGGGCACCGGCACTGACAGCTTTCAGATGTTCGCAGGAAAAAGCTCCCAGACTTCTCAGATAAATCATTGGGGCTTTGTCTTTATCATTATGTCGGAACTGGGTTTGGAGGGGGAGGAGGTCAAAGCATGTCCCTCTGCTGCTGCGTCTGTCTTGTAGCAGAAGATAAGCTTTGGCTGCTTCTTGTTTAGCTGAGAAAGGAAGCAGGACCACGGAGACTGCGCTGCACCCCCACCGAATGTTGTAGAATTGAAATCCATTCAGTGAACAAGCTCAGGCTTGGGCTGCACATGCATCATCTTGTGGGTACAATTTGGAGAAAGTAATGCATCCCTTATTTGAAGCATGTATGATCATTTAGTATCTCTGTGACACTATGCTACCGTGACCCGTCTGTACAGATGAACATAATTATTTCAAGAACTTTGAGGAAGTTCACGTGACCGCACAAGAGAAAGAGGGAACTGTGACCATCTTTGACAAATGTTTGCCAGATGTTGAATTTGAAAAATGAACAAAATCATGAGCATGTTTGTAAGAAACAGTAAATTATAACAATCGATGGTTGACGTTTCAACCTTCAGTCAGCGGGTTGGAAAAACGAGTAAGCTAACAGCTTAAGGGTTATGCTTTGTAGCTGACCCTGACCTCTGACCTTGTTGTGTGTGGGGAGGCAACAAAAGAGGGGGATTCCCTACAGCAAGCAGTAAAGCATAAATAAAGTCACATTACTGCTGTCCATTAAATGTAGTCAATTTGGATTTAACCGCATACCCACTTTGTCTCAGCTGGAAGCAGGAACCACCTGCACTGTGCAGGCACCACAGCTGACAAGGCGAGGATGAGGGGAGGAGAAAGACAACGAAAAATGACAAGGAGAAGTGACAAACTGAATGGTTTCCTGCGGGTGGGCGCCATCTACACTGGCACTGTGGCTGAAAGGAGAGTGTAAAATTACCAGGACGTCCATTCATCAAAGGCAGCTGTACAATGAGGGAATAAGTAGCTGTGCTAAAATGGCTCCTTATCTGTGTCTGGAAAAGAGGAGGTGTGGTGGTGTTGAATGCTCATGAATATCTATTTATTTGCAAAGCCAGTGTGGATGGAGCTCTCCTTTGACTGTTTTGAAACTGAGCTTTAACACACAAGGGAGAGGTGTGAATGATGCCCCCTCATGCAATAAAGAAAACCACATGCTTAAAAAAACTACCCTTAAATATGTTTCTCACAAGATTCAGATTTTCATTGATGACATTAGAGTAAGATGCAGCAAGTTAGGCGCAGCTGTTAAAAACATCTCCAGCAGGCTGCCGTTTCAGAATAAAGCTAAAATTCTGTGTGAAGAAAACCACATTCTGCAGCAAAAGCTTTAACCCAAAGCTAGGTGGTGTGTTTTACCCTGCAGCGTGTTTTTATGTTACAGCAACATGGGATTCAAAAGTTACAGTTCAAAGGGGAAGCCTCTCTTGTTTTCAGAACCACTCGCCAAACCCAATACAAATTTCTGGTGATTTATCGTCATGCCCAGCACGCAGGTGAAAATATTTAATCTTATTTTATCTTGCAATGTGAGTCACAAAATACACAGTAAATAAGCCGAACTGAGTGTAGCCCGTAATTATATCGTAAAATTTCACTAGTTGTCTGATTTAATGCGCGAGACGTGTATTTGGGCCAAAAGGAGAGGTAGTCTTAAATTGAGAGATTTATGACTGGAGTTTGGCGTGCCGTTCTGCCCGTGTATGAGAGGGCGAAACGTGAACGGAGGCAGCGTGAAAGGTAATGTCAAACTTACCGACTGAAGGAAAAGCAACGTCCGAACATAATCCCTCTCGGTGTTGAGTGTTTCATTTAAAACACAAAGCCTGAGCCGCTGCTGTCGGTCCGAGTCCTTGGTGGCGTGGATACCGTTCTCCTGATGCCCGTCGTCCTCTTCCATGATGGTAATTCAACCCCTTTAAAAAGGTTGCTCTCTACAGAATTGCTCTTCTTTTCCTAAGTATCCACACTTTGTCGAGCTGTTGCTTCAGTCCATCTTGCAGCAGCAAGTTTTCCAGACAAACCCTCGCGAGCAGTGATGCGCAACGCACCACAACACACTGGAGATAAAGTTCAGCAAAAGTACCAAAGAACAAGCGGAGATCCTGGCTGTGTGGTCGCAACACCAGCTGAGGGCGAGCAATGCAACAGCAGATCAGTCCAGAGCGGAGAGACGGCGGAGAGGGGGAGGAGGGGGAGGAGGAGGAGGAGGAGGGACCCGGAGCCAGGGACACACACAGTCAGGGGCCACAGCTCACCTCTGCAGTGAGCACACAAACAAACAACATGGTCACAGACACATCTGTACCCGAGGCGGTGGTGACTGCAGCTTAATTACTGAACTGCAGAATATTAAAAATCTCAGTATAGTATAAAGTATATGTGCCATATATACCATGCTGAAGTGACTCCAAAGAAAACAAGTAATATTTTAGGAGAGCTGGGAAAAAAAAGGACAACTGCACTTGGGAATGCCCATATAAAAAGCCCATGTAAACAGTGGTGTAGTGGAGGGTATACGCAGCTACCCATCCATATTTCTGGCCAAAAAGCCACTGGGGTGTACAGATGAGTATACCCACTTCCTTCTCAGAATCCTACCTATATACCTAGTATTTTAACCCACCTCATGAACTACGACAACAAATCAGTTTCTCAAATTGGTTTGATTTTTTTTTTCAAAGAATGAAAAAATAATTATTAAAAAAACCAAACAGGTAACTTAATAAGAAAAGACCCCAAAATAGCAAGCATGTAGTAAACAGAAAATTGCCTGAAAATAGGCACAAAAACTTGAGTAATAAAGTGAAAAACAAATAAAAAAGAAAAACAAAAATGACCTCAAGAAAGTGCTAAAAAACATATTTTTTGTCGTTTTTCCTGTAACATATTTTTTATTGTCTCATTAAGAGCGCTGTACATATAGTTTTCTGTACGTTTTACCCTTGTTTTTTGATAACATCTACTAATCAACCCCAACATTTCAGATTATTTCCTTGTAGCTTTTCACTTATTTTTTCAGTAAGATGGCATTTCTTGCCAAGTTGCTCTTTATGTTTTTGAAAAAAAAAAAAATCAAACAAATTTTCTCAAATTTCTGAGATTTAAAAGCTAATGAAAGGCACATGAAAGCAGCACAAGATAAAATTTTAAACTGAGTGACATAGTCACTATATAGTCTCCTTTTACATGAGAGATGGACACAGCTCATTGTCAGGCTAAGTGGAGATACATCTTTAAAAGACCAAAATGCAAATTAAGCTAATGGCTGTATTGTGTGTACAGCAATTCAAATGTTAGCATCCCTCTTCCTTATTTATGCAATGTATGCTAGCAATTTAAGACAGATTTAAAGGTCAGAAAGACCAGACTTACAGCTTTCATGAAACATTTACTTAGAATTTCTGATCAACTAAATCTTTTAATCCCCACCTTCAACGCTATTAAATGTTTACAATCGTATTTATTGAGTAAGTTAGCTAAATATTTAGGCTCCTACCTGTCACAATAGTGTCCCACCTGTAACTAACGTTAGCAAGTAAATTTAAGAGGAAGGCGCCCTCTGCTGGACACAGGCAAAAGTGCAACTTTTAGCATAGGTGATAAAATAAACTCACTTTTAAACATGTAACATGCTCCGGTACAAAGGCCGGTCTACATAACAATTTAATTTGAACTTTTCACTGGATTCTTACCGATTTGAATCCAATAAGTTCATGCTGTCCACGAGCTCATTTGAGTCTCGTGCAAACATGCTGCATAGCTGCAACTGTCTTCTGGATTACAGATGTGTTCTTTATTTAATTTTATATTTATTTATTGATTGATTTTTGCAGAATAAATTTGAATTAAATTTGTCGTTAAAAACAAAAACTTTGTTTTCTTATATTATTTATAAAATCTTTTATTGCATTTATTCTTATATTTTCTAAAATTTTATTCATTTAGTACTTTACCTGCCTTTCTGGACCTGCCTGTTTTATCACGTTTATTCCTTTTATTTGCTTTATTCCTGTTGACCTTTTGTATACACATTTTTTTTTCTTGCCTTTAGGTTTGACTTTTATAGACCTTTCTCTGTTTGGCATGTTTGTTAATGTTTATTTTATTATTACCTGAGTTCCTGCCTTTGCTTTGTCTGTCAAAGCACTTAATAATAAAAGTGCTATATAAATATGTTTTCTTTCTTTCTTTCTTGGCTTGGGGGAGAGACATACAACTTTAAATATTTGTAATTTGTATTTATTTAAAATGCCCTCTGTCATGCATTGCCTGCTTAAGTGCACACACAACTTGATGTGATTTGTAAAGAGGATTTGCATTTAGCATTAAAAAATAAACTGTTTTGGTAATAACTTTCACCCTGTGTTATTTGCTTGCTGCATTGACTCCAATACTTATGTTTGGTGTGAATATAATAAAATATGGTTGTTTTTGGTGAAGGGAGGGTCAAGTATTTTCCTGCAGTCACTCAGGGAGGCTCAAGGAAAAGTATTTATACCTTTGCAGCTTGCAGTATCAAGATAAAAAATAGTCACACCCCAGTCACCCTCTCCTTTGTTAAATAAGGAACAGGAACAGTCCCTTACGTCTTGTTAGTGTTTACGAGTGAATCCATATCTAACAAGGGGAAAAACTCTTACAGCTTAGCTTATATCAAAGACTTGTTGTCATTATGGATTGGGTGCAAATAGAGTTTTCGGTTACAGTATGTTAATATTTTATTAAGAGCTTCAGGGCAGGGAGACACACCTACTGTCACAGGTCTCATCTCAGAGCTGCTGGCTGTTTTATCAAGTTAATATCCGGCTTGTTTTTTTACTGCACTCGTACACCAGACCACCGTTTATGCCACAGGCCCTTTCATTGTTTGTAGTGCAAATATTCGTAACAGAATAACTGCGTTTCTTCAAGTTTAAATTTGGCTTTTGGTAATAATAAATTAAGTTGAGATCCAAATATAGAGCCTAAGCTGCTTCTGGAGGTAAAAATTCTATCAATTAAATATGAAAAAGTAAAAGAGGAATTTAATTTTATTCCTTGTTAGACATCATGTGAACAAAAAATATTAGGAATGGAAGAAATTAAAATGTCAATAATAGTTTTAATCGATGCATGTTACATTCAATACCCATTGTGATGCTCCCACACATAATTGCATACATACATAACTTTCCTCGCCATCTCTGATGAGGAATGCAACAGACAACTTGTAAATGCCTTACACTATCATATATTTACATATCATCCTCCGCTTCTGTACATGGCAAATCTTTAAATATGATCAAACATCAGAGGAGTAACATAGGATACAATGTATGACTGATTGTATGGAGTTTCTTTGAAGCATATTTAATGTACTTTTTCCTTTCAAAAAAAGGCAATGTGCACAAAGCACTGTCATAAAAAGTGAGTCACACAGTTAGACATGACAGGTTAAAAACTCCACGACGCCTCTCCTTCATTCATATTTCACAAGATAAAACTCTTCCTTCAGCAGGGTTTTTCTTTTCAAAATGCACAAAAGTACAAAAGGACACGTAAGGTAACCAAAGGGAATAAAAAATAAACGTAACGTGCTCAGTGCATTAAGACTTTCCGATATAACAAAGAGGTGTTTGCCCTGTTCCATTGCTGTGATAAATAGATTCACATTGTTACAGGCAGACAGTGAGAGGGCTTTGAATCAAAAACTACAGTGAGTAAACAAAAAAAGAAACAAAATGTGAAGCCAAAAAAAAAAAGTTACTAAAACGTGTGAAGGCAAACTGCACATCTCTGTTACCCAAACTGATCTCCAAACAAGTTAAATAATTCTCTTTCTGGGTCAAAAACTACAGCTTTGATCAGCCAAAATGCAAGCTGTATATACTGCTGTTCGCTACATTAGGTGTTTTGGCCTTTAAATGCATCACCATGAGTTTGTTTTGAGAAGAAAGACACTTCAGCTGTGCTATAGATCTGTTTGGTATTGGCAAACCTAAAATGTCTTTGTGTTCATTCCATATTAGCCCTGCAAACATTAAGTGCAAACTCCAGGAGCTCTGTAACTGCTCTCATTATCACTGAAGTCAAAACTTACAAAGCATTAAAGAGATAGTTCAGATTTTTCGATGTGCAGCATGCTCCCATTTTGGAGAGGCAGCCTGGAGTCCAACATAAAAGATTAGCAATGTTGGCTGTGGATGGGGGCCAGCAACAAAACATGTATTAGCCACCAAAAAAAAGTTTCACCTAAAAATATCAATCAATACCAGTGTAAGTGTATGCTATATTTAGAGTATTTTCTTTCCATCTAAAAGCCCATTTTGTCAGGAAAACTGTTAACAGTTCTATGCTGTTGTCAAAGCCACCAGCCTCCATTAAGAAAACAATAATTCTATCTGGCTGACCACCAGAGCTTCTAGTCTACCAGTGCTGTGTCAGTTAGTAAAATTTTGGTTATTTGTGACCTTCGTAAATCCAAACTAATGTTTTTCAATGCATAAGTGAAACAGTAAAACCAACAAACTAACTGATCAAAGCAATGGAAGACCAGCAGCTCCCATGTTCACTGTTTTTCTCAATAGAGTCTGGTATTTAAGAGAGCAATTTAACATTTTCCTGATGGAAATCACTTTTTGACATTAAGGTAGAGCAATTAAAATACTCTTATTAGAGCGTACACTTAAACTCATATTGATACTTTTTAGCTGGGACTTATTTTAGATGATTGAAATACGTTCTGTTGCTGGACCCCATCTACAGCAGTGCATTGCTTAGCATCTTTTTGGATTCCAGCCTGCTTCTCCAAACTGGAGGTGTGCCAACTGACAACTACTGCTTGTGATATAGTGTCCAGAGACAAGTACCCTATAAAACCCCACTTCAAAAATCTGAACTATCCCTTTAAGAGAAACCAGCTCTAGGGTTATGTCTTGACAAGAAAATTTTCAAAACTGTATTATCTTGAGATGTGTTTTTCAAGTTACAGAGTTTGTCTTTAAATGCCACATATGGGATTTTTAGGAGTCACTGTGACTCCTTGTAGTGTAAAGGACTGACTTGACTGGCTGAACAAGTATACATGTGGCCAGGTATACACACACACACAGACACACAGACACACACACACAGACACACACACACACACACACTTGAACAGTGCAGTGGCTGTTGTGAGATGGGATGACTTTCAGACTGGCACAGAGACAGCATCCATATACAGTAAAACAATGTAGGAATCATCTAGAAAATAAAAAATATATAAACAGCAATATCTGTGTGCTCAGTCAGCTGCTGTAATGGCCGAATGTGTGTTTGCACGAGGAAGACTTTAGCAGGTGTCTGCATGTAGATGGCAATTTGTTGTGAAAATTAGATTATGGGTTAATGCTGTCGATCACTTCTTTGTTCTCTCGAAGCTGCTTGCCTTGAAGCAGCAGCGATGTATATTACAAAATGTTTTTTTACAACGCTTACATGTTTATCTCCTTGGCGAAAATCCAACTGTAAATCTGTTTGATTAAAACAAAAACAGATATGCAGATCTGGATTTTGGACACGACTCTGTATTACCAAACCATCATGGAATTCACTCGTATCACAGGGTTTAAAGAACAAACTTTACAATTTCAGAAAGGCCAACAGTGTAACTATTGTATTGCAGTTAATGACAAGCAGAAACTCTTTTGCCACAAAGCATGAACCTAAATGAGGAGAGACAGTCACTGTTGAGCTTCAGCCATTCAGATCTTCAGAGTGGCTGCGACATAGAAATGCAGCGTTTTCCACCTTGGCATGGTTTTTGACACTTTGCTCTCGGAGTCAAAGGCAGACAGTGTTGATATATGTAGTCATATAAATAACAAAACAGTACAGTATAAATATAAAGATTCTGTGTGTGAGTGTGTGTGTGTATGCACGCACAGTTGTAAATGGTGTATGAGTATAGGATGAGAGAGGGTGTGTGTGTGTGTGTGTGTGTGTGTGTGTGTGTGTGTGTGTGCGCGCGTGCGTGCGTGCGCGCTTGTGTGTTGTTGTTGTTGTTGTTGTGTGCGCTTGTGAGCCAGTGTTAGGACAGGGCAGGGGGGTTAGAGGTGAGGCTTTCCCTCCCCCACCTCGTGGAAGAGCGAGGTGTAGAACTCAGGCTCCAGTTGCTTGTTGCGGTAACGTTGGACAATCTCTGTTATTTTCTGCTTCCGCCTCACGTGAGGCGGGTTGTACAAGTCACTTTCCAGACGCTTCCGTCGGCACACATTGATGACAGTTTGGCGCACGAGAAACCCTGGGAGGAGGATGTAAACACACAAGCTCATCAGGCCACAGTAGTCAAACAGGAGTATTTGGAGACTGTATACAAAGGAATTTCATGAAATGCATGAATCCTTTCACAACTGACAAGCCACAGCATCTTCTCAGGAGATAAAAGTAGTGAAAATAAACATTGGGGTGGGGAAGTGATTTCAACATTTACTAACTGTTCTGATTAGAGGGACAAGGTATTTTTAAATGAACTGAATTGAATGAATCAAAAATAGCCACCTGATGGCCAAAAGTGGCAAGAAATGCACTGAAAAACAGATGGATGTTTACCTTTTTCAAGGTAATGTTATGTATCACTACAGAAGAGATAAATACTTAAAGTAATTATTTAATGGTCAGTGTTTCCCCACACATTAATTTTTTTGTTGTGTCCCCCGACAAGTAAAACATCTGTCATCAGGAATTCATTTAATAGTTTTGGAGCTGGACCATTGATTAGGAACACGGTTGGAATATACTGTTCAGTTACTGATTGCACCACACTCTCGGAACGCAGAGTGCACTCCGGGCACAAATGGAGCAGTAGAATGCCGGGCACAGTGAAATTAAAACTCAGGCATTCATTGGACTAGGTCTTCTTCTCTTATCCAACAACCTGATCAGCTCTGACCTGATCAGAGGATCAATTATCCACCCTGTGAATCAAACTCCTCAAAATGCTACTGAGGGAAAAAAGACTTTATGAAGAGTTTCACCTCCTGTGCATTCAGGGACCCACAAAAATGTCTGAATTTAGAAGGGACACAATGATAAAAAAAGAAAACTCACACACAAGATTTAAAAAAAACAAAACAAAACAAAACAAATAAACATTGGAAACAGTAATGGTCCAGCTACAAGATGACATTTCCAACTGTCTTTTTCTCTTTAATTATCTGACCAAAACTGGTATAGCCTTTGTGCAATGGTATGAGATTTCATGGTATGATACCATCTTAGAAAATATTGCAGTTTCACTGTAAGACTTCAAGACTTGAAATAATTTAAAAAAAAATAGAACTATGTGTAAAAAGTCTCCCCTTTGAAAATGACTAAAATAAAGTTGTATTTTTTTCCCAATACTGTACATATGCAAATGTACACATTATGATAATTGTCAACTCTCATATCATGGTATACCTTAAAACTGCTGTATCACTGCAACCCTAATGCAAGCTGATACAAGTTCAACTTGAGACTCATGCCTTCTTCATTTTACAAGCCTAAACTTCTGCACTGAAAAACAATTTAACAGACTAAATTGGGTTTGTTTGCCATGCATTTGAAACTCAAATGCCTGCTATAAAATATTTATGTGTGCATATTATTATCTCAGTTAGCTCATTGATGATCCTAATAGATTCCCTGTGGTAACTTGTATGCATTAAGATTTGCTGTTGCTGGTTTTTCGGAGGAAAAGACTAAATGCATTCTAGGAAGAGATAAACAGATAGAGCTATATGAACCATTACCTAGTGCTCTGCGGCTGACCACCATGCCGTCCACCAGGGGAATCACCATACCAAATTTACCCACAGCTCCATGCAGCCGGATCCTGAAGAGTCCCGTCTTGAGAGGGTGGATGAAGATCATAGGAACATCCTTCTCTAGTAACCCTGACCTGCAGCAAAAACAATTAGAAAAACAGAGAGGATGATGATTTGATGATTAAATCCATGATGATCAAAACTAAAAAGTTGTTGAAAAGTTCAAATACAAAACAATAAAAGCACCACATTTACAAATAATGACCTCCTTTATACTTGTCAGTAACTAGAAAGACATATGTAGAACTTTACTGAACTTAAAAGTTAATGCTAATAGATTTTCACTCCGCATGAAACAATTATGTAGGCAGAGAAAATGCGTCTATGTCGACTGGTATTCTCATCTGGTGTCGTTTTCAGCATTTTAATTGCCAAAATAGATTGTTTGGCTGCTTTGAAAATAAGAAAAATCAATTAAGCATTTTTTACAAATACCAACAACACATTATTTTTCAAGGGAACCTGGCACTACAAAAATTTGTTTTGTCACCGATTAAATAAACAATTGTCATGTTGTATCAGGTAACACACCTTGAGACAAAATCCTTGCAAAAGTGTTATTGTGACTTTGGATAAATACAAGCCATTTAAATCTGCTAGTGGGCCATTTATTTGTTAATCAATTATTTACCAGGGACAGGGCACATTTATCAACATATTACTTGTTGATTCAAATCAATGACCTAATTTTATCAATGCAATGTTTCAGCAAGTGCTGCAGTACCACACTATAAAGTAAGTTTATTGTATAAACAATATAATAAAGTACATAAATATGTGGGGAAAAAAGTAGATATGTAAAAACAATTATTGCAAGTTTTTTGCTTTAAGATATCCCTAAATTTTATGTTAAAGGTTTGTAAATAGTGCTCACTCACAATCTAGGAAGACTATTCCAGAAGTGGGTGGCTCTGATTGAATTATTGATTTGCCCAAACTTGATAAGTTATCCATATAGTATGACACAGTCCCCTCTGATAGTTGCCCTTGTTTTCCTGCAGCTTCTATCCCTTAGGTTAGTTAGGTATCCTCTCATATGCATTAAGTTTCTCCACTTGTTTAACATGTTTCTTAAACAGCAGATTCAAATGGTAGGATGATTCTGAGGTATTTAAAATGGGACTCCACATTGAGCTTTTCTCCTTCAACAAAAACATCAGGTTGGTAGGTCTAAGGAAGTAATGGTTTCCGTGTGAAAAACAGTTTGGTTTATGTTGTGTAGCTTCAGGTCGTGTCAATCTGTGCAATCTTTCCAACGAAGCTGCTGAGTAACATGTTATCTCAACCTTAAAAAGGGCGGCCAAAATAACTTACATATGAATCATGTTTCGCAGAAAGAGAATTTTCCTTGAAACCACTTCACACCTATAATCGCTGTCACAGCTCTGCCACAGTTTCTTTTCTCTGCTTGCTTTTCTGCACACTGCATGTTGCACTTCCTGTTTTGCGCAGTATGTTGGTTATCCTGCACATGAGAGGCAAAGTGTTGAGGGTGTAAACTTGTGAATACCTGCAGGAAGTGCTGTTGCTCATGCTAGCTTCCAAGCCCGTGCTGGTTTCCGCCAAGAGATCGGTCAACGGGAAGTTCTCTAAAACCATAAAAACAATGACAACGTCAATCCATTATACACATACTTTTACCAGCCACCTTTCAAGGCTACAGAGTTGAGTAATTTATATTTTACGATTTACTGACTGAACAAGAGAAAACAATTGAAATATTATTAGAATGCCATCTATACAGAGGGACAACATATTTTTCCCCACAACTTATTGTCTTAAATGACAGGACAGGTGGGTAGTTTATAATGCATGCCTACCTATATCATCAAAGCGCTCCACCCAGACCACAAACACCTTTGTCTCAGGACCCAGTGGAGGGAAAGACTTTCCAGTCGATGACCTCTTTGTCTTTACCAAAGGACTCAGCTACAGAAACAGCACAATACACAGTGAGTTTAGGCAAACACTACATGAAACAATCAGAAGTCAGTGTTGTCAGCATATGGTTTGGATACAATAACAAAAATGAGGCTTTACCTTTTTGGCTGACTCCAGGTTTTCAGAGTGGTTGGGGAACAGCTCCAGTGTGAGATTGGGTTGTTTGTTTAAACCAGGCATGAGGTCTGTGTTGGTGTCCGCCTCCACTGTGGAGTCACTGTGCACTGATGACTCCTCTGAGGAAGAGCAAAGTAAAAATGGCAACTTTGTCAACCCTGAATACCTCGCTGGGTTTTTTAGTAGTGATAAACTGATTTATCGTCCGAAGATCAGTATCAGCCGTTATTTGCCTTGTTGACTGCCATCTGCCAAACAGTAAATAAGATGACATTCACCAATGGCAGTGTTCGATGTTTTTCTGTTTTGTCAAATCCATTTTGCACAGTCTAAAAAGCAGGGCTCTGGACTACAATAGAAAACGTGTTTGAGACCAATAGAGATCTTCCCCTTTGGGATGAAAGCACGTAGTAATCTCCATCATCAGGGGACACACACACAATTTTTCCCCCTTATATTGTTATATTGTGTACAACAAATTTGTGTTGAAATCTGCAGGAGAACTAGTTAACTTTAGCTGTCTGCAGTCAGTGACCTGAGCTTAAAATGAGTATTGGGTGAAGGTAAATTACAATGTTAACATGATGTGTTCAAATGTAATCTTTTTAAAAATTAGTATTTGGTCAAATTTGTGAATAAATACATTTGTCTGAAGGAGAAATTCATGTTTTCACAGCAGTATAAAACAGATATTAGAGAGGTTAGTATAATTCATAAAATAAAAAGGTTTTTGAAGCTAGTTTTTATGTTTTTCTTATATGAGGTTATATTAAAGGCTGTTACATAAATTGGAATAAATCTTTTACTCATTCAAAGGTCGTGTAATGACAAGCTGAATGTCTCTTCACTTGTACTCAGTTATTTTTATAATGAAGATTTCTTTGCTTTATCAAGTACAAAATTGGTAATAAATAACAACAAAAAAAGAAAATAAACAACCATAAAAAATATTGATTTTCGCTTTTGACCAAATTGTTAACCTAAACATCTGTACATCCCTTGTTTCCATTATATATAATGTCTTTCAAATCATATTCAAATAAGTGAATACTGACCAGAATTTTCTGTTAGAGATGGAACAACGAAGGCAATCTCTGTCAGAGCATCAGCGTAGTATAAAACTTTCTTCTCCCCGTTGAACACTGAACCTCCTGTGTCCTCGGGAGTAGCTGCGTCTTCTAAAGCAAAAAAAATATAAACATTGATTGATTTGTTACCATGAATATCCAACATGTAGATAAATAACATTTCTATGATGTGCATTCATCCAAAGTCTTCCTCAGATCTAGTGCAGTAGTTAGTAGCTTACCTGTTTGTTGTATGTCATTGCTGTCAGAACAGGAGTTGAGGGACCAGCTGGTATCTAGGTGTCCTGTCCATCCTGGGGGTGGCGTCCCACGTCCACAGGCCAGCCCAAGGACAGCAGGAATTCCAGAAAGTGGGGCTGGACGCTGGACGACGACTCCACGTTCCTTAGAATCTGATCACCGCAAGCACAAGAAAACATTCATGATTATAAAGAGATTTTTGCACCCATATTAAGGTCAATATCTGTGCATTTCCAATTTTTTTTAAGCCATTTCATTCAACAAGCCAAACATGTAAATGATTACACAGTTTTATTTCATTCAGAATCTGTCGTCCCTTACCTCAGGACTGCTTTTCTGTCCAGCCCTCACATAGAAAATGAAGACAGTGTCAAATGGTCGGCAGGGAAGCAGGTCCAGGTAGCTGATGTCATCAAAAAACCCTGGCAAGGATGACTCCAGGCCAATCAGATGAGGAGGTAGACGACTGTTGTTGGGCTCCTATCAATAATAAATAAGTATACATACATTCTAAATGGACTATATTAACGATAACAATACTATAAATGTGTATAGAATCAATACTTTATACATATAATTTATTCACATCATTACTTCCCAAGACAAACAGAATCAGAATGCAAAAGCACCATTTAAAGTAAAGTACAAGTAGCTTCAGGCCATGTATAATATTTGACATTGGCAGAAAATGCTTTTCGCTCTCATTGGCCATGGTTAGAGAAAATTATGTTTACCAACCTTGAGCGCCTCCAGAGACAGAAAGCCAAAGTGAGAGAGGAAGAGGCGTGCTGTCTGGAACTCCTGCGCGGGTGGAGGGGGTTTGCAGTCTGTCAGTGGGTCGGGGTAAGGCTTGGAGTTCCAGATTTCCTCGCTGTGCCGCTCCAAGGCATTCTCATACTCTATCTGCTTGGTCATCAGAAGACGAAGATTGTCGTGCTGAACTTCCAGCTTAAAAGAAGAAGACACGGGAGACAACTTTAAGAGTCTGTGGCTGATGAATGGCACTCAATTGCATAAATTCACCATTAACCCACAAATGGAAAGTCCCGTGGTCCAAACACAGAAGTGTCACCTCCCAAAACGTAGTGCAAATCTGTGCTTTTAAACATTTTCATTAGCTTAATCTATACAGTCTACTTCAATCCAGTACAACAGCCCTTATAAATAATAAATTCAGCCCCTCTGAAGCTTATAACGCTCACTTTATTAAGACTGTGTCAGAGATGCTTGGATTCAGCTCTGTGCTAACTATTCAAACCAGCGTTTGGGATTAATCCTTTGAAACCTGAGCAACTTGGTTTGATTTTTTTTTTAAACATGGGAAGAAGGCAATGAGCAATAAAAGAAGAAATGACCAATGAATGAAATTAGTAAAAGAAGAAAGAAGAAAATCATCTGGAAATTAGTAAAACAAGACAAAAACAACATAAAAACAAAAAAAAAAAAACAAAACAAGGAAGACAAGACCTGAGAAAAGTTTTTTCCATAGCTTTATATATATATATATATATATATATATATATATATATATATATATATATATATATATATATATTATATATATATATATATATATATATAATTTTCGAAATCTACTAATTTCTCGCAATTTGTGGAACATTTCTTACCAAGTTGCTTATCGCCTTTTTCCTATAATTTTGAAAGAAATGGCAGCAATTTGCTCAGGGTTAAGGTTTAAATACAGCCCCTGAAAGCAGCATTAGAAAAGTGATGCTGCTCCAGGTTTCAAAGGGTTAAAAACTACAAATCACTGCAGGGGTGTTGCACTGGATTGAGAAACTGCACATTATCTAGCACCCATTATAGATTTTCCACCAAACCAAATGATTTGACCCCCTTTCTTTTTTTTTTGCCCCCCCCCCCAAGAGACACCCGGGTAAAATTATATCTCTCCAATAACTCACGTGTGGGTAATTACTCATCAGTGTATTTGTTGCTCTTGAATCATCCTGCCAGCCCATACAACACACCTGAGTTTGTATAATAAATAGTACGGGCGATTATTTCACTCCATGGTTCCATTTCAGCCACAACAACAAACAATCTTGTTTTAGATTGTGCCCGAAGTACAGTCATTTAATATGTAATGAGTAGAAATGTGGATATGAGATCAACGAACTGGAAATCTCACCTCTTTACTGACAATGTCATCCAAGTCAGGAATGCTGACATCAGCCTTGACGAGAGGAATCTTATCCACCTCCTCGGGGAAGGGCCTCTGCTTGACATTGTATTTGATACCCACACCGTTGTTGGGCGTTGGACGGCCCTCTGGAACAAACACCTGCTGTGGAAGGAGAGAGGAGGACAGATGTGGAGCAGAGTGGTGTTATCAGTGAAGCAGATGTGGGGCTTTTACAAAAGCAAAACTCGAGTATGTCATTTAACCCTTTGAAAGCTGGACAGACATCACTTTTTTTGTGCCGCCTTCAGCACAAGAGAAGTGATGTCTATCTAGGTTTCAAAGTAAATTTTGTATTTAAACCTTTGAAACATTTGGAAACAGCATCACAATCATGAAAATTTGATCTAAAAAAAAACGATCCATTTGACTTCACCTGCTTGACATGAAACATAAAATGTGCGCTCATACTTACGATTCCATATGCATATATTTCCTGTGCTATGTGGAAATTAACTACCAGCTGCTGACATTGCTGGTTCAAACCTGTTACTATGATACCAATCCTGCCCACTACCATTGACTTTTCCTGTTCCGTCAGTCACATGATTAATGGTGAAACTGACTCCCATTCTGCAGAAATCCCACAGGAATCCCGTAACACAGAATTTCCCGGAAAAATGTCGACCTCTAATGATGATCTCACCCTCTGATTGGCCCGTGCTCCTCTGGGTTGATGGAAGAGCTGCATGGTCCAGGCATGTCTGCCAGCCGTTCCTCGGATCAAAACTGTCACTGATGGACTGGGGTCTGTGAGGACAGAGATACTCTCATTTACAGAGAAACAGGATGGCCTGTTGGTAACTAATTTATTTTACCAGTGCTCAGTACATGGCTGGTGATACAGTCTCTAACATATTTAAAGTGAACCATAACTCTCCTCAGTATTTCAATAAACCTTTATAATGTCAAAAAGAATGGAGGATAAGCGACTCACTCTGCTCATTGCCGAGAGGTTGCTCCAGCATAGCGAGGATGACTGAGTTATCCAGGACAAAGTAGCGGAAGTTGCTGGCTCCTGTGGCACTGAGTCTGGCGTAGCGAATCAGGGTGTCTTCATTCAGCAGGCTGCAGGTGGAGGCAGGCCCGCTGGGGGAAGGGAAGGCCCCCAACACCTGCATGATACTGAGGAAACACCACAGCAAAGTGGGTCAATAGCGACAGAGCATTTTACTCTCTAATAGCCGTCTGTGTGCTGAGTGGAGGTTCTGTAGGAAACGCGTGAAAACTAGGTCACTGTATCAGCAGGAATATAGAAAAAATATATTATTTAGTACAGTGACTAAGAGAGTGAGTCCAACCAAAACACAAAGTTCTTTTTGGAGTTAAAAAAATAAAGTCCAAGTGATATTCAAATGTATCACTGACAACTTTCTTTTTTAGATATCCAGAAATGCCCCTTTAGCAGTCTACAGCAGAAACAGTATTAAAGGGATTATATGCAAAACTCAAAGTGTATGAGTTGTCTGGACATCATTCTCAACATGGCGGATGGAGGTGGCTGAGCTGGTGGCAATCAGCGAAAGACAATTACTCCATAAACAATTCTAATCAACACCAACAGTGCTAACAGCGTTGACCGTGGGAGAACCAGAGGGTGGGCAGAAATTGCTGTATAAGCATTGTGCAAAGTGGTAGCGTAAGCGAGCCAGTAGGTGGGTTTCCATTAACCCTCAAATGGCGCAATCTGAAATTTTGAATATAAAATATGCCTAATGGCAACATCAATTTGAAAAAAACTCCCATTTATTACAAAAAAAAGTTCTTTCGCTCACATGAAATGGTATTTCAGGGGATTTGAAAAAGCCAAATTTTGCAAGGGTCACATGATGCTCTGGCTATGTCCTTGTTGGTAGGAACTGGCTCCCTCATGCATGATGTAGCAGGCACTAGTAGAGGTGTTATTGCATCACTTAACTTTTGAAAAGTTGAGCTGATCATTTGGAAGTTTTGAATCCACAATTCTTCTATGAAATCGTGGACGGTCATCTCCCAGAAATCCCTCATATATGGCTGCTCCCACATGTAAGGGGACTGCCTTTCCATTATCACTCGCATAACATGCCTAAACTGCCTTTGTTTGGAAATAATGACGGCTAGTGCAGTGGCTGCAATAGAAATAAACCTGCTAATGTTTTGAACATCCATCGTCATGATTCTTGGAATGTTATTGTGAGAGGGGAAGTCGCATAACATCACTCAGTGGAAACGCAGTCATCTCACAACTGTGTTTTATCGACAATTAAAAAAACACATTACTTTTGCGCAAATCTGTAATGGAAACCAACCAAGTGAGATACACACACACACACACACGTGCACGGCCAGACCGACTCACCACAACAAACCACAGAGAAACTCTAATTACAACACACAGAGATGTATTGTGACATTCTCTGCTTAGGACACCGTTATCCCACTATATATTTACATAGTAAATACTGCTTTGCTGCCACATTTATGCTCTGAATGACTCATACAGAATCTAGAAAATGAAGCACACTCGTCTGCATTAAAACTGACCGTTTTTGACAGTTGCAGCACTGTTTTTTAAGCTTGATGATCTTATTATAGTATTCTTCTTTTGTTATTTTCTGGAGTGCCAGTTTGCACACACCAGACAAAAAAATACATTTTATTTTTTTTAGATGAAGCATTCTATGAGTGACTGTTTATCTGAGTCATCACAAGCACTTCTGACGGCTACAGCTCACTTGCTAACTGATCTGAAAAGAAAACCGAGTGTCAGTTCTTAGGCTATTTAGCATGCAAAGCAACAATGGCAGCCCCAATGTGCTCTTCTACAATGGACATTTGTTTGCCTGCTTGTAAACAACTTTTGTCCAAATCAAGTTACGTGTCTATGCTTGTAGATCAGAAGGAGAAGTCACAGCTGGAAAGCTAATGTTTGCTCTGGTTCCCAGTTCATAGCTCTTTTGTGTCAGTGTCATACACTGCTGTCTGACTATCACCATGACACAGATTTAAAAAATGAAATGAAATTAAATAGTGATGACTACTATTTTATGCAAATATAACAAAAAATGTTTAAATGACTATAAAAATGTAATTCTCCTTTTACATACACAGATAAATAACCAAAATCATGCTTTTCATACACAAACAATAGATAGTGTTACACATTATGTTAACTTTACTCACAAACTGTGGATTTTGATCAATACTGTTGAAACTTTGAGGAGTCTCACCAGGACAAAGTCGCCTCAGCAGCGTCCTTTACCCTCATTGAAGCTGGGTTGTGCTCTTTCTCCCCTTTATGTCGGACTTCCTGTTCCTGTCTGGACTTGCTGCCAGAGATTCCCAGCTCCACAATTTCCAACACCTCCACCAAACAATCCTGTTCCAAAAGAAATGAATGTGGGACAGAATCTCAGAGCAGGAGCGCACATTTTTCGTTCCATATAAAATGAGGTTATGACTAGATTTTAATTTAATTACCAACAAAGTTAGACTCTCAGTAAAAAAAAAGGAAATTAAATGTAATTTTCTTTATGTTCTTGTTAGAGGTTGACTTTAACAAAACAAAACAAAAATATATATCCCTCTCAAACCAGACAAATTATTTGAGTGAAATTTCAACTCTTTTTAGCCTCTACCTTCTCATCCAGCATGTCAGGATGTTCTGTGAGCCACACACACAGAAACTGGAAGGCAGCTACAATCATGGAGTGGAGATCTCGGGACTGAAGAGGAGCAGGACGGCTACACTGGTACACAATGTACCCACATATAGAGCTGACGGCACGTTTACGGTCTGCAGAGTCCACTCCCACCTTTACCTGGTTAAGCCATATACAAAGATTCACAGGTAAATGAAAGGTAAATTATACAATTCTTTCTTCTTTCTCATAAAATCCTTTATGTGAACAGTTTTTGTAGGCTTTGTTGTGTAAAATACTGGTTGTTTTACTAAATAATGGTACATTTGATTATGTGTAGTTTAAAGTAAGAGTTTTAAAGTTATAGTATTGTTAGAGCGAGCATTCATGTACTTTAATTTTACCTTGAACTCTTCTCTCTCTGCTCCTCAGCACTCCTCATTTATGTGATATCAAGTGCCAAATATTTTTATATTATAGTCAACTGCTATTTTACTAACATGACCTTATACTGACGCATCTTATCAACGTGTCATAGCAACCGCACCAGTTAACTGGAATCAGGGGCACAGCCAGGCATGGAAAGTGCACGCTCTGTCCAGAAACTTCTCTCATGGTGGTAATTTGTGGTACTGCGTTAACAGTTTGAGGACCTTGTGATAACATTAACAACCCGAAAGCACCATCATGTGTGTTCTCTATGAGGCCAGACTGTCTCTTTTGGGCAAAAGGTGTAATAGTTAACCAAGACCAGGGGTTAAGATCCAGTTAACATGTCATTTAACAGCTTAAGTCCAGTCCAGACCAACGATTAGCAACAAGACGAGTTGAAGCTTGCAACTACTTGCAATACAATGGTTCTTAGAACCTGCTGGTTTACACTGATATGACTAAACAAGGCGTGTATCATCTCAATGGCAACAACGTTCTGTGCTTCCATTCTGCTCTCCAGCTTTAACGGCTTAGTTTGTAGCAAAATATACTTTGAAGCTTCTTAAAAAAAGAGTGAGGATAGTGAGATACTTGCTACAGTCGCATTTCTTGTAGCGACGAAACTGTGAAAACATAAACAAAACCAGCTGAGATTCAGATAGTGTTCAAGATAAATATGCCACAATAATTTAGATTACTAGTGCCGATTATATACTATATATGTTAGGACTAGAGGGCTAGTAATGACTGTAGATTGTTACACTGAGTCTCTCTGGTGTTGGTAACAGCTTTGTTCTTTCTGGTGACATTGAACCTTTACCTTGGCAAGCCCAGCCAGCAGCTCCAGGGCAGCCAGTGAAATGCTCATGTCCTGCCTCCACTGGGAGTTGAGTCTCTGAGTGACCAGGTGGATGCTGCGCACCAGCAGGCCTGCCGCCGTATCTGGAAGAGCTAAACCATATAACACCCCAAAATACCAAACACCGCAAACAGAGCAAAGCAGGATTCAGGCAACACAGCTAAGGTATACAGGACCACAGGCATAATGTCCTGCATGCCCAGTTATTAGTTCGGATCATGCACAAGCATAGAGTTTAAAATCAGTACAGCACAAAATGTGGAGAAAATTCAGATGAAGACTGAAATATAGATAGTAAATGGCCTGCTAAGGAGTAGGGCTGAGCAATCAACTTCTGATTTTTAAAGAAAATAAAACTGTGTTGGATATATCTACCAAAACCTGACTAAATTAATTAATTGCTTGGTCATTCTGGTAAAAATCATCAGTTTAAAAAAAATGCTTAATATTTAATACACAATAAGATGAACCGTAAATATACTATTGCTGTTATGCTATATATTTGTAACATTAAAGAATAACATTTCTTAGAATATGTTTCATTGCTTCATGCGGAGCGGGCGCTGCTACAAGAGCACAGCCACAATTTCTCAGAGTTTTCAAATCAACAATTTTAAAATGATCTCTAGAAAGGCTGACTTTGTGTTCAACAATCAAATTGCCTGAATAAAACCAAAAAAAAGTAAAAACCAATGGAAATAACAGAGCCTTAAGTAAAGGCTGTGATAAAAGTAGAATTGTTTCTCTAATTTTGGTCCAAAAACCTTTACTGATATTAATTTTGTCGCATCCAGAGTATTTCTCAACCTTACTGTCCAGTTTCTACCAAAAAGAGCCTGAGGAGGACAAAACACACTAAGTAATGCTTTAAAATGTAATTATTCTGAGGATTCTATATGAAACCTCTTTCAGATGTAGATCCAGCTTCTTTTTTTTAAATGTCATAAATTTATAATGAGCAAAAAAAAAACTCAAGTCATGCTGAGTTGGCTACAGCACATGTAACAACTCCTGCCAACTCTCAAGTCTTGTTTTTCTGGTCTGTTACTGAGACTCACGACACAATGTAACTGTCCTATTCCACAGGAACACGCAAACCCCCCTCCCATTTCCTGCTGGACAAAGTTGCCCAGAAGCAGCACAGTGTTTAGTGAAAGTACTTATTTAATGAGAGCAGTTGTTATCAATTTATTATTAAAAATAACATTTAAAAAAGCCTCCTACATCACAATATCCAACACATTAATTAAGTCAAACATCGCTCAGCCCTACTGTGGAAACAACAGAATCTTTGAAATGCTTTTGATACTGCAACATCGTCGCACCAAGTGGATTAGAGAAAAAATGCTTTCAGCAGACACTCTATACGTCTCAAACAGTTGTTCAACAGCACAGCATCACAGCAAATAACTTTGGTGTCACCTACAAAGACATTTTACCCAACGCTTCTTAACTCTGCACACAACTTTAACCACGTTAGCTATAAAGAACAAACATGTTAATTCATTATGTTTTTTTGCATCGATCAGCGAGCGGGTACTGTTCAAATGAAATAATGCTCCAATAAGTCTGTTATGTACAATGTGACCAGAGCTGGCGCCACTGTGTTAATACATGTAAGCACGAGGATATTAGCGTACGTAGAACAGCCGTGTGTCTTACCGTAGTCTCGGAGCAGGGCCTGGGCAGGACGCTCAGAGTCCGGGCTGGTGGCCTCTGTGCTTCCCCCGCTGGTGAAACTAATGCCACTGTTGGTACGGCTGTGACTCTGACTCCTCACAGTCATGTGACTCCCGTCTATACTCCCCTACCACCACAAAAACAAAGCCATGTTGATGTCCAGTTCACCACTGCTACTAGCAGCATAAAATGTTCATCAGTTAATAAGCTGTGATCTGAGCCTTACTGTTTCAGTCTGTGCACCTATGGACTCCAACAGTGCTGAGTCTTGGACAATATTTAGCATCGCACCTGAAAGAGGAGGGGTGGTCAATTGTTAAACAATACATGGAATAACAGACTAACATAATTCAAAAAGTCATAATTACTGCACAAGTAATACAGGATCCCTGCAGCTTCAGGCGAGGTAGATTTAGGACTTTTTAAGACTTTTTTATTGCCCCTTGGAATTAAGTTTAATACCAGTTTTCTAATAACGAAAACTAAACAAGGACAATTTTATTGTAACATAAAACATGTATTTTTTTTTTTAAAAAGTGAATAAGTTAGATAATCTATATCAAATGTTGGAAAAACAACCTTTTAGAGGTAAGTATATGGAAGAAAATGAATATAGTATCATAAAAGTATCTATTCAGTTTAGCAACTGAAGTGGGAAATATTTGGAATTTCTGGTTGATTTTCTGGGTGATTTCGTCTTTCTCCTTCTGCACGCGAAACTCCACAAACAAGATGTTAGCAATTATTTTTAGATTTTACAAGAAACACCAGAAAAAAAGATTTATAAAATCCTATTCCCAATGTCTTTGCATTTTTAGGACTTTTTAAAGATAAATATAGGCCAATTTAATACCAATCAAGGCCTTATTTAAAGATGAACTCAATGCCATTTAAAGATTTTTCAGGATAGGCAGGAACCCTGTAATATGGTGAGGCAAAACAAAATAAGTGGAAAAGTAAGATATACAGAGGCTATTAGATACCCAGGATGAGCTGTGTGTTGGTAGGGTCAGTCTCAGTCTGAAGTGCTCCTATGAGGACATTGACGAGGCGCAGCCTCAGAGACAGGAAAGACACAGGCTGGTCATGAGGCCACCCATCCTCCTCATTGAACTTCCCTTCCAACAGAACCTAAAGCACAACATCAACATGGAAAAGAACCCAGCGTTTTTGTTTTGAATGACAAGTGGCTTTATGGTACAGAAAATGTTTCAACATGGATTTTACATAAACTGAAGAAAAAGCTGCAATGACAAAAAAAAAGCAAAATCATTAAAGTCACACCAAAACAATATCAGCATACTAGGGGTGTCATAATATCCATTCCAAATTAAAAAAAAAAAAAAAAAGGAATCAATATGAGCTTTTGATTTCTGAAATCTGAAATCGCCCACCCTCCCCAACCTGCTTGCTTCTTAAAGAAAAAAAAACAGCCTACGCTTCAAAGAAGACACAGCATGACTTACCACTAGCCTAAAGCTGTACTTTTCCAGAGATGACTGAGAAAAAACAGCCTCACTGAAGTCAGTGGTGTGGCAACATTTTTTCTTCTCCGTGAGTTATGAAAACAACAAACGTGTCATTGACAGAAAAACTTCACTTTGTTTGCTTATTCTACACGTGGGTACCATGAGCCACCTCAGGCAATACAGCAAATTTGGGACGATATATTTGCAGGAATCATAAACAAATAGATCTGACCGGGAAAGCCACCAGGACCTGCTGGCCTTTAGAAAGTCAAGAAACTCAGGCTGTTGCTGTAAAGTGCCATTCTGCCATCTAGTGACTCTTTTTTTTTTTGTTTGTCTTAAACAGTTTGTTCAAATGAATGGTTAAATAAGTTATGGTTATTTATCACATTTTAGATAAATTATTTAAACTTAACCATATGGCATTAATGTGGTACTCCACCCCCAAAAATATATGGGGGTTGTGTCCCACTTGGTGGGACACAACCACCAAAAATTTGACGAATGTAAGTAACACCGCATTAAACCCATGATCTGTTGATCTTCATGAATTAAAACTCCATTAACTAACTATGGTATAGGCTTCAGCGCTGAAAAAAACTTAAAATCAAAAGTCTCATCAATGCATGGATTTGGAGAATGGTGATACCCTTAAAACATACTAAATGCTGCACTATGGAGGCACATTATATTTTATTTTTTATTGTTTTAAGATGATTTTTTCAGGCTTTTTGCCTTTATTGGATAGGGCGACTTAAGTGTGAAAGGGGGAGAGAGAGGGGATGACATGCAGCAAAGGGCCAAGGTTGGAATCAAACTCATGGCTGCTGCAGCAAGGACGTAGCCTCTGTACATGGGGCACCCGCTCTACAAACTGAACTACTGGGCACCCCTACATAGGCATGTTATAAGTAAATTAAAAAGTACAGAACAAAGCTCTTACCTCTGATTTGATGTTGCCAAAATGATGCGGCAAAGGCAGCATGGCAAGCAGGATGTTAATGGAGGCTCTCCTCAAGTCGGTAGGATTTACATACATCTTGAATTTGGACAGCTCCCTGATATAGCAAAACAAATCATATTAACTTCAAGAAATTGTCTCAATAAAAAATACCATCCAGTATGAAAAAGATGCTCATAACATAGTAACTGGCCCCAAACCAGTCTAACCTGTCTGGTACAATAGTCTCCAGGGCAGCTATGAAGTAGGGCACCACCACATTGATGCCCTTCAGGTCAGTACAGAAGAGAGAGGAAGAGTTGAGAATGATAGACGCCAGAACTGGTCTGCAGATGAAATCGGAGATCTGGAGACCCTGAATCAGGACCATGTAGAACCTGCAGAAACACATAAAAAGAATAATTCGAGTTTTTCATTTTAAAATCTAAACATCAAACGTCACTAAAACAGTAAACCCACAGTTAGTCAAAATTTGGCATAACCCCCCCACACCAAAAAAACAATGAAGTTACCTTGACAGGTACACAGGCAGAATATCTTCTCCAGTTTTCTTGCTACAGAAGATGCGGCAGAGAGTCCCGCAGGCCTCAGCTCGTCCTGCCTCGTAGCTCTCTGGGAACTCGTTGGCGTCGAACATGGGATTGGACACCATGGAGTCGGTAGACATTTGGGACCCCTTCCTCCTCAGCTCCAGACCTACTTGAGTAGCTATCGCTGTAGAGAGTGCAAAGAGACAGAGAATGAAAGAACCCTGAATTGCACTGTTTTTGTTTAGTATACATGCGTGTATGAGAAACAGGCAAACATAGACATGTAGCTACTATATGCACACTACAATAAAAAGGAAACAGTAAAAAATGTTTTTTTTTAAAAAAACACCATAAAGCAGATATTTAATGGCTATCACAACAGGAGAGAACAAACACTTCAATGACTGCAAACACACACTCACATCATTTAAAAGCATTCAAAAGGGAACTCTGACACAAAGAGTTTGCCATGAAGTTCAACCTATCACTAAAGAGCATGACAAAGTGTGTGCTGGCAATAAAATGTTTTCAGCTGCAAGAACACAAAGCAAAATCCCTGTGTCAGCTCCCTCACTGTTGCAATTACATGACTGTCACTCAAAGTACAGAACATTCACTTCATGCATTGAGGCACCAAACCAATAAAATTAAAACTCAAGTGGACTGACAGTACGAAAGGAAATCATAAAAAAACAAAACGTTAATGCTGAACTGGAGGGGGAGGGGTCTGAAACTAAATAATAAGGATTAGTGTGACCCAAAAAAAAAAAAAAAAAAAAAAAAAAAAGGAAATGAGAACTTATAAACTGGGTGGCGCTGTCACAAACTGGCAACGTTATGGTCGAGACAAGTGGTCAGTTGGTGAAACCCATTCCATCACCTTTGGAGAAACGCTGGGAGAACGCTGGTGAACTTTGATATATGACAAGCAGTGGGAACAGAAAAAACAATGGCGATAATGGCGATGATCATGAGGAATTCAACTCAAAAGCAGGAAAATTTGTCAAGAAACGCAAATCAAGTGAGGAAAGAAAAAGCTGCCGTTCCTACTTACAAGATTTATAAGAAAGGAGAATTTGGATAAAAGAGGCTGCAAGATAACAGAAATAGTGGAGAGACACAAAATCAAAGCAGATCCAATATTTGGGGTTCAATTCATATCAGGCATGAATTGTTTTTCTTTTTTTCTCTTTTTTGTTCTCCTCAATACATGACTTTTGACCCAATACAACTCTTTAACATTAACCAGACATGGTAGACACGTGCAGGACACTACACCAAAAAAGAGGAAAATAAATGGAGAGCCAATGATGAGCCGAATTTCTTTCCATATGCTAAGTACTCTTTGTGCTGTCACTGACTCTTATAGTGATGATTTTACCAATAAAATGGCTGTATGGATTCCTGAGCATATGGTTAAAGTCTATATGCAGTTTTAGCCAGGTTTAAATAGTTGGTAGATGTAAAATGGATTAGAATCAGATGGAAATCTCATACCAGGCCACTTCTAACCAAGCCCTCCACACACAGAAAGGCACAAAGACGTTTCAGAGAAAATGGTGAAAAAAGGAAAGGATATCTCAAAGACATACAGTAAAAAATAACAGACACTGAAACCACGGGTAACTCCACGAAAACAAGAACAGCACGAAACACCCACCTGCCCATGCATAAACGCAAACGCTATTAGCCATCGCTTCACTTCTTACCGGTCATGCTGGGGTCTCTGCTGAGGCCGCTGTGGAGCTTACAGTGGACCAGTGCGGCATCAAAAAGCCACTGGCCAAACAGGTTGAGGATGCTGTTGACCTTTGGCCGTGCAGGGGCCGGCAGGGGCCGAGTCTCCCAGCTGCTCTGGTTGGGGCTGGAAAGCAGGGTCGGAGAAGACGACGTTTGCTGCTGCTGCTGTTGCTGCTGGGATGCTTTGGTTGGCTGACTAGCGCTGCCCTGCAGGGTGGGGAGGGATATCTGTTGGTTAGGCTGTTGACAACATGACCAGTGTCACTAGCAGATGCCACACAGAAAAGATGAGCTTACTGTATTCTTCCATAAAAAACTTGGCTCGTGTGGCTTCAAAGAGGCAAATGAAAAAATGTCATCAATGTGTTAGCCCTGTTCTTTCTGTCAACTACAACAACAAACTCAAATTACCGTCTCGCTGTTGTATGCCGCGGTGCACCAGTCAAGTTGCACTTACAGTTTATATCCATGCCTGTTAAAACATGGATGCTCCACACACAACATTCCCGCAGCAGCACAGACGACCTCTACAATCAGCACAGTTTCAAGATTCGTGTCACTAATTAAGTTTCTGACCCGATGTCTCTCCTGTTCCTGAGTTATGATGTTGAATAATGGCCAGGAAAGTGTTTTTGCAGAACCTTATGATGTCACAGTGAAGTTGACCTTTGGGATATAAAATGTCATCACACATCATTATATCCTGTGAGAGATTTGTGTGGAATTTGCCATAAATTGCATTTAAATTCTGGAGTTATGACCAAAAAAAATGTTTCATGAGGTCACAGTGACCTTTACTCTTGACCACCAAATTCAAATAATTTCTTTCTTAAGTCCAAGTGGACGTTTGTTCCAAATTTGCTGAAACTCCTTCAAGGCTTTCTAGAGATATTGCAATCAAAAGAATTAGACAGACACAAGGTCAAAGTGACCTTGACTTTTGACCACCAAAATCTTATCAGTTTATTGCTGATTCCAAGTGGACATTTTTACCAAATTTGAAGAAATTCCCTCAACTCACTTCCAGGTCGACAGACAGACGACCTGAAAACACAATAATCTTAAGAAATACCCTCAAGGTGTTCTTTAGATTTTGTATTCACAAGAATGAGACAGAGTACATCACAGTGACCTTTGACTACCAAAATCTAATCAGTTCATACTTGATTCTAAATGGATGTTTTTGCCAAATTGAAAAATCTCCATGTACTCTTCTCTGTACTCTATAAGAATGGGACAGTCCGACAACCCCAAAACATATTCCCCAAGCCACAGCCATTGTTGCCCTTTTCTAACTCAGCTCTTAATAGTTACGGTTTAATTTAATGCTTACACTTACAGTTGAACTCTTGCTTGTGGTTTTGGTGACCACCGCATGTCGTTGCTTGCGGCTGTGAGGGGGCGTGGTGTTGGTGATGGAGGGGGGCGGAGACATGCTCATTCTATTGACTGGGGTGGGCGGGGCACTGTCAGCTCTGGGACGTGATATACCTGTCGACAGAAAGGTAAAATGAGCTGGGAACTAAAGTGAGGTCTTTAGTCCCAACATAGCAGAAGAGGGTAGGATTTCTGATTAGCAAAAAAGAAAAATAAATCTGGACCCCCCCCCCCCTTTTTTCATGTGGACAAAACTTAAATTGAATCACTTGTAACCATTTTGCCCATATTTAGTGTTAAGAGAGAAGGAAATGAAGTGGCTTCAGAATCTGTGATCATAGACAGCATTCATTGGTAGAAAAGACAACAATGGTTAGATCCAAATCAGCAGAAATTAATATTCATTCATCTTGATTGACTTTTGGTGCCACAACAGACCCCTTGTTGACAATCTTGCAGGTTAATATGAATCACTGGAACATATCATTTTGTTACTGGAAGACTGACGCCTGTTGTTAATAACATCATCACCAATAAACAGACTGAATCACTGTGACGTCCCTCTATCAACAACAATCACTTCCAGGTGGACAACTGGCATTTGATTTCAGTTTTTTTTGGTGGGCTTGGCAAAAAAAACTTACAACATGAGGCATTTGCTCAGCACAGTATCATTTTATGTATGTGACACAGTTTCAACCCAGAAGTTATTGTAAAACAAAAATTGTGAGTCTGTCTGTAGAGCACTCCATCATATGCCCATCTCATTGTTTGATGTATAAGCTGATGTCTGTACCATGAGAGATCAGCGCTGACGAAAAAGTGAACACCCTCTCCCGTACATCTCTCTTTTCAACAGAGACACCTACAGCGTAAAGAAAGAAATCACACTGACATGTTTATGTTTCTATTCAAATGTTTCAACAGGCAACGACATCCTCCATTTTCACTACTAAATCACGATATTTAACACTTCTGTGTATCATTGTCTACACAATATGGATGTTTTAGATTTTTGATGTATTTTTCCTACACTCGAGCATCCATTTGTATCCTTTGATTTAATGTGCACACATAAGTCTTGGCCAATAAAGCCAATTCTGATTCTAAAGCCTAGAAGGTAGGAACAACACATTTCAAAAAATCCAAAACACAACACTATGTTTTGCAAAATGAACAGTGATGTTAATATACTATGTAGTACTTTGGCTAAAACGTGCAAAGCACTCCGTCCTAAATGTTCAACAACAAAGCTTTTCATTTTGATTCTTACCTAAGAAGGCATCGACAAGGCAGCTGATGCCCCTCATGGCCCTGAAGAAGATCTGGGGTAACTGCTTCAAACATGGATGCAGCACCACTTCATGAGGGATACCGCTGGAGTTGAGAAACTGTTCCTGAAACTTTGGAGTGGTGCTTACTATCGCAGGGTTGCTTAGGTCCACTGGGTTGCTAGAAACAAACAGAGAAAGATTCAGGTATTAAACAGAAAAGCTTACAGAAGCCGCTGAGGTTGATTTGCATACATCTGTTCCCTGATTCTGCCGTGGCTTTGAAACATTGGAATCAGTTCTCTGACATTTAATATTGTCAGCACTGAGACAGGAATATAGACATTTAACAGACAGGGAGTAGAGTATATAGAGAGGGGAAAAGACTTGATAGTAGAAGGGGTATAAGATATGGGGCTCTTTCCCTGTCCCTTACTACACATGAAAAATCATCCAATAGTGTCAATATGATGAGGAAATAACAACTGTTTTTCAGGTCAGAGCTAAACAAAATAAGGCTTTACGCACCTAAGCATGTGGAGAAAACGATACCACGTCTGTGCCACACAGTCATTGTCCATCTCTAAAGGAATCAGGCAAGCATCTTCATCAGGAACTTTAAAAGGTGGGAAGGATGGTCCGTGGGTGAAGCGCAAGAGTCTAGATAAAGGAAGTTAGAAAGAAATAAACAGATTATTACACTTAGTGGAGAATAAAAACACTTCTATTATTATTTTTTCTACCGTAATTTTTACAACCATCAATATACTTCCCACTTCAGAGGCTACTACTCTCTTTTTTAAATTAGGTTTGCTTCTCCTCTCTGTAGACACTAGAGGTTAGACAACAGGTTAGACAAGTCAAGTGGCCATTTATCTCAACCCTTATCAAATAACTCAGTAAAACCTCAAGCACTAAATCCAAGTTTAAGTTGTATTGATGCCTTTCTCACCTGGATGTCAGGGCACAGGCCACTCTACTCCACTGCTCCACAACAGGAGGGTGGTGTCTCCAGTTGGCCAGCATCTCCCTTGCTGTCTTCCAATATGGTGGCGTGGGAAAGCAGCGGGCACATGCCAGTAGCCACACCTCAAACAGCACTGCCATCAGTTTCTCTGCCAGTTTCTCTGCCACCCCGACTGAAAGATATTATTTATATTATTACTTTTCATTAAGAACTACAAAAAATACAGCAGTGAGGGTTGTGTAGGACTAGGAGGGACATACCTCCAACAGTAGGTGGGGCAAGTAATGTGTCGTTGATGCGTAGAAGGAAGAGCAACAGCACCTCCCAGGTTTCCCTCACCATGGAAACAGACTCTCGTGCCAATTTCTGGACTGCAGTCAGGACCTGCTGGCAGAGTCTGATGTGGTTCAGACTGTGCTGTTCGGGCCTGGAGGGAGAGACAGAGAGTTCAACAAGAGGGGATGGGGGGAAATCAGAGAGAGAGAGAGAGAGCGATAGAGAGAGAGAGAGACAGACAGAGAGAGAGAGAGAGAGAGAGAGAGAGAGAGAGAAGGAATCAGAGTGACAACACAAAGAAAACAGCAGGTATTATTAGTGACATCAGCCTCAGAGATAGAGTGACACTAAAAGCTGCAGAAAAAATGAGCACATATCAATTTAAATACTACAGCTAATGGCAGCCAGAGGCTCATGTGTGAACACTTGCCTTGGTACAAAGACGTTGTAGAGATGTTTGAGGATGGTCTGGACATACATATTAGGCTCCTTGACTACAGGCTGAGGCATTGAGTCTCTGGGTGACACCAGGGCCATCATCCAGTCTGTGTACACATCCACACACAGCTTGACAGTGTCCCCCTCTAGGGGAAGGGTTAGGCCATAGCACAGCACCTCCATGGTCCACTTCACCTGGGAACCAAACCAATTTCATCAATTTGTGTGAATGTTTTTAAGTGATGAGTTACTGGTTTGTTTTGCAGCATATTTCTGTCACAGGGTCCTGTATTCCCCTCCATCTGACAAACAGCTCTAAAAACATAATTCAACAGTGTCACATTCTGCAAGTGCTGCCATTCTTTTGATATAATACTGTTCCTTGCTATGCTCTGCTCTGTGTCACGGGAGTAAGCATAATGAGTTCAGCATATAAGATTTACTGTCTCATAACAAGGAAGGCCAAAGGTTTAGGGCAAAATGATGAAGGCAATAACAATTAACTGCCTCTCCAAACCGTATGTCTTTTAGTTTGTTACTAAATCAAAAGCGGGTCAGATTATTCAAAAGGCAAGTAGTGTATGAAAACCAGTTCATCAATCTCCAGTTAACCTTATATCTAAACACCAGAGTTAATGTACCAAAGACAACTTGGAATGTCCCAATTATGTTTTCTTGCCCATGATCATGATCCACGTCCTCACATGTTCAGTATCTGTACATAACAGGTCCAATCTAGGATTTCTTTAATTCCTACATAATACTGCTACTTGGCCTAAAATCTGCCTTCATTAAAACCCTGCATACGGTCTTCCCCTGACAGTTTCCTGCAATATTTTGTATAATCTCCGACGGTGTTCTGTATAACAGTCATGAAAAGGAGAGAGTCAGTTGAATCAGTAGAAGCAGGAGGATTTATCTTAGCTTTATCCTCTGCATGAAGTGAAGTTCAAAGCAGCGGCGGCACTTCAGATGTCGGTGCACCTGAGAAATATTGCTAAAATACTTGGAACCCAACTCAGCTCCTCTTACATCCCTTCCAGAGTCCTGACACACGCTGTCATATCATTAATTGAAAGTGCCAGCTTGCTGTGAGCTCTGCGGTTCACTTGCTCACAGTGGTGTGTGTTAGCAGACGTTCTGTTGTTTTATCACAGCACATGGGAGACTTTTCTGACAGCTGGTTTATACGATGCAAACAAACAAAACCAATCAAAAACTGATCTGGGTTTTATAACCAATAACAAACTATCAAAAACTGTCCTGATCTAACAGAAGGGCTTAGGACATACATAACACACTAACATTGTCTAGCAATGATTATATAGTGTGTGCTTTAGAGGTTTTAAGATATGGAAATATGCATTTACAAAGGTTGTTTTTTTTCGTTTGCATAATCCATGCCAACATGCAGAGAAAATAAACATTCAAACAGATGCATAAACTGCATTTGATTTTGTTAACATGGAAGTTGAAGTGAAGGCAGGGTGAAGTGTCACTTGTGCATCAGGCCTAAGCCTCCTGCAGTGAAAGGAGAAGCTACTTCTGTAGCACTCCATAAGTCTTGCTTTTATATACTAGAGTAGCTACACTAAAGATGAGTGAAGCCCACATAACAGCCCAACTGGGACTTGCCTAATGGCATTTAAATGGACTTTAAGGGCATTAGGGTAAAAGGACTCATGAAACATATATGCAACTCTTCAGCATTAATGTCAAGAATTTCATCTGGTCAAAATCAGGGTCTACAATATCATCCCTACAGGGCACCATAGCGGTGGTAACACAATACCATGACTTTAGAAGCAAGAACTCAGACACTGGTAAGGATTAAGGAAATGATGGATGAACCCAAACACAGAGAGGCCCTTGAATAAATCCTGCTCTACAGTGGATGCAACCCCATGGCACTATGACAATGACACAAAGCACAAATCCAACATAGCACTGATCTTTGTCCCCAAGCTGCACAGCAGCCTAGTTATATGTATAATGTACAGAAACACAGAAAAGCTGAAATGCAAATGGAATGGAAGGAAGCACGAGAGAAACTGCCTGAATCTAGGAGTGCAAACCTGATAATGACATGCTAAAGAGGAAGCACAGATGTAATGATCATTGTGCTTCTACAAAGAAGTGAAAGACAGGGTATAAAAATGTTTTTAAATCAAGTATTTTTGCTTTTCTGAGTAATTACTGAGTAAAATTTAGACCTTAAAAATTGAAGTTGACTTAATCCAACTGAAACATAATGAAATCAAAACGGGTGAGGGGATGGACGCAATTAGCACAATGACTTTTGGCCACACCTACATTGGTTATCACAGTAACACAGTGACTTAGACATCTGGATGTTAATAAGAGTTACATTGACTGCAGTGGCAAAGAGCCTGTAGTCAATGTATATTTAAGTCTGGCTCCTTGCTTCATATTTTAATAGCATCTTGCTGGTGCAGCTTACATATGGCACTTATGACAACACCAGCAATGTAGGAGGTCTTTCCTTAAACCTAATGACTGAAAATGCAGCATGTCATATAAAAAGGGTGATTGTGCAGGGCAAAAACTTTTTGAATGTCACTGTGGTGACACTAAGCAGTTTATTCACAAATTTGATTTGCATTGCATTTAAACTGATATTAGGAGCTTAACCTCAGTTAAAGAGGTTAGATGCCTTGTGTTTTTACTAACAACCCTGTGCTATAACAAGCTTTTTGGGAATCTAAATCCTTATTATTATTAGTGATGCTGGTGGTTGTAATAATAATAGAAACAGAAGCATTGATGGCTGCAATTGTAGGATTGTCTCTTATGCTCTCTTAGCATGTCTCTTCGCCTCTCTGTCGCCCATCCACTCATCCACACTACAGACTTCATTTCAGACTGACCATGTGAAACACACACACACACACACACACACACACACACACACACACACACAATCGTGCACACACCAACATGTTGTCAGTGCAACATGTAACTATTAAACTTCATTTTTATGTTTGGGCACATCGTTTGTTATTGGAATTTGTATCTATTGTCTCTATCCTCCTCCTGTTTTGTTAGTGGTTTGTCTTTCAATTAAAAAAAAAACTGAATCTAAATCCAAAAATATCATGCCCTTTATATTTTTTACTTGAATTTTTCTATTGAAAGGGTATGCAATTTGTCAAAAAATATAACCTAGCATAGTGATAGCACCATCAAAAAGTGTGGTTTACATTAAGCTGGTGTTGTCTAAACTACATCTTATGATACATCAATAAGGGAATTCTCCTGTAACTCATATGGGAATAAGTTCTAAAGTTGACAGATTTTCCAGAAATTTGTGATGGAACTGTTAGCTTGGCAGACTACGAAGCCATTAAAATGATAAGTCAAAAAGTGTGCATAAAGGGATCCAAGGCACAACAATCTCTCTCACCTCCTTATCTGTCTTGAGGATGTTCTCTGTGGCGACAGGGCTTACAGCTGTACCCAAAGGCTTGACCACAGCATTTGCCACCTCCGTGCCCACAGTAGTGGGATAGGTGTGCAGGACACTGAGGTGGCCCTGGTCACTCTGCACCACCAACTGCAGCGAGCGCCACTCAGAATACATGCTGCTGATGTCTACTGCACTCTACTCACACCTCCTGCCTCCACCTGCAGACAACACAAACACAGAAGGCAACTCAACATGACAAGCTGAGAAAGCTATGAATATGCTATTTGGCTAATATCTAGCACCATGACAGCTGTTTCCTCAGTTGTGAGATTACTTCTCTAAAGCTGTCAATATGTAACTCTGCAGAGAAACATGCACCCCTCTAACTGTAAAATATATGTTCTGATTTTGAGCACTATACAAGAACCATTTGGCAGTGTAAGTTTAATTTGGTTTCTGATTTACCTTAATCTTACGTTGCTAGCTAGTGTAATTTAGTGAAGGAAAAGGCAGAATATTGACAACATTTTAAACAACATTAATTTATATCAAACCACCGTCGTGTGGCACACTGCATGCAATGAGGAATAAAAAGCGTTTGATCAAATCGTCTAAAGGGAGTTAAGTCATATTCACTGGTGTTATTTAAGCTAGTTATAGTTTGACAGTAAGTAGGACCCATCAAACAGCCCAGGTTTACTATGTTGATGCTAAAGTGACGTCCTCTCCTTACAAAAATAAACATATATATCTATAAAAGCTGACATTGCATTACCTAAGCTGAATATTAGCTAATGTTTATGCCCTATGGGCTTAAACAAAGTCAAGGACCATTTATATCCTAAACCTCGGATCGGTAACAAGCCGAGGAATCACAACCAGGAAACGAGTCTGAAAACGACTAGCTTGCTAACGCTAGCTAGCACTAACATCAAAATATCTTCCTCGTCTTTCTTCATGACATTAGCCGAGGTTAGCTGCAGGCTGGTTCCGTGTTACACGTCTGTCTCCCTGGATAAGACGAGAAGCTTCGTTACGAAAAACCAGCGGCTATATGCGCTCACTCATGAGTTAGTTATCTCAAACTACGTTGTAGTTGAAGCGACGCTGCTAGCTAGCTTAGCTAATGTTCGCAGCGCTAGCCTGTTCGTTGACATTAGCTGAGCTGGCTGTCATTTTGCTAGCTGGATAACTTTGCAAAGACGCTAACGTTTGCTCAGAAGTCAAGTAACAAGGGGTTTTCCTTTTACCTTGACGAGCTGGAAATGTTGTCATAACAGAGGTCTGAAACGCGCAGTTTGTGCTTTCTACGTATCCTTGTCTAGACCATAACAGCGTCCATCTTCGCAATGTCAAGGCTTGAATATTGCAGCTTGGTGAGCTAACGGGAAACAGGATGCGTAGATTGTCGCCCCCACTGTGCTGGTCTAGTAACTGCACCCGAGTCGGTGCTGCGTTCAGGTGCTCCTGTTTAGATCTTAACCCTCAGTACCTTGAGCAAATTGTTTTGATTTCTTTCAAAAATTGGGAAGAAGGCAATCGGCAAGTGAAGAAAAACAATTAGAAGATATTTGTCAGATGTACAAGAAAATTATCTGAAAATTTCTTAAAATATAAAAAATAAATGTAAAAAGAAAATGACCTAAAAAAGTGCTTAAAAATTACAGTAATTTTGTAACATAATTTTAAATATGTAATCATAATTATTTTAAAGTAGTTTTTCCTTAGCTTTATTCTTTCCCCTTATATACAGTTTTACAATCTTTAAAACATAATTTTCTAAATTTAATTTTCTACCAATTTTTTGCAATTTGTGGAACATTTCTCACCAAGTTGCTCATTACCTTTTTCCCATGTTTTTGAAAGAATGTGCACCAGTTTGCTCAGGATTCAGAGGTAAAAATTGCTGTGAAAGACAACTGAAAGCAGCACAAGAAAAGTGATGTCATTGGTGTTGTATTTGTGTCTATGATAGCTCTCGTTTAGTTTTACAATGCAAAGAAAAAAATATGGTCTGATTAATTGTGTCATCTCTCAGATCATCATAAAGGTTCCTGGAAGCAATAGCATTTTCTAAAATAAATAAATTAATAAATGAAACAAAAAATCAGGATTGCCTTAGGAGAGACATGATAAATTATGGAGAACTCAATGAAATAACTTTGAACACATGCACTCTGTATGACAAATTGTGTTTAAATCTGTTGCCATGTTGTATTCATTCATTAATTCTAAAAAAAAAAAGCAAAAAAGGTACAAGAACATTACCTGAAAATAAGCACAGAAAAGGGTTTTAAAAGTCTTTTAAAAATTACCTTAGAAAGTGCTGAAAATAATTAAAAATGCATTTTCCTTATATAGCATTTTTCTGATACAGAATTTTAAATATAATATTTTTATAAATATACCTTTCTGGACTTATATATCTTCAAAAAATCCTAGCATCTTTAAAGAAAACACTTTTTAAGGTAATTTATTGTTACCTTTTACTCATTTTTGCAATTTGTGGGACATTTCAACCAATCTGCTCAATTTTTAAAAGGTCAAACAGCTTATGAAAGGTGTCTGAATGCAACTCAAGAAAATTTATGTTGAGTCAGGTTTCAAACCTTTAACACACTATCTGAGCAGCAGACAGTGCTTTCATTTACCTGCAGGGGGAAGCCTAGATACAGAAAACGCTCCTTTTCTGTCACTCAGCAGCCAAACAGTCAGTGCACTGTCTGTTTTGTTTAAGACCTCTGTGAAAAATGTGAAATAATGAATAAGATTTGACTGCTGTAGTTCACAGTATTGTATTCCATAAGTTTTTCATACTTTTTACCAAACTACATAAAACTTGAAAACTGCTGTTTCACAGGATTTTGAAAAAAATGAAAACACAAAATTTTCATAGAAACTAACAGTGTTACCAATATTATTTGTCTGGATGAACGTATTTCCCTTGAGGTATTTATAATTACATTAATTATATTATATTTATATTCTACATTGCAAATTATGTTTTATTACTTTTTAAGGACTGTATTTACACCCCACACCCCCTTTTTTGTTTGTTTGTTTTTGCAGTTTTCTAGATAATTTTCTTGGCATTTTTACTAATTTCTTGCAAATGTTGGGGTCATATGTTTTTAATTTGCTAAATGTATTTTCCCCATGTGTTTAAAGAAATACACCAATTTGCTCAGATTTCAAAGGGTTAAAGTATAAAATAATCATATATAGCTAATTGCAGAGAAGCCATATTCAGGTAAAACTTATTGAATTAACTTATGAATGCTTATTTCGACCTATTAGTGATGTTGCTAGGCTAATTTAGACTTAATTGACTGTGTTACTTTTATTATGTGGCTCAAATATGTTTTGCAGCTCCAGACATTTTTTTATATAGTAAGGGTTGCTGACCCCTATACTATACTAATAAAATACAATAAGTATAAACAAAATTATTAAAGGACTTTATTGCAAGCTCATATTTAATTTCAAACGTGGCAAACCAACATTAAACACATTTGCTCTGAGAGGATGACCAGTCAGAGATCAGTTGTAAGCCTGTAATGATCCTTTCAGTAGGGGGCAGCAGAGACTCACTTAAAAAAAAGGTAACAGTCTTAATATGTAAACAGCCTGTATGTAAATACTGCACGCTATTAATTATCATACTTACATGATTCTTGATTAATAAATATGAATGATGGAGAGACCAAAACAAGACTACTCTCAGTTACACACATTTATATCATATGCAGCATCTCAGTCAGAACATGTGGACGGTCTGTTCGTAATTTCTCTCTCTAAGTTCAAAGCGATCCTGAAGATCCTGTTATTAAAGCCCTCATGTTAACATTCCCTTGTTGCGCTCCAGTGTGCACACACATATATCAAGCATGTGCTGAGAGAGAAGTCACTTAAGTACAACTCATAAGTATTCATTATAAATGTAAATCAGATGTTTTTTTTGTGTTAGCAAGATTTGAGGGAAAAAAAGCTGATTTGGGGCATGAGGCCCACATATGGTGCAAAGACTTTCTCCAAAACAAGCTACATAAAACATCCAACATTCCCAGCATGCCCTGCTCTGTATCTGCAAAACAGACCCAAGAAACATCTTTTCTTACATCTTTAAACTGAAACATTATACATGTACTACAGGTGTAAACCAGATGAGAAAAAAGAGAAATGAAAAGCAAATCGTCCTCTCTGTTGCAGATTATAGCCGTCAACATGCGGCCACACTGTCCCAGACCACTCTAAAGTGTCTATGGCTTCCACATGAGTGCTCAGTATGCCAAACCACACATCTCTCCTGGATGATTTCCACAGAGGGGAGAGGCTCGGAAAAGAATTATGGATGAAAGTCAAAATTCATCTCTCCATCGTCCCTCCATGTTTGGTAAGGTGCACTTGCAGCTCGTGGCTGCTATGACTGGTAGCCGTATGCTACTGCATCTAAAGGGCAGAGGGAGAAAACGTCAAGGCAAAGGTCAAAGTTTTATGTTTTTAATCTGCTTGTATCTAATAGCACTGCTATCAGACAACAAATTCATTCAGTTCAACATAAACATATCTCAGTTTGAAGGGTCTGTTCACTGAAATTACAAACACTTTTTTTTATTACTTCTAGTGGTGCACAGACATGAATACATGGTTTTTAAAACCCTGTCTGTGTGATTTCTATAGCTACTGTACAATAAAGATGGATGACATGACAGCTCTCCAGAAAGTGAAGCCAAAACATCTTAATCGCCCCCTGGTGGCTGGCTGCAGTATAGGTCATAAATCCCGCCCCCTCTATGGTGGCAGATGGGACATGGGCTAAACCAAATACCCAAAGTGCACACCAATTTTCTTTTACAAAGATTGTTTATGCTATTTTATGTAGTTTTTATTACATTTATATTGTATGTTCAATTGTTAGTTTTTCTGATAAATTTGGTTTTAGTTAGTTATTTGATGCTATAAAAAGGGGGTGTGATGTCATGATTGGCAGGTGTGTGTGTGTGTGGAAATCGGTGTGTTTGTGATTAATGGCGCTGCTTACGACTGGGGGAGGGGGGATGAAGATACAGCATTCATCTTTATACACAGTCAATGGTCTACTCCAACAATAAACAGAAGTGAATGGGATTTTCTTTATGGTTTAATGAAAAATTACATTAAAAAAAAAGTCATTTTATAGCCTATGGCAAGATTAAATTTAAATAATGTAATTTATATTTTTAAAAAAAGCTTACATTAAAAAAATATTTATACAGCATGATTACATTCAAAATGTTCTTTATATGAAAAGATCACTTTTTAAAAAGTTTTTTTTAAGAATAATTACTTTGGTAAAAAAAAAAAAAAAAAAGGAAAGAAAAAAAACACTAAAAACTGTTCACAGTCCAAGAAAATCTTCCTACCAGCACCTGTAAAGCTTGCTAATTAACAGGTCTTGTCGCTTTTTTTCCCTGTACAAAACATTAAGTGTTAAAACGACAAATCATCGTTTTATGGTGGTTATGCGCTGGACAATTTCTTGCTCAGTGCCAGTAACCTTCTGGAGTCTCTACTAGATGCTTAGCATCTGATGTAATAGTGATATCAATCTACTAATGTCACTCTTGGAAAGAAGGTGAGTAAGCATATTTTCCAGAGTGACTAACTTTTTGCTTAGAGTGGAAACAGCTCGTGTTTTCCCTCCAAAGTTAAGCAATCTGCCACAGAAAACAGTATTTGGTTGTATCTCAGTTGTTTAATCCAAACTCAAACAGAAATGTAAAAACAAGAATATGTGATTTCAGAGGACTGCTTGGTTAACTATTTCATGACAACTTATCCACCCTTCCAGCATTTTTGAGCAGGGTCTGCAGACAAGATTTTAGGAAGTTACTTGTTGTTTATCAACAAAAATGTCTACCACTTAACTCTGCCTATAACCATTGTATATGGATTTGAAAAACGATATGTTAATTAGTGTGTTTCAGGCATGCTGGTGGGAGGAGAATTTTTTGACATTCAAGAGACGCTAGCTGTTTTCCCTCCTTCTAGATTTTATGCTAAACTCGGCTAAATTCATCATGGTGCTGTGTAGTAAACTCTAAACTCTAAAAATAATATTGATAATAATAAACTTTATTTATAGAGCAGTTTTCAGACAAGGGATGCAGCTCAAAGTTTAGACAACCAAAACACAGGTGGTGATAAAAGTCAGAGTAAAAAGTAAAGATACCAGTAAAAATAGTAAAAATTAGAAAATTGACTTAAAAAAATAATTACAAGAATTACATAAAACTCTCTAAACTGTGATAGAATGTGCATTTCCCACTTTCAAACTATTCCTATAAATACTGACCAAACTTAGGTAAAAATTCACTTCATGGTGTAAAATGGTTGCATATCCTGTCACCACTCACCTGAATGGAACTGTGCCGTGCAGCACAGGCCCTCTCCTCGCGCCGTCCGGTAAATGGGTGACACACACACCCTAGTTGCCGGGGGCAGGTGTGTGAGGCGGGTTGACAGAGAGTCGGGAGGCAAATAGAAAGAGGAGCGCTGACCGCCGATGGAGCTTTGCTGTCCCTCCCAGGTGAGCCAGTAGCCCCTCAGACCACCTACGCTGCTCTTCCAGTCCACCTGCACTGAGTCACTGCCCACTGTGGTCAGCTGCAGGTCTGCCAGGGCGGGGGTCACTGCAGAAGAAGACCACAAAGATCAGGGTTCCTGCAGCTTAAGGCAAGATTTAAGACTTTTTTAATGCCACTCAGAATCAGAGTTTAAGGACAACTTTCTAATAACCAAACTTAAAGGATAATTTTATTTTGCCTAAATATTTATTGTAACATAAAACATGACTTTTGAAAAGAAAAAGTTAGATAATCTGCATCAAATGTTGAAAAAAAACCTTTTGAGAGTGAAACACATGAAAGACAATGAACATATATATTATTATAAAAGTATCTATTTGGTTTACTGACTGCAGTGGGAAATATCAGTCTCCGTGTGAGATTCCACTATTTAGATTCAGATTATGACTGGATTAACAAACAGAATTTATTGAAATTATTTAACAATAAATTGATGTTACCAATTATTTTGAGACTTTACAATGCAGTGTCAGATAAATGATTAATAAAATCTTCTCATGTCTGAGCATGTTTAAGACTTTTGAAAGATTAGAAAGATTTTATTTCTATTTTTTTTAATTAATGAATTTAATATTTTTTAAGACTTTTCAAGGATCAACAGGGACCCTAAAAGATGTCAGTGGGAGTTTATATCAGAAGTACAGAGAACTGAGAAGAGAGTTTTAGAAATGTGGATATGAATAAAAAGGAAAAAACAGATATGCTTGTACAGTAGAAAAATGTGAGGGACTGGCTCAAGCTCCTCTAGCTGCTCATAACTGCACTTGGAGTGGTCAAACCTGAATGGTACTATAGTAATTATCTGAAATATAAGACCCACAGAGGACTAGGCTGCACAGGCTTAGGATAAGTTTGCAGTGAACGGATCCTTGATCACTACCTGCATTCTTTCATTTAGCTCACCTTCCTGAGTGCACACTTTGACAGACATGGCCTTCTCCTTGCCCGAGGTGTGCCGGGCAGTAATGGTGACCAAGTAAGTGGTATCTGGCTGGAGGTCTCTGAGGAGCGTGGAGTTTTGCAGTCGGCTCACGGTGGCAGCGTGGAGCTTGCCTCTGGGAAGAGCAGAGTACTCGATGTAGTAACTTGTGACCAACTCCGGCTGAGGAGGACCCCAGCTCACCCGAACGCTGGTTTGCCCCGAATCAGAGACTGTTACCACAGCTGGGCTCAGCACCTCTGAAGTGTGGGGAGACAGGGAAAAACACTGACTCAGTATAAAATAACATGAAGAAAAATTATGAGAACTTTCTAAAAACTTAATAACAAGAGTAGAGAATAGTTCGAGACACTTTGGACACTTAATTAATAATAATTTTATTATGGAAAACTTCTATTTTGTAATATGTGCTGTCTTTTATTATTTAAATAATTTATTGCTCCTTTCTGCCTGTTTGCACAATTGTAACTTGTATATTGTACGTTTGTGCATTTTTTTTATGTGTGTGTAGTGTTTAACTTGTTTGTATGTACCTTTGCTGTGTTTGAGCAAAGCCAAAAATACATTGCCAGAGGTCAACATCTAATCTGGTTTAAACCTCCTTTCCAATGTCACTATACTATAATTTGTGCCAGATTATTGGCAATTTTTTTAAACCATTACAACATTATTTTAAAATAAAATATCAAGCAATAGTGAATAGTGCTCATAAAAAGTCCCAACAGAGAGATGTAGAGATGCCTTCTCTCCAGTATAATGGAACTAGATAGCCCTTGGCTGGGAGCACTCAAAGCCCAAAACAAAAAAAAAAGAATCTAAAAAGAAATTTCTCTTTACAGAAATCTTGATCAAGATAATCCACATACCTTGTTGTTAGTAGTTTCATATAAGAACTAATTTCAATCTACCCAACTACAGAAGGAAGTGTGCATCTACTGCTAGCTCACGTGAGCTCACTTAGCTGGCGAACGTTACACCTCAGCCGAGGAGGACGCCATTAATGTTTACATTTTGTGCTGTCACTAGTGAGTAGACGCACACTTCCTTTTGGACATTGATATGGTTGATGGGTGAAGTTTGGTAGACAGAAAATAGTTAGTACTTTAAACTACTTACAGCAAGGTCTGTGGAGACGTTGCTGTCTAGTTTTTCAAATGTCATTTTTTGGTGTTTTGCTCACCACAAGCCGAGTGTCATCTACGTAGTTCCATTATACTTGAGAGAAGGCAGACATCGTTAAGGCAGATATCTCCAACACTAGACAGTCCACAACAAAATATTCTGGACTAATAAACAGCACTACAGATAAGAGAAAAAATGTGTATTTTTGTTTTGGGGGTGGAACTGTCCCTTTAAGTTTGAGAAGTTGGAACCAGTGAATGTTTGCCTTCTTGCACTCTAACCAGACCAATGATAAGATTTATAGCAGGTGGCACAGTAAGAGCACAGTAATTATGTTGTTATGACACAATGTGTAAACAGGAAGTATGCCAACCTGGCTTTGTAGTGAAGGTGACAGAGAGTGTGTTAAATGCTTGTTCATTGGACTCCGGGGTCAGTGTGGCGGTGTAGGTGGTGTCAGGATTCAGGCCTGTCAGCCGGGCTGTGCTGGCATCTGCAGACTGGGTTATTCTCTGGTAATGACTGCCACCGGTGCTCGGACTGGTCCCAGTCCCTCCTCCTCCACCACCTCCTCCAGTCGGAACCTGACCAAAGCGAATCTCATAGTAGCCAGTCAAACCAGACAGAACGGGTCGCCACTGGAGCGTAGCTGAGTTGGTGGAGACGTCACGGACGGTGATTCGCTCAGCTCGAATGATCTCTATCAGGGCAGAAAAAAAAAGATGAATGAAGTTACTGTCAGGATTATAATTAAATAAGTTAAAATTGTGCAAAGACATGGAGAAAGGATGGTGACAGGGAAGAGGAGAAGACAGAGTGCTAAAAATGCCTCGGCTGCAGACAGCCACCCACATAGACAGCCAGACTTGGGTTTCTGGATGCATTCATGGCCCTTGCAATAAGACAACTTGAAATAGCCAACCCAGTGAGGCCCTGCAACAAAATAACAAATGCCACAGAAGCACTGATATCTGCGATCAGATCCTTAAGCACTAAGCACAGGCTTATGCGTGTCTCCTGGCTGTGTAAAAGCCTTCTTTATACCATGCATCATGTCTTACAGCTGTAGCACGTACTGTATAATTGCTGAGGGGTCCCCTGTGAGTGTTATGGTGGTTACCTAATCAGGCCAGAGAAGTGCCCGACCTCCTGATATACATATATATATATATATGTGTGTGTGTGTGTGTGTGTGTGTGTGTGTATGTATATGTATATGTATATGTATCATATCTTGAATAATGTTGGAGGACGCAAGGGAAGTTGAATCATTAATCCATTAATAGATCGTCCTATCTCATTACAGGGACTCTTACACATGCACACGGACACTCCCAGTGTCCTGGCGTCCTATTTAGTCTCACTGTCTTCAGGAGCATGTGTGGAATTAGGGACAAGCACAGAGACATGTGATACATCTGTGAATGAGTGGTGGACTATCAAGTGCAGAGTACTGCATTGAGGAAGTGTTAGCAATCAGAAAGTAGAGCCCATGCCATCATGGACACTACTACTTTTTTTTGTTACATTGTGGGAATTCTTAAGGGCACTATATAATTTTACAGCATAAACTACATTCTCAGAATTGGACAGTCAAACAAAATGACAGACAGTAAATATATTGCAGTGTATGGCAAATAGGGAGTGGTTTCGGACACAGTAAATTGATCAATTATTGATATAAAAATACTGCCAAGTTCTGCTTTAATAAATTGATAAATTTAAGGAAAGAATTCTGAATTGATGATTGATATTTGCATTAAATGTTGCAGTGAAAATGAAAAAGTAAATAAAATCATTACATTTACGATTAATAATTGTATTTCTTCTTCCTCTAAATGAGTAATAAAATACTTCTGTTCCATCACACAGTTGACTTCCATCCTGCTTAATAGGGATGTAAATCACAAGTTTTATCGCAACTGGATAGTATAATGATTTTTTGGACAACAATGTGATATTTGATGATATCACAAAGTCTGGCACAGTTCAGATTTTGGTTTGAAACAGTTCGGGGGCCTGGGGTCTGTTTTCTTTTTAGCACTGTTTGAGCGTTAAGGAAGGAGGTGTGTCTGGATGGAAGTAATGACACAAATATACCATTTATTGTTAAACCCCCACTGCTTAACCATAATTTCTGTTTCATTATATTTAAAGAGGGGTCTTTTTCATTTAAATGAGTTGTATACAAAAGTCAGAACACTGATATAGCAGAAAACATCCTGAACAGCTAACATCCTTCTGTTTTGTGATCTGAGCTTATCTGTTTTTTGTTAAGGAAGACAGTCCAGCCACGCTTGCATGTTAGTACATGCAAGTACTTATGTGTGTATCCCACTGGCTTGCTAATCACTTATACTTCACACTGCACTCATATGTCAGCAGGACATATGGTGGGAAAGCGTCCTTGGAGAAGTGTAGCGCATGAAACTGACGTGTTTCCATTAGGGGTATCTCATATTCAGTTTGAGGGTTAATGGAAATCCGCCTATTGATAAACTGAATAAAGAAAAATGAAATCTAAGTATTCTTTTGTGATTCCACTTTTAAATTTGTGAAACATAAATTCACAGATTATTATCTGAATATTATTAAACACTTAAAATCAATAATTATTTTGGTGGCACATTTTGGCTTCAAATATTTTGAACAAACCCACACCGTACTCACCAATAATGGCGTCCCGCAGGTCCTCTGTGATGATACTCATATCATCGATGTCCACAAAGTGTAGGTGGCTCTCCACGGGTGGAGTCACCACCTGCCTCAACACCTGATAGTTGCCATGCCCAGTGGAGACCACCAGCACAGCCACACCCTCCTCCCGCAGCTCAGCCATTGGTCCAATCACATCGCCTGGTTTCACCCCATCCGTCAACCACACCAGCACTCTGGGGAGCCCTGCCCGGGCCCCATCTGCTGCCCCAGGTCTCAGCACCCACTCCTTTGCCATTTTTAGTGCCCCCACTGTGTTGGTGTCCCCCCTGAGAGGTTTGGTGCCCCTCAAAGCTCCCTGAAGGCTGCTCTGGGTGTTATGGGCATTAAAGCCAAACTCAAGGCGTGGTTGGGTGCCCACCTGGAGAAGTGCTACCCTCACCTGGTCTTCTCCCAGGGAGAAGGGGAGGAGGAGCTCAGACAAGAAGGAGAGCATGCGGGAGTGCTCATAGGAGGATACACTCCCTGACGAATCCAATAAGAAGAGAATGTCACCCTCGCAGCAGTTCAGCACTGTGGAGAAAAAAGAAAAATATGCAAATCAAAAGTTCAAAATAATGTGAGAACTCCCTCTGTGATTCCTTTTTTACTTTACTTTTCCACAGGTTCCCTCTCCTGCCTCACCAGCACACACACATTTGGAATCTCCCTCCGCTTTCTTGGAACAACACAAAACTTTTACATTATCGACATGAAAGCAGGAGCAAGAAATGATATTGAAGATAAGTAGAAATCAAAACAAACAGAGGAAATACAAAATAATGCGATAACTTCAGAGGCTGACAACAGATAAAAGGCTTTCAAGCACTGAGCCAAAGAGTGAATTTTTTCCCCCCAAAGTTTTCCATATTTCGTAACAGAGGACCAGTTAAAAGCAAATGCCAAGAGCAAAAGACAGGAGGAGGGGGGAGAAAACAGTAGCTGCTGGGTTTTAGCTGCACAGAGAGAGTGAGTAGAGAGGAGGTGGGACAAGATGAAATAAAAGGCGTTAAATGGAGAGGAGTGGGGCTGACGAGGGTGAGGTGGGGTGCTCGCAGTTCCATGCCAGAGACGAGGAGGAATGTTGGATGGCCATATACAGAGCAGAGGGAGAAACAAAAGAAGCAGCCGTAATAGAGACAGCATCTAAAAGCAATATTTAGTTGCAGATTGTGCAGCCGTCCAAAAAAAAAACGCCCACTGTTAAAATCTGAGAGCAGAGGTTAAGAGAAAAGAAAATAAATGTGTGAGAGATATATTGAGAGATGGAGCCCTTCGGCTGCCTCTAGGTTACTACAGTTTAACTCCGGAACCTGAGATAATTATCTTGATGACTTTATAAAACACAGGAAGAAGGAAATGAGCTATGAAAGGAGAAATGACCGCAAAATTTGCAAGAAATTAGTAAAAAGTACAAGAAAACTCCCTGAAAGTTAGTTTAACCCTTTGAAACCTGGAGCTGCATCACTTTTCTTGTGACGCCTTTCACAAGTATTTAAACCTTTTACCTCTAAGCATATTAGCGTGAAAATGATATTTATCATTACTATGTTACAGAAGTATGAAACACTTTTCAGAACTCTTTCCAAGTCTTGTTTTCCTTGTTTGTGTTTTTTTTGTTTTTTGTCATTTCTTTTCCTTTTGTTTGTTTGTTTCTTTTTTGTTATTTTTTATTTGTTTTTAAGTAGATTTTTTAAAAATTTCTTGCTAATTTCAGGGTAATTTCTTCTTTTGTTGCTCATTGCCTTCTTTCCATGTTTTTGCAAGAAATCAAGACAATTTCTTCAGGTTTCAAAGGGTTAAAAAAACAAACAAACAAACACTCAAAAAAGTCAAACAAAAACAAACAAAAATGGAGAAAAAGGGGGAAAAACAAACAAACAAGATTTGGAAAGTGCTTCGAAATGATTCCTTCTGAAAAATAATTTTAAAAATGTAATTATGATCATTTTAAGTGTAGTTTTGCCCTTGTTTTTTTCCTAACAAATTTTCCCTCCCTTTTTTAAAAAAAAAACCAAACAAACAAAAAACAATTTCCTTAACTAATAATTACCAAGTTCCTCATAGCCTTTCTTCCCCATGTTTTTGAAATAAATAGCACGAATTTGCTTCAGGTTCAAACATTTAAATACCTGTGAAAGGTGTTTGAAAGCACGGATTGAAAAGTGATGTTGCTTCAGGTTTCAAAGGTTTAGTAAGACTGCAATTACAGCATCGACTCAAACACCCTGACACCTTCAGAAACTCTCATTTTCCTTTTTTAAATTTCACTGCCTAACACATGACATGAGGTGTTGATAAGACTCAGTGGTGTTGAAAGCTGAGAAGGCCGCGAGGCATGTATACACACACCAATCAAACATGTACACACACATGCAGACTGCCTTTCTCTCCATCAGCCGAAAGAATTCCTTACATCTGTCTTGTTGTTTGGACTTTGGAACGAGGGGGCCGCTCCATATCGCAGGCCCCCTCCCCACCTCTACCTGTGTGCAGGTATGCCTTTATCTAAAAACCACATGTTGACGTCTGGACACTGTTTATCTTTAGTGTTTAAATGCAGTCTGTAGCTTTCAATCGCAAAATAAGTCGGACTTTTTGAGGGACGACCAGCGCTTGGGTGATGTGAGGGTGGAAAAATGAAGTGTAAAAACCTCATGTGGTCCAAGTAAAACAGTACGGGAGCAGAGGGGGTCTGCAAACTGCTGAACACATGGGAGCGTCTAACTGAAACGTGCATAAACAGACCTGAATAACACAGGTTTTGTGAGCTGGATGGATGTACGGAAATGTAGCATAAAGATGAAAACCACAAATATAAGCATGTGGTGTGCTGCTTAAGATTAGAGGAATTTTAAGCGTTTCATGTCCAGAACAGGTTATAAAGCCAGACAACCAATCAAAACAGCCATCCAGTAAAGAATACAACAGTCAAATACCATTCTTGATCCTTAATTATCTTTAATTTACCCAGAATTATCCATACATCGAGTGACTTTCTGTGGCTGTGGGATTGTGTAAGCTCTATGTCATACAAGGTTGACAGTAATGTCAGCAAGTGCACTTATAAAAAGCCCAATTACTGTTCGCTATGTTGGTTCAGTCGCATCAGGTCCCTATTAATGGAAATAGCAAAGTGACATAGCATCTCACTCACTGCTATGTTAACACAGTCAGAAAGAGCCGCTCTCACTGACAGACTCCTCGGTGTCACCACCAAGTTTAGCCTCTCAGACGCTTCATGGTCATGAAATTTACTGCAGGGTGTAAAGGCACCGTGGTGGAGGAGCTACCTATAGGAAACACAGGCGGCCGCCCAGTTGTTTTTGTTTGTTATTTAAGCACTAAAAAATGGAACATGAGGGAAAATGAGCCAAAGATCGAATGCTAATGGTGTATCTGTATTAGGGGTATCACCTCTAGTCATGGCAATGCAGCTCATCTTTATGTGTTTGTCAGAGAGTGATCATCATAGTAAGAGAAAATGAAAAGGTGAAAGCCTATGGGGCACAATACAAATAAAGGAAAAAGAAGACCAGATTCTACAAACTGTTACAAATTTAGTGTTTCCTACAGAAGACGTCAGTGTGCTGGTGGAGATGTTTAAAAATGTTGTTGTTAATCATATGAATGTGTCCCTTACAAAAAAAAAAAAAATGTGTCCCCTCTCTAAATTCGGATGTATTTAAAAATCTGTGAATGCAGCGCAGCAGCATTCAGAGCTGATTAGATCAGATTGATGGCTAAGAGAAGCAGCTGCTGCAGAGGTGAGTGGTGAAAGAAAACTTTTAATTAACAGTTAAGTTTTGCTTTTACTGTGCCTGGCGTTCAACTGCTCCTTCTGTGCCCAGAGCACACTCTGTGCAACCAGTGCAATGTACAACGTAATATAAAATTGTCCAGGTGGCAGATGTTTGAATCGTAATATGCTGCCATAAATAAATTAATGTGTGGGAAACCCTGCTGTTTGTTATTTGTGTTATTGTTTGTGTGTCTATGTTGTTCATTTGTGTTGATTTCAATGTATCTCTTGTAAAAAAGCATAGTTTTTGCAGGGTGGGGCTGGGAAGCTTGCCTTGGGTGCTGAATGTACTTAGGAACTGCTGTGATACCAGCTGATAACATTTGTTTTGTCACTTTGGTGACTCTGATTAGAATTGATAACAGTTACAGAGATATATTAATATCAGCCTAAAAACTCACTGAGGAGTGCCTCACCTCTACATCAGTGTGGAAATAAAGAGAGATTTTAGTATTTCTTGGTGGCCCTCATATTTTTATCATTGATATTATTATCATAGATGTGGAAAACTAAAACTGCAGTCATTCTTGCTCTCAGTTTTCTCTTCTCATTTTATTATTACTTAAATTAATGACATAATAATTAAACTGTAACTATTTCTCAGTCGATCTGGGGACTGCTTTGTCCTTCTCTTGGACATCACTGCTTGTAATGCCAAGGGATTTCATCAGTTGACAATAATCTGGGAATTTAGCCCTTTTTTGTGTTTATGGGGAGCACTTGAAGCCTTTCTCAGGCCGCCTGGGTGGTCCCTGCATGTGCCCCCATCGTTTTGGGAACCACTGCCCCAGGCTGTGGGATTTTATCAACTGACAATCCAATACCTGGAGTGGTGCCATTTCACTGAGAACACGGGTGTAGTATCAACCCCACCCTGATCCTCCCTGAGCCCATACAGCAGCCCCCCACCTCCTCCAGCAGCATCTAATGAAAAGTCATTGCATCTCATATTATGTGCCACCAATGCATTAAAATTTACTTAAAAAAAACAAAATAAAATACAGATATTGAGTTTGATTTCATTTTATACTTTGTATGCTCGAATTCATCGACTCCAAATCAACTTCTGGCAAGTTTTCCTAAAATAATGATTTTAAAAATGGATTCTATAAGATCACTTGTGTCCATATCCATCTGGGGGAGCTTACCTCCTTCAGGTGCGGGGTTCTGTGTAACCGTGGGCCGCACGAGCACACACAACAGCATCCAAGTGAAAAACATGTTTCTCTCCATCACAACAGTTATGAGTTAAGTTCCCTCGAAGCAAAGTATAACACGAATGTTACGGGTTCTTGAGTCAACCATATATCCACCACAGCCCGGAGGAGCGCGCTCCCACTCAGTAAATTACAGTCAGAAGCATAATTCTCATGAGTCACATCCAGTCCGGCCTTTTATTTGGCTTCCTGTCTTTCTTCTTTGTTGGACATGGTAGACCAGTCGGTAATTGGAGGCGCTGGAAGTAAAGCTGAAACTAAACTCAAAACTTCAGTCCGTGTGCGCAAAGTCTGGACGCTCCTCGTCAAATGCGCTTCGCTCGCGCTCAAGGCACGAGTATCAAGTGCGCGCACAGTAAATACAAGCTTTCCTGGAACGACTTTCAAAATAAAACTCTTGTTTGCCTAAGCTCATTTCTTCCAATAAAAACAAACACAATGTTCAAAAAAATAAGAACATTGTCTCTGAGGGTCCAAGTAAGGGTTTTTAATATTTACATATGGTTATTGACATATGCCCAATCTTGTAAGAAAACAGAGTAAAAATAGTTACAGTAGGGGAGACCGGAGATGGTTGTAACACATTTTATTTCAACATGTGTAATTAAATTTCTGTGTTACAGCTCTAAAATTTTGAAACAAAGTACCCTTATTTGTCTGCCACAAATACCAATGTTTCCAACTGGTTGGAATGTTGTACCATATTTAATGAGACCATTTTTACTGGTTTATTTAGTATTGGCTGGTTTAAGTGATAAAACTAATAATTTATATTAGGTGCGTAATGTTAAAAAATGATTTTTCATATACATAAATCATACATTCAAAATCTTAAGGGTGCTGAGTGGAGTTTCTGTTTACATTCAGTGTTATTTAAAAAAAAATATTGTGTGTCCTAATGGTCTGGGAATGCATTCCTTCTTTCTTTTTTTTTTTGGCTGTTTTTTTTAATTTTTTTTTTTTTTTAACTTTTTTGTGTTATTTACATTTCTCTTAACAGCCTTTTTGATGTGTATCTGCATTTCTTGACCCTTACTGCCAGCTGTACATCAGTGAAATGCTTTGAAAGCACTGGTAGGAATGTGTGTCAAGTCAACTATGTAAGTATTCATGTGCATCCTTGGACACATGCATGGAGACAAACAAAAAGGGAAGCTACTAGCACCCCTAGTGGTAAAAAACTACAAAGGGCACCTTTAATCTGCAAAGTGACTTTAGCTGTCAGATAAATATTGTAAAGAATTTACATGTATAAAGAAGTATAAAATAAAAAAATACTTAAGTAAAGTATAAGTACTTCAAATTGAGTACTGTATTTGAGCAAATCTAAGCAGGCTTACCCCCACTGCTGTGTTAAATAGATTTAAAAAGGCTTAAGTTCTGGTTATAAATCTTGTCATAAACTTTGCCACAACTTATTGTATATAAACACTTGACACAGAGACTTAGTTGTACCACCTTAGAAGAATGAGGTCTGCTTAAGATAGCTGGTGTGGGGGTCCTTAAAAATGGATCAACAGATAAATCAAAGTAAGCCACTACTGACATTGAAAAAAAACTGCCTTTATTTTGAAGGCAAAGCTGCTGTAACTTCCCTCTACCTCTGTGTGGCGTGACACAGCTCAATATCTTGTATACCTCACTCCTCCCCTCTCTCCCCAGTCCCCCCAGAATAGTAAATAGGGCTATGTTCACCCTACAGGCCTCAACACCCTGGATCTGAGCCACAATTACATCCAAGTCCTTACATTACCTTATTAGCTAATATATAAAAAGGAACCCAATAAAAACTCACTTTTGATTTTTAGAAATCTTTGAAATAAGTAATGTAGACCATACGAGGAATGAGAGCATACATTGAAACATCTGTAAAAATACGTATAATATATCTTAGCTGAAATGCCCATGTAACCTCTTGATATCTTTTTGAGTTAGTCATCAGACAGTGCATGTAATATTTACCTTTGCACTTCACTTATTTTCGCAATATTTGTCTGGCGAAGACAACCAAGAATTCCAGCTATCCGGAAGTTTAAGGACCTCTGGTTCACTGACAGAGACCACAGATACTTGCAGTATTCAAACCACTGGGAGTGCATCTTCAAAATTATACAGCACATAGCGCTAGAGTGGAAAATGGTCAACAACTCTGCATGTAGACTATTTCCTGAGGTCAACCACTCAGCCTTTTAAAAATAAAGTTACAGATTTCCATGTTGAGAGTGACTGTGAGTGGACTGCATGGTTTCACATGGGACTGTATGATTCAGCATGGAGACTATTGATACTGTGTGTGTGTGTGTGTGTGTGTGTGTGTGTGTGTGTGTGTGTGTGTGTGTGTGTGTGCGGCATGCGTGTGTGTGTTTCACAGACAGAAAAAGAAAGGAACAAAGGGGGTAGGAGGGAATAAATGGACATGAGAGGATGCAAGAATTCAAAGGTCTGGATTCCTCTGTGACGCATCGTGTTCAAATACATCTATTGTTTCAGTGAGATATTGACAATAAACACACCCTTCTCAATACACACACCTAGTAACTAAACACTAAAAGTGTAGTGCAGTCAGTGATTGAAAACTCATGATGATAACTCTGTCTGATCTACATTTCATTGCAATCATCTGTAAGGAAAACAGTGCAAAAAGAGCACCATGTATTAGACAAATACAAGCACAATACAATTATATGGTATTGTCATGCTTGTGGCACATGGGTCACCCTTTATTCTTTATGTATGCATCAACAATAACATCTTTGGTAGCCATGACATTTTAAAGGAGCAGTGTGCAGGATTTAGTTGCATCTGGCAGTAAGAATTGTAACCGACAGAAACTTTTTTCGTGTGCCATGCATGAACTCTGGGGTTGGATTTCATCCATCCATTTTCACTCCCAACTTATCAAATAGCCACTTTGTTAGTGATGTCGGACACTAATGCAAGAGGCACCTTTTGTGGGGGTATGAAAAGCACTGGGTCAATTGGTTTTAGAGACAGTAGGTGACAACCCAGCACGTCAAATACTGCTGCATTTCCAGTCGGTCAGTGTCAGACACTGACTTACCAAGGCTCCTTTTGGGTGGTGTGATCCACAACGGGCAGCAGCAACTACCATAATATGAAGAGCTAGAAAGTCACTGGAATGTAGGAGGCAGGTGTGGTGAATAGGTCCAACAAACCCGGTACCGATAAGTGGAATAGGCAGGACCCAAAAGCGAACTCTTAGGTGGGGATGCGAACAATAAACAGAGTTTTAATAATTAGGTAGTGGAATGTGCAAGGGGTGAGGAATATGGGGAATGGGAGCCAGGGAATGTGAGAGCAAGTAGCTGGTGTGGCTGAATGAGCTGATAGAGGCGATGAGGCGAGGAGGAGCGTGAGCGTGGAGCAAGGAGAGTCCGAGGGGAGGTAAGTGGTGAGGGGAAACATAAGGCTGGTGAAACGAGGAGTGGGGAATTGTCCAAAGTGGGGAGGGCAGCGAGTGGCTGTGTCCAACAGCGAGGGGCTGGGCGGCGAGGCACTGGAGCTCGAGGTAAGGTTGACACTGGAGGAGACAAAGAAGCACGAGTGAGTACAAAAATCCAGAATTCACAAAAACACGAAACGCTAGAAATAACTCTTGAGAAGAGACTGCCGATCTACCACAGGTGGGGTGGGAAGACAATATGGCGCCAGAGCATTGTGAAGCCGGAGTATATGTGCTGCAGGGAGGTGACTGGAGATGAGGCGCAGGTGAGGAAGTGTGCAAGGAGCTCCAGCACCCGAAAGCCACGCCCAGCCCTGCAACAAAAGAGGACACCCAGAGACACCAGCAGAAATACACAAAAACCAGTCCCAAAAAACACCACAAAACACAACGCACCACAAACAAAGTGTTTTACATTCATCGTAACTGTGTTTTGACAAAGACTGTATACATTTAACAAGCAGAAACTGTACATTTCCTGTGAAAAGGGAAGTGTATTTTGTTACAATTTATGTAAAAAGCAGAAACTGACACACTACTCCAGAATATCCAAAACAGGTGCAGGAGGTGCACCTTGCATGTCCAATTAAGACATAAAGATCCACTGAAAAACCAGCATTATTTCACATGTTGGGGTAAGACTGTGTTGGATTCTTTCAGTCTTTATTGTTCAGGAGGTTTTTATCAGAGGCTGTATTATCTGCAGAGGTCACTTTCTCTCACAAACAAACTAACAAGCTGATTTAAAGAGGTAAAGACACTGATTAAGCTTCACTTTACAAATCAGGGTTCCTTCGATGCTATTCGGCTTATCACAGACAGGCTGCTAGACCAGCACCTGCTAAAGTGCACTCACATTTTTTCTATAATAACTTAAGATCTAGACTTGCAGGTTTGTCCCAGAAGCCAACTTTTCTACAGACGTCTCGTCCTCTTAAAAACCTATGGAACCGGTTATTTAAACTGGTAAAAATACTTAATAAAGCAGTCTGATGTTAAAAAAAAAAGTTTTTCCAACACTATTTGGTTTGTCGATGAGGGGCAGCTGATTACAGTGGCCAACATGAAAATGCAGAAATTTGGCAGTGTAACATGGTGGACAATTCCTATATTCAGGCTATCATACACGAAAGAAAAGATACTTATTGTATTGATTTTCATTTCTGCCTATAAAAATTCCACACAGTGGACCTTTAAGTTTGTGTCCAGTTTCTGAAGATACTTGTCTAATACTCTGTTGCTAAAATTGAACTCCAAAAGTCTGGGAAGTCAAGTTCCCTGCTTGCATTATGTTCCATTTACACCCTGCTGCTACTGCTCAACAAGACATGCAACATTAATTTCTATGCAGTTTTTATGTTCCTCCCCTCCAGGGCTGTACAAGTTCTCACATGCACATTTGCAGCCCTAGAAGCCCACGGTCAACGACAGTGTGCTATTCGGATATTACTACAGATGGGAGTTCTCTTTCTGCACTTTTTATTTTTTCACAGTCTAGTCAGCAAGCTGTAAATCAGTGAGATACACAGTATACCCCCACCTGGAACAACTCTGCAGTACTGTGGGTGAGAGCAGTAAATAGCTGAACAGGCAAATGCACAGAGCATGCTCTGAGTGTACATTCTTCGCACGTACATAAACACATTTTTGTCTACATTTCAGCATGTCAAGCATTGCATGAGCTGTGCAATGACAGATGACGTGCAGCTGACCGACCTGCATCGAGCACGCGAGCCGTAGGTCGAGTTGGTGTTTGACATGGTGCTGATACCCATACACACTGCTGGCTGTTTCCAAACAACACAGCTTCGTGTCAGCACACTGTCTCCACTGCCTCAATCATTTTGTCAGATTACGCAAGTTGAGCAGTGATCTGTTTCTGCTCATTCTCACATACCATCATAGTCCTGGTGGGATGACAACTAAAAGTCTTGTAAAGGGGAAAAAGTGAAAAAGCAGAGTAAACCTGACCTTTTAGCTGTGGGCAAGGCAGCAGCAGAGGGACTGGGAGGAACGGGAGGAGAAGCCAAAACAGTGAGATGTCATCTATGGAAGAGTTTACGACATTTTGTTCATCACAACACCGAGGGTGTGATAGCATCGAAATAAAGAAAAACAGCACACCCTTTGGGAGAGGTTTGAAGCCTCTTAAAGCAGCTTGAGTTACTGCCTCTTATACAGCTTCTTGTAACTTTGGCCCATAATAGCAGCCTAGTTGTAATTACCCATTAAAACTTTGGCTGCAGAGGATTTGGCAACATACTGGAATGCCACTGTCGGTGGTAAAGTGGATTCCACAGATCTATATTTGCCAGTATTTTCCTCCACTTTGCCAGTGTATGGTTTTTGAGGTTTGGTTTATAGCAACCAAGGTTTTTGTGTGGATTCGAGGAAGAAAAGCAAAAGTGCCTCAGTAAAAGAAACTGCATCACAAGGATATAAAACATGAAGGAAAGGGAGGCAAGATCAAAAGTCTCAAACATACTGCCAGAAAGAAAGAAAGGCCAGAAGCGTCTCGTTAAAGGATCCAAACCAGCCCTCGGATGACTTTGCACACCTATCTGATCCACTTTTGAAGGCTAAGAGGTGTCAGGTTTCAGGAGCAAATTAAACGGTGAGTTGCCCACTTTATTTAACATGCTGCTTCAGAGGTTTTTCCATACTTACCAGAATACAGCTTTCAGTTTCTCAAAACAAAACAAAAAAAAGCCAGATGAGTACTTAGCATATTTAATTTTGTGCAAAATATGTCCAGCAGAATCTGTATCAGACTTGTATCTTAAAGGAACAGATTTGGGAGGATTTCGTGGCATCTAGTGGTGAGAATTGCAGATTGCAACCAGATAAAACTTCTCCTGGTTAGAATTCCCTCTGTACTCAGGAAGTTTTTACCCGGAGCCAAATTATCCAAAAATGTCTCTACCTCTCCAAAACAAGTGGACCAGGTAAATAAATCAAAAACAAAAACAAAAACAAAACCACTGAATAAGGCAGTGTCCTGTTACAAATGAGTGTTTTTCGGACAATGTTTGGCATGAGGGAGACGGGCCACAAGCCCAGCACCTGCTTATCTGTACTCACCTTTTTTTCACTGAAAAACTTTAAAAAATTAAGATCCACACACTCAGGAGGTTTTTACGAAAAGCCAAATTTTCTGCAGAAGTCTCGTCATCTCCAGAACAAAATGATCCATTGATTACTGGTAAAAACACTGAATAAAGCAGTTTTACTTTTTAAAAAAATCAGCATTTTTTCTATACTCTTGTTGTGGAGGGGCTGCTAAGTAGGATGGATGACGCAAAAAATCATCACATCTACAGCAAATTAAATTAAATTTCATTTAATTTAACTCAGTCCAATTTAACTCGATTCAATTCAGTTCAGTTTTATTAACACATAAAGCACAAACAATAGCCAGTGTTTGGTTTGTCCTTCTGAACTACTGTAGAAACATAGTGGTCCAAATAGGGACTCCGTGAACATGGACACACTCCCTATGTTGATATAAACAGATCATTCTACCGTGACAGTAACACAAAATTCTGAATTTCTGATGATTATACGCCAAAGAAAGCAAACATATCCCCCTAAATGATACACTGGACCTTTGAAACAATATTGGAGGAACCCCTGCTGCTAAGGCACTGCCAAAACGAAAGATTTTTAAATGATTTGCAGAGCAGGGGATAACTTCACCTGCTTCCTCAATAGTTTCCACTTTGGTGCAGTGTGATGATGTCAGAAATACTACACAGGAGTCAAGATGTATGGAAAAATGCACATGTAATGACAGTGAGTACTGACTTCATGTGGAAAAACAGAGACAGATTGTTAAAATCGCAGTCATTTCATCTTAAGACATCTCACACTATTCATCATCTGCAGTCTAAATGAATGAATGTTTTCAGAATGTACACTACACTAAAAAAGGAGGGAAAATTGAAGGTTTGGTATTTATTGGTTATTATGTAATTGTTTGACACGCCTGGGCTAAAGGAGGAGAGGGAGATTAGGGAAAGGATGATGCAGGTATGAGAGTGATGGAAAAAAGAGGTGAATCGAAGTGTTGCCAGATAAGAGTAAAACTCAGACAAAATATTTAGCAGAATTTATATTTGGAGCTTTCAGGCAAGCAGCTCAAACACACAGCCAAGATTGTTCCTTGACACGATACATAAATAAAAGCCAGTCAGTCATTTTCTGTAAGTGCGTGTCCTCGTAAGGGTCGCAGGGGGGCTGGAGCCAATCCAAGCTGTCATCGGGCGGAAGGCGGGGTACACCCTGGACAGGTCGCCATATTATCGCAGGGCCTAAATAAAAGCCATTAAACTAAAAATACAGACCGACAAAGTGGACGGACTTCCCATCACTGGGATGTGCGGAAGACCAGAAGTGCGCCAAGTGCCCACTGCCTTCCTGAACAATGCTGACACCCCCGGTCCTGCGTCAGTGGTACTTTCCTGCAGCATCAGCATCCTGTATATCCACAGTGGGTCCTGTATTTTAAGCTGTTTACTCTATAAAGGCATTTCCTTTTTGACTTTTAGAACATTTTGTTTTGCTCTAGCAACCTGAAACAAAAAGTAATCTGAATAAAAATGTTGATATCTCCCTGTGTTCCAAGAACACAAGACCTAACATCCACAGAAATGCTCAATCTTTGCTTCCCCTAAACAAATATGACAAGTTATATTAAACACAAGCAACCGTTGGGTTCGTCGGGAGAAATCAGAGTGTATATTTAAGTTTGGACAGAAGCACCCGTGTCTGCTCACTGTCTTGCAGTAAAAGTGGGTATACACAGCTCGATCCATCTTGCTAGTTAGAACATCTGTTTTGAAATAATCGACAGTCAGTGAGGCTCCGCACTGGTGAGGCCAACACCCACTGCAAGTTTCCACAGTAAAATGTCACAAGCTGCCTGTGGTTGTGCCAAGTTGGGTCGATGGAGGTTCTCTCTATAGCTGGCTCCGTTCCTTTTGAGAGGTCTGCACAGACAATGGACCTATTGTGTTGAGGAGTGGCTGGGGGGGCGATATTTATAGGTAGAGGATAAATGTGCTCATCTTTTTGGCTCAGTATGAAAACAAACTGATCAGGGCAAGTTGGGTTTAAAAAAGTTGAAAAGACAGCCGGCTCAAAGATTTGATGACATGTGCCACCTAAGGTAAAGGCCCCCATCTAATGGAAGAACCGTTTAAGACCTTGATACGTCATCATAAACAGATGCATTTTTTAAAGGTATTTTGGGGGGCATTTTTTGCCTTTAATTGATAGAACAACACAAGTGTGAAAGGGGGAGAGAGAGAGGGGGCGACATGCAGCAAAGACCACCAAGGCCCTATAAACAGATGCATTTATGACAATCATGATATTATCACAATTTGTTTAAAGGTCTAGTGTTTAGGATTTAGTGACATCTAGTGGTGAGCTTACAGATGGTGACTGAAACTTCTCCTGTGTTCCATACATGTAGGAGAACTACAGTGGGCGACAGGAAAATGCAAATTGCCCTATCTAGAGCCAGTGACTGGTTTGTCCATTCTGGGCTACTGTAGAAACACAATGGTGGAATTCATTGAAGAGGACCCGCTCTAAAACGGCTCATTCTAAGGAAAAGAAAAAAAAAACAATGATTCCTAAATCCCCCTAAATCCTACACACTGGATCTTTACTCTCACGTAATCAGTGGTTAAAACAAGTAACACTGCTTCATTACCAGACCACTAGCAGTGCTCTGTGGGGTAGACCTTTGGGATGAGACACTGGATTTTGGTTATTTGACAACATAACTTAAAACCAACAAAACGAAAACGTCATCTGTTGTCAATATTCTTCGTCAAATTGACATGAACATTAGACATTGTCCTGACATAGACTTTTGGTCACCCGACATCACAAGCTAAATTAGACCAAATATCATTGTCTAACAATGTTGGTGGCCAGTTGGAATAACAAAATGGTTATTACTTTTAAATCTTTATTAATGAAGAAAACACTTTTTTCCAAATTCCCAGCCATTTTGCTTTGGTTTGCACTAAATGTGGAGCATGCCTCTGAAAAAAAACCTTCATTTGGAGGTGCATGTAGCAACACACCCTATTCCTCTATCCCAACAAGAATTGGGACACCCTACCCCTAGATGCGAACGCCCGAAACAAAGGGGTAAGGGCTATGTGTTAGGGGTGAGGGGTGTAGAGTATCATGATTTATGAAGAAGTTGGCTTAAAAAACATTTTATGGGTAATTTTAACAGCACCTTAGGGTCTGACTCCAGCAGCATGTGAGAAACTTTATCCCCAATGAGCCCAAGGTCCTCTGAAAGGGCTTTGGTTGTTTCCAAAATGTCTAAAGAGAGTTTCTGAGAACTATTCTGCTTTGTTGACTATAGTTCAGCAATACAAAAAGGAAATTCCATTCACAGCCTCAGTGTGCCCCCAAGTGCTCTCTTGTTCTGTATAAAATGAGGGACATCCATCCAAAAGCTCAAACTGCTCAAAGAACCTCTAATGCTCGCCATAATCCGCGAAATACTAAAGTCCCACTTATTCAGAAACCACATGAGAAAGGTCAGTGGCGGTGACTCATCGATGTCAGAGATCTCCAAGCGCTGGCTGCACTCATGCAGCTTGTGGGAAGGAGGATGGTAGGCTACAGTTGGCTGGATGTAACAGGCGTTTCTCACACTCACATACAACCACAATTCAGTGCTTTGCTGAAGTGTGTTTGTGTCTGTATTCACATCACGAGGACTCTAATAAATCCTTTCCTTTCTTTCCTGCCACATGCCCTCTGCTTCTACTGTTTTCAATAAAGCAGGCCTATTAGTGTCCTCTTTCTTTTTCACCATCTTCCTTTCTGCTGGTCCTCCAAATTGCTTTGGCCGCAGTGGACAACAGCTGGATTCTCCATTCTCTCCTCCCTTTGTGATTCCTCGGCCTCGTCACCCCGCACACTCCCTCCTCAGCAGTCCCAGCTGCCTCTCACCCTTAGTAACACTCTTGCACGCTATACAAACACATAAGCACACACACAAGCCCTCACATGTACACTGACAGAGGTGCACACACATACATATACGGCATAAATGCACACACACAAAAAAGTAGCTGAAGTCACTTTTGTGGTATGTTTGAAGGTTTAAAGAGGCAGGGATGTGTTGTAATTACAAGTGCATCCGCAGTGGAATCTGTTAGGGCAGGTTGAGTTGGGGGAGGACCTGGCAACCTATCAAGGTTTTAAGTGAGGCAAACCACCATCCCTCTTATATCTGCTCACTCTAAAGGAGTGCACAAATAGGAAAAGAGTGCACACAAAGGCTCATATGTTGTTCAAAAGTCACAATCTATCCACCTGGTCAAATCTTGATACCTGTGCTGCAGACAGGGAGGCTGAAACTGTGCAAACTTTCACTCCAGCGCTTCACCAGGTGTGATGAACAGCCCACCATCGTCTAATGACAGGAAGATGACAACCCTGCTGTCCGACCCATCCTGCCTGTTAACACAATCACCTGTCATCCACATCCGTTGCCTCCACCCCCCCACTTAAGTCTGTGCCTTTCACTTCCAGGCATGTTCTCCACACGCTCAAACGTTTCAACCTTTCTGTTATCTCTTTCTCACTTCCTGCTCTTTTCTTTTCACCGTCCACACACATAACACGCCCTCTTAAGTGCCCCACAGGTCATGCAGTCCACTCTGTCTTGGTTTCACTCAGCTCAACCTCCTGTCGAGTGTCAAGGTGACAGATAGGAGAAGAAACCTGACATTGTCTGTTAGTGATAGGGTATGGGGGAAGACAGGGGGTGCCGTGTTTGAACTTGTCTGGCCTGAGCTCTGCCTGTCTGCTTGTCTGCTTTTCAATGAGTAATCCATTGTAAGACTGAGCACACACGCTAACACACTGGCAGGTTGTGTGACATAGCTCAAAGAGGGAAGAGTAGTTTTAGCCCAAGGGTGATCGATGGGTGATGTCAGATGTGGAAGCTGATGGTTAGGTTATAAAGGTTGTCTTCGTCTTATGGAAATTTTGTGAAAGTGTCTGCAGTTAAAAACAGTATCAATGCTGGCTGTGAGTCCGTAGCCTAATGTATACTTAAAATTGTGAAAGCTTCACAAAACTTGTTTTACAGTCTCCCACAGTTTCTTTTTATTAGCCACACTAGCGGTATAGTTCTAGAGATGGAAATGTCAGTCTGTCAGCTGGTCCATCACTCTTGTCCAGGCAGAAACATCCCAGAAGCTACTGGATGGATTGCCATGACATTTGGTACAGTCATTCATGTCAATTTTCTTTTCAGTTACTGCCACTATTCAGTACAGCCTGAATAACTTCCGCCTAGTGGTATTCACTTCTGTAGTGCTGAAGTACTACACACTGGACGCACTTACGTTTGCCTTCCGTCCCAATGATCAACAGAAGACACCATAGCACGTATCCTCCCCTCCACCCTGTCTCACCTGGGAAATAAAGGAAGCTATGTGAAATTGCTTTTCATTGACAACATTTCAGCGTTTAACACCACAGTTCCCTCCAGGCTCGTCACAAAGCTCAAGTAGCTGGGATTAAACACCTCACTGTGCATGTGGATCCTTGACTTCCTGACAGGCAGACCCCAGATGGTAGGTGTGGGCGGACACATCTCTTCTACCCTTATCCTTAACACCGGAGCACCCCAGGGCAGAATTTTGAGCCCCCTACTGTACTCTCAGTACACACATGACTGTGTAGCCACTTCAGAGTCCAACACCATCATCAAGATTGCTAGTGACACAGCTGTGGTGAGCCTGATCACAGACAACAATGAAAAGGCTTACCCTAAACCTGTTGTTGTCAGGACAAAAACTTACTCCTGAACATCAATAATACTAAGGAGATGATAATGGACTTTCGGGAAGGCGCAATGAAAGAATGGTGCGCCCTCTAATATCAAGAGGTCCTTGATGGAGAGGCCAGTTTCAAGTACCTTGGTGTTCACATCATTGAGGGCCTGTCCTGGGTATTGCATATTGATTCATTGGTGAGAGAAGCAAGGCAGAGTCTATTATACCTGAGATGCCTGAGGAAATTCTAAGTATCCCCTCAAATACTGATGAATTTCTACTCTTACACCATCAAAAGCATCCCATGGCTCTTTGCAGCATGGCATCTCCTCTCTACTAATTTCACACATACCTGTCCTATAACAATAAAGGCAAAAAAGCCCAAAATTTTGTTTATATAGTATGTGAATATGGTAAATTATACGTGTTAGTTGTATTTTAACATGGTCATTTTGAGCATGTTAGCATTTTAATGTTAGCATTTTAGCTTAAGGCACACCAGTAGCATGACTGTAGACTTGAAGTCTGGGATGTGAAATCACTAAATGCAGAATTATTCCAAAATTTAGTTATTAATTCATTTTTTTAATTTCTACAATCTCAAAGTGATGTCTTAAAAATGCTATTGTTGACCAATGCTCTAACACCCAAAGTTTTTCAATCATATCAGAGAAGGAAAAGCATCCAATCCTCACGTTTGAGAAACTGAGAACAGTGAATGTTCAACATTTTTGCTTAAAAATGGCTGAAATTATTGATTATTAAAATAGTTGCCAATAATCATATTTAATGGACTAATGGATTAATCAAATAATTGTTGCAGTATATAGAATTATTTTCATAGTGTTAAAGCCCAGTCAATATTTAGTGATGTAATGTATTGTAAAACATTTAAAGTAGTAGAAATGGTCACCATAGCTACAGAAACTAGAGATAATGCACTGGTAAAAGGATAAGTAAATGCACTACTAATGCACTACTACCAAGGATGTTGAGTGCAGGTGTACAAATAGCCTTAATTAAATTCAAGGTACAGCAGGAGTTCACTTCATATTATCTTTTCTATCACTGCTTTCAACACTGTGTATTCAAAGTCAGACTCTGGGCTTTTATTTTTCCTTGATTACAAGTCTAGGCAAGCTCAAGGTCAAGACTGTAAAATGAGAACTCATATCAGTGCTATTGAAAAATGTTCTATCACATTGCCTCTTATCTGTAAACCATAAATAGTTAGTTGTGTCTGTTGCACTTTAGCTTTGTATAATGTAGAAATCATTTTTATACTATGCAAGAAAGACATTCCAAATAAAGATGCACTTCTGTATATCACTAGTAATCAAGCTGCAGCTTTGCTACATATAAAGTCTTGTTTATTAGACACTAGAGGCCATTCAGTGGGCTGTATAAACAGGATGCCTTTCAGAGACAGACAGCTACAGCACACGTAGGTTTGGAGATTCCTCTGTGACAAGGCCAGGATATTATTTTGACAAAGTACCACTGTTGTACTAACAGTTCCTCCACACGGAGACCTGGTGGAAGTTTAATCCGCCCTTGTGCACTTTTCCAGTGTTTGCCTTGCACTCCTGTCACTACACAGAATTCAGACTCGAAAACTTGAAGGGAGATGAGAGCAGTGCCAGGTATATAAAGTAAATTGGAGCTGATGAAGCAAATGGGAAAGAGCAGACAAAACAGTCTGAGAAAGTGAGAGATCAACAAAACAGTGATCAGAGAGTGTATATGAAAAGGTGGTGTGTAATGTATAAGTAAATAAAGAGTAATTCAAGGAGTCTTTGAAAAAATACAACTAATTCTCACCCTTGGATAATCACTTCCTACATTAATTCATTTAGCTTTTCTGCACTATTTGACTCTACTACCATTCTCAACTTATTGCACTATAACTTGCTATATTCCACATTTTGCACTGTACTTTACTAGACTCAACAGTTTGCACTACACTTTAATATACTTCACATATATTTAACTATGCTCCACATTTTTCATTATACTTCACTACATTCCACATACTGTACTTTACTATACTCCACATATTGCACTATACTTTATTACATTACACTCCATATATTGCACTATACTTTACTATACTTCACATATTATACTGTACTTTACCATACCCCACATGTTGTTCTATATCATACTCCACATATTGCACTATACTTTGCTATAGCTTACTCCAAATATTACACTTTACTTTTCTGTACTCCACATTTTGAATTGTACCTGACTGTGCTCCACATATTGGACTATGGTTTACCATATTGCACACTCTATACTCTATACTATACTCATACAGTGGTATGACTCATAGGGCACATCTCCACTCCACATAAACATTCTTTTCAAATGCATCGTCCTTGGTCTATTGTGACTGTCTCTTGCTTTTCTGTCTTTGTGCTTGTGACCCTGCCGCTATTAAAACCCACGTAAACCACACACAATTGGACAATGACGTGTTCTGTTGCTTTCTTGGCCATTGGCAACATCTTATCAAATTATTCCAGTGTGCATCCGTGACCATGCCCTTGAGTGAAGCTGGTTGGCAGGCAACCATCCTCTTTCTGATGTACTGCCATCAAGCATCTAGGATAAAGCATTTTGCTGATGGCACACAGACAGAGAGACAGTCATACATGGACCTTGGAACAACTCTGAACAAACTGAAATATGTGTGAATGGAAGGTGGACAAATTACAAAAGGCTTATTATTGCTTTACTGTTCAGTTTGACAGGGGATTCTGCCATATTTCAGTATAATCTCCATTATGAAGAGTAATCATTCAGCAAATGAAGTGACCCATCAATAATAATTGGTATAATCAAGGTTGTGGAGACAGAACTGCAGAAAAGGGATACATGAAGAGATAGGAAATGTTACACTCACACCTGCTGGCCAGCAGTTGCACTAGCTCTGATTTTGGGTCTTGTGTCACCAAGAGGTTTCCCCTGGTTTCCCGCCTCTCTGTGTAAAGCACGGTTAATCATTGAAACCGTGGCACACAGACCTACTGTAACTCAACATTCCTGACCTACAGATGGGTGATTCATCATCTCAATACCAATTTCTCCAACAAAAACTTTCCAAAACGCGTCAGTCGTGAACAGATCCCTGGCCCTCTGTACGCGTACGTGGAAGTTACGTCACTCAAAAGTTGCAAACGCATGATGGCTTCAGGTACGGTCGAAAATATTACATTGCAATACGAACAAGCTTGTGTATGACATAGGGAAGTTTTTATTGTAAAAGGAAAGCTTTATTTTAAAAGGTTTGCTATTACCAAGTAGTTACAATAAAGACATTTTCCCCAAGTATCATGATAATATCATTAAACGTGTTTCCGATATGTATTTCTCCTCGTCATGTTATCAATAAAGCACAAATTGGTTTTGTGTTTTTTTTTTTTATATGGCGCATTAAAATATCCTCAAGAAATTATTTTGTTGCATTGGTGGTTTGGGGAATATTTACCATCAGGCTTAATATAGTTTAAACGCGCCATTGACGTATTTGCGTGTAATTTTCAGATGTCAGAGCACGGGAGGAGCACGTGAAGGCAGCAAAAGTTTAGTGAACAGAGTTGACATACTGGTGACCATGGAGGAAAAACAGAGCAGCACGGACACAAATTTTACTCCAGGTACCACAAATAAGTTGTTTTTTAGTGTCCCCAGTGCAACAGTAGAGTAATATATCAAAATTGAGGACATTATCAAAAGTTAGCAGTGAACCGTTAGCTAGTTAGCCGGCTGAGGGTAACGGTAACTATCAGCCAGCTGTTGTAGCAGCTAACTCAAGTGTTATGTGTTATTGAAATGTGCTTGTTTTAAGAAACAGTGGTTTTATTTTAAGTTTTAACTTTAAGTTGTGTTGAAAAATCATGTGGGTCACACTTGAGCTGCCTCTCTATCTTGAATTCAGGTCAGTTCATCAGAGACATAATGAGAACAAAGTTAGACTCCGTATAACCTAATTCCGTGAGGCTATTTGCAAGATCAAAATGACACGTCAAACCAAAACCCACTCTAAAAATCGTGAAGTCTAATGTTACATTTCTCATCGGTGACATTAACATACCTTGTATGTCATAAGACCTCATATCAACCATTGGGATAAAATCGGCATGCATATGATCCACCAAACAGCATTTAAGATATTGTTACAGTGTGTACCCTCAAGTGCAAATACCATCTTCTTTGTTTGTTTCTTTGTTTATCACGATTAATGTGAAATTTAAATGTTTGGATGTCTCCATTGTTTCCTCTATGATTTCAGTCAAACTGCTACCTTAAAGTTAATAATTAAGCTTTGTCCATTTAGACCCAGGGGGAGCAGAAACAACACAAGATTGTCCACGTGACCCCAGTTCAGAGGAAATAATCAGCAGACAGATGAGTGAACAGGGCCGGTTTGCTTATGCTGCTCTGTGTGGTGTCTCTCTGGGCCAGTTGTTTACTGGATCTGAAAACAGGTAACAGAGCCTGAAGGATAATGTCATCATGACACTCTGTGTGTGTGCTTCCTAGTTATGTCAATGTAGTCATTGTGTCAAAGAGTGCTTGCTTCAGTTTTTTTTCCTGGTAAGATAAAAACCATCCACCATCGTGTAATCCCACCTAATATGTTATTTAAGGGGTAAGAGGGTGGATTTTGGTCTGAAAAACTTTGATTCAATTTTTGTTACATACATACTTGTGTGAATTGACCTGGGTTTTCCATTTCTAAAGTGATCATGGATTTCCATACTAAAAGCTAGAAAATCAAAATTAGAGTTGCACAAATTGAAGTGGGTTAGAGTGGAATACTTACATAGTCTTTCAGAAGTCTCTGACATCCAAAAATTCATAAGTTGGAAAAATGAGAGCAGCCTGAGTAAGAAACTCCAAGAAATCATGATGACTGGTCTTTTTATTAATTCATTTTTTTTCAGCAGAAATGAAACATTACTTAAAAAATGTCTTTATCTTCTTTCATGTGTGAATAATGCATTAATAAGTACACTTTCCTCAGTGTTTTCAGGGAGCAGTATCTGCAGGGCTTGGTGCGCTGGCTGGACCTGGATGAGTCCGTGATGCCAGTTATGGGGGCTTTCCTGTCAGGTCTGGGCTTTGAAGGCTCGGACACCTTCCTCTCCATCTTACAGGCTGAACCACTGCTGGCCTCTGGATCCACCCCTATCATACAGGTGACGGTCACTCTCACAGAGAATGCAAATAGGATTTTAGCAAATGTAAATGAGGCGAAGAAAAGTTGACTAGAAGGATAAGAGCACATTGGCTGTTTGACTGTAAATGAGTGCAATAAAAGAACACATTAAATAAAAAGGTACAATTGTAATAACTACAGCAATATGAAGTCAAAGATATATGTAGTATATTAATAATTTGAAGGTGTGGGAATCACTAGAGGCTTTATGATAAAACATTATCATGATGGGATCATGGGTCAATATTGCTGCGATCTTGAATGTGTTGCGATATGGTAAATATTGCCATAACATATATTGCAATGTATTAAATTTTTTCTACTGCAAATATGTCCCAAACGATTATGTTTTTTATCTAATAAATATGTCTGTTTATGTCACTTCATTAATTTTTACTGCAGCGAAATGCATCCATTGGAATAAAAAAGCAATTGATTTCATTATCTTACCAAAAGTTTAATTTGCATCTGTAATATTAATTATTTATTTGATAATTGATATTTGGCTTCTGTATATCGATACCAAGCGAAAACATTGGGATACTATAATGTATTGATTTTCCCCCCCATCCCTAGTGATTACAATTAAAATAACTGGACAAGCAAGATAAATTATAACATCTGCATAGAATATGTATCAAAAATCAATTCTGCCTGAGGTCATACATGATTTTCATTTCACTAGATATGTGCAGTCATGTCCTATTTAATATATAATTATTTTTTAATTTTTTTTGTTAAGACAGTTTCACTACTGACTATGCTAACAAAGCAATTATTTTTTTACTCTCTATTTATTAACATAACAAACCATCAAATTTTAACCAGCTTTCACTTTATTTTACAGGATCTGGTGTCTTTTTCTGTCAAGGACGGTAAGAATCCTTTGATGAATTAATAAGTTCAACTACTTGAAATTCAGAAAAGACTGTTACTTTATAACTTTCATGGTCTGTCATGTACTCAGGCCAGTATGATGCCAGATCAAGAGTTCTCATCCGTCATGTCAGCTTTCTGCTTCGAGTCCTTCCACAGCAGCTGGAGGAGTTTGAGGAAACGCTGGGAGAGAGGCTGAGGGAAGGAGGAGAGGAGAGCGAGTAAGTCATGTTTGGATGGAAGGATAAGTGATGGATGATTGAGACACTTCGTGATAATAGGTTCTGTCTTAGCTTTACTTTTTTGACTGAATCCTGTGTGTTTCAGACTGTTTAAACAACACACTGTGCATCGCACTCACACTTGTATCCAAAAATGATGGCGTGACAATCATTGTGTGCCATAAACAAGAAGCTCATTGTTTTTAAGATGTCACGTTGAACGCACTCGAAGAGTCATTTGACATTTTTTATTTTTAGAGCCCTTGAATATTAAATAATAATACGGATGATGTGTCTGGCTCTGCTTCCATTAGAGAGGAGTCCTCTCGGCGGCAGAAGAGAGAAAGAGGGCGAAAGTTACGACGCTACCTCCTCATTGGACTAGCCACCGTGGGCGGAGGAACTGTGATAGGTGATTATTCAAGTGTTTTTGAAAACTTTTGAAAAATCTAGTGTCTTATGTAAACACATAAGGACCAGTATAATCTGGGGACCTCTGGTCATTTGTAATCATTCTGGATTTTGTCTGTGATTTAAATCCTGGGTAACTTGTGGGTACCTACCAGTTCCTTTTATTAATTGTACTCCTTTAAATTAAACCTGTTCATTTGTCTGTTTAAGAACAAGGACAACCAGCCAATTTGAAGGGAATGAATCACCTAACATAGACAAAACATCAACATAGTTTTCAACCAGCCTACTTCAACAGCATTATCAAACTCCTAAAATTCAGTTATGGCTTTTGGTTTTGGTGTGCTACCCTAAGATTTTCTTTAGCCCATCTGTCAACTTTCCCCTAGAAAAAAAATCATTGGTTGCCACTGCTCTGCACAACTTATCTGTACCTCTTTTCTACCTCTTACCCTGTTGAGAATTATGAAGGCTACGTTTGAAATTAGGCCTACAAATAAAGTTTTAACAGCATTTGGGATGCATGGGGCTAATCTCACTAGGCGGCATGATATCCCATTCACAGACAGAGAAAGCTCAAAACTATCAGAAGAGTGAATAGGACTAGAATTAATTTCATAAGCTAACCAGTGGATCACTAAATCACCCTAGAGTTTGAAGTAGGGCTGCAATTAGCAATTCTTTTCATTGTTGATTCATATGTTGATTAATGTCTCAATTAAATGATTAATTGTTTGGTCTGTAAAACGTCAAAAATTGTGAACAATGTCAATCAGTCCAAGATGATGTCCTTAAATCTCTTATTTTGTTCACAACACAACGATACTCAGTTTACTGTCATAGAGGAGTAAAGAAGTCTGAAAATATTAACATTAAAGTAGCTGGAATCAGAAAATGTTCCTTTTTTCACAAAACATTACTCAAACTGACAAATTGATTATCAAATCAGTTGGCTAATCTCTTCACCATACATTTTCAAGAGTTTTTTTCTTTCTATAGTCTTTTCTCTAAAAAGTCTTCACCTTACACACACTGGCTTTTTTCTGTTCTGTCTGACTGCTCTCTTTGTGCTTTTGCCAGGTGTGACAGGTGGGCTGGCGGCCCCGTTGGTGGCGGCAGGGGCCAGTGCTGTGCTGGGGGCTGGGGGGGCTGCAGCTCTGGGATCAGCCACTGGCATTGCAATCATGGCCTCTCTGTTTGGAGCAGCAGGAGCTGGATTGACTGGTAAGAGTTTTGGAAGACACATGATTATGTGCAGAGTTATTTTCTTTAGAAGTCTGACTGAACTTGACACTCGTTTGTGTGAAATATCTGTAGCTTTTCTTCATTTTGATTAATTTTCATATATTATTTCTCAAGGATATAAGATGAAGAAGTGTGTCGGGGCAATAGAGGAATTTGAGTTCCTGCCACTGAACTCTGGGAAGCATCTCCATCTGACCATTGCAGTGACGGGTTGGCTCTGCAGTGGAAAATACAGTAAGTATGGCTTCTGCTGTTTCACGACAGTCTCTTACACTGATTAGGTGAGATTAGACTGATAGAGGAGGCTGTAGCTCAGGAGGAAGAGCAGTCGTCTCCATAGCGATGCTAGTGGTTCGATCCCTGGCCCTTGCAGTTTACATATTGAACTGTCTTTGGCAAGATACTGACCCCCAAACTGCACGTGAGTGTGTGTGAATGTTCATTTGATAAGCAAGTTGCACCTTATATAGTAGCCAACAGTGGCCAACAGTGTATAAATGTGTGTGCGAACAGCTGAAAGATGGTTGTGTGAAAGCACTTTAAGTGGTTACTATGACTAGAGAAACACTATATAGATGCTAAATGCTAAATTACCATTTTAGATAAATCCTGTATCATTGTCTACGTAAATTTACATGACAATATCATTATTGTATAGTATTTCTAGTCTGTAAAATAAATTGAGAACATTTTCATGGATAAAGTAATCTGATAGGAATGTCTGTTTTTGATACTTTGTGCTCAGAGGTTTTAATCTTAACATATTATGACATCATAACAACTAAGTTCAACTTAAATTTAAACTTTCAACTGGTGTAAAGAGAAGCTATGAAGAGCGTGGATGGGATTGCTGGGCAACAGTTGTGCACTTAATGTTCAAAAACTACACCAGAGTGTCCACCTGAGATTATGCAAACAAAACACTTAAGTTCTGCTTTTACATAAAAAGATGCAGATGCTCTTCCCCCACTAAAAAACACTCAGTTTCAAGCTCAATCCCCCCTTCACACACAATGAGTAAAAAAACCACTTCAATTACAAGTGCTGCTTAGTCATTTCCTGACCAAATAACCACTGTCTTCCAGGTTCGTTCCAGGCCCCGTGGTGCAGCCTGGGCGAGTGTGGAGAACAGTACTGCCTGGTATGGGAGTCCCGTTTCCTCAGGGATCTGGGCTCAGCCATGGCCTCTCTGTTGGACGGGCTGGTAGGCATGGTGGCCCAAGAGGCGCTCAAGTACACAGTGCTCTCAGGTAGGAGTAGCAACATGCAGGAAGCACTTAGTCTATTCAGTGGATTTAGAAACAGAAGTGTTTATGCTTGTCATGAAATACTTTCTGATCGCACTTTCACTCTTTCAATCTAGACATAAAAAGTTAATGCTATTTTTCTGTCACACAATTACAACTATCTTATGCAGACATATGTCCTTTCGTTGCACTGCACTGATGTCTCTAACACCGTCACACTGTCCAGGCATCGTGGCGGCTCTGACCTGGCCGGCGTCTTTGCTGGCAGCAGCCAGCGTCATTGACAACCCCTGGTGTGTTTGTCTGAACCGCTCAGCTGAGGTGGGGAAACACCTGGCACAGGTTTTGAGAAGCAGACAGCAGGTATCGTACTACCTCTTAACCTCTGATAAGGCACACTTTACCGTAGTACAACAGCATAGGCTGTATGTAAAGATGGACAACGCCTTCCACTAGCCCCACCTATGAATGCTGAAGTTTAAATATCCAGAATACGGCTTCTCCCATCTTTTGCTGGTGATGTCATACAGAGCCAGAGTTTGCGGAGAGGCTATATCCGCAGTGGAGGACATCCCGCCAAAACACCCTTCTGAACAATTACAAGCAGCTCCATTGAATGCGAGCGCATGGATTGGCCAGCAAAGCTGTCAATCAAACTTATAAAAACAGTTTTTAGTTTGGCCTGTGTCCTATTCACTTACATGGAGGGGCGGACTTTATGACCTGTACTGCAGACAGACACCAAGAGGCAGTCAAGATTGAAATGTTACACTTTGGGGAAACTGTCATGTTGTCCATCTTTATACAGTCTATGTGTAACACAGCACTTTGTCATTTTGTGTACTTATTATTAACTGCATTAGTTTGACTTTCACCATGATACGTCTGTTTTTTGTTCTTTTGTTTGAACTCCGAGACTATTAAAACAAACTTTTAAATTGAATGCTGTTCAGTAAACACTATGAAGATTTAAGCTGCTGTAGAATTAAAAATTTTGCATCTCTTTTATTTCTGTTTTTTAAAGGGGAAGCGGCCTGTCAGCCTCATAGGTTTCAGTCTTGGGGCCAGAGTTATCTACTACTGTCTACAGGAGCTTGCCAGTGACCAAGGTATGAACAGCTTTCAGCAGCACTCGCTGTCTGTAAGACATCCCTGAATGGAAGTCATGACCTTTAAAGGCAAACTGCAAAATTACCATTTGTATATCAATTACTCACCGCATGTTACCATGAATTCATAAAGAAAGCTTTCTTGAATGCCTCCACAGTGAATGGAGAATCCAAAGAAAGCAAACACTCTTTCTGAATCAATAGTCGGGGGGGTGATTGCATTTAACAACAGGAAACTATATCAAAACAACTCTCACACAAGGCGTGCAGTGAAATCCAAGTCTCATTTTTTCAAACTTGTCACAAACGTTTACTTGGACTCAAGATTGAACTGATTGCATTGTGGTGGTCATAGGTCAAAGGTTAAGATCAATGGGACCTTGTATCTGTCTCATTCTTGTGAACATAATATCTTAAGAACACCTTGAGGGAATGTCCTCAAATTTGACACAAATGTCTATTTAGACTTAACAATAAACTGATTAGAATTTGGTGGTCAAAGGTCACTGCGACCTCAAAAAACATGTTTTTGGCCTTAAATTTAAGAATTCAAATGCTAATTATGACAAAATTTCTAATGACAAAAGTGTCTAATAGGATATAATTATGAGGTGATGACATTTTATATCCAAAAGGCCAAAGGTCAACTTCACTGTAACGTCATAATGTTCTGCAAAAACACTCTTCTGTCCATTACTCAATGTATCATGTATCTCAGGGACAGAAGGGGAGATATTTGGTCAGATACTGAATTGTTGACACTATTCTTAGGGGCCCACCTTGGCACTGTGCTGATTGTAGAGATCTGCTGTTCTGCCAGGGGAAGATATATGTCATTATACCGTTTCACAATTTGTTTAGGTCAAAGAGGTCCCCAAAATATGCATGTGAGTTTTTTTTGCTTAAAAACACCACTCAGATCATGTGTTTCAGCATGCCTGATTCAGCCCTCTTTTGAAAGGGCTATTTCTGTGCCTGTAGCTTTAATCCATGTTTTTTACAGACATGGATGTAAGCTGTAAGTGTAACATGACTGGTGCGTGGATGCATACAATCGCGTGGCAGTAATTCTAGTTTTCACATGGTCTCACAAACCAGTTGCATCCTGTGTTGTTGTGATTCTTCAGGTTGTGAAGGGGTAGTGGAGGATGTGGTCCTTTTGGGGGCCCCTGTGGACGGCTCTGAAAAGGCCTGGGAGAGAATGACCAGGGTGGTCGCTGGAAAAATAGTGAACGGCTACTGCAGGTAATCTAATAGAAATCTATTTAAGGATAAACTCTACATTTTAAAAGCTTACAGTTGCTGTGTAGTTCTGACATACTAATTGTTCAGTCACTTTATGTTTCAGTTCTGATGTTTTGACTGCCATGGATTTGGAAACTACTCTCTGAACAGCAGGATCTGTGATTTAAGTGTTTCATGAATAAATGACTTGCTGCACTGTCCATCTGTCAGGGGGGACTGGCTCCTGGGGTTCTTGTACCGAAGTTCAGCTGCACAACTGTGCGTTGCTGGGCTACAGCCAATCAACATCCAGGATCGGCGAATAATCAACGTGGATCTCTCCTCCGTGGTGAGTCACAGCTTCTATTCAAATTAGGCCCGCTAAAGTTTCCTTTATGAATAGCTTTTCAAGCACATATGAGCTGAAGATTATTTAACATTTTGAGGTTTTTGCCTTTTGAAGAAAAACCACATGCAGCAGTCGCTTCAGATCAACACTTTTCACCATAAAAATGTCACAGTTGTGTGTTGGATCAGTCTCTGAAGGTGTCCTTGATTTATTGATGCCGTATTATTAAATACAGAATTTTAGTAGCACTTCAAAAGAGACAGTTGTATTGCTTAAATCAAATTAAAAGATAAAGTAAGGCCCCTGCTGGTCTGTGTCAGTTTACAGCAATGCCTTTTTGCCTTCATGTAAATCAACATGATTCCACGTGAAACTTCAACATCTGGCTCAACAAAATTAGGTGATGCTTTACAAAACTAGGTAAAGCACCAGAAGTTTCGTAATTTACACAACTGAACATTTAAAAAAAGAACGTTAAAATGATACTTCACACGTCTAAGGCTTAGCCCACATGGATACAGGTATTTTTGAAAATGGGTTTTTTTTGTCCTTTGTTACAAAAAGAAAATACTGTCCACACAAGCACTGTTATAAAAACATCATTTCATGGGCTGTTTTGGGGATTTTTGCAATGCATGCTGCTATGCTAAGGTGTGGGGTTTTTTTGCAATGAAACTGCAGGGGCAAGTAAAAATTGCAAAATCAATTATGATTCTGTCATGGATTTGGAGTTTAACATTATGAGCATTCAGTGTTTTCCACAGAATTCCTAACAGAGAGAGAGAGAAAGGGAGGGGCTGAGCAAATCAATACCCTTATCGCAGCTATACAATAGGTGGGTTTCCATTAACCCTAAAATTGCGCAAATTGAAATTGCAAATGTGAAATACACTGAATGTAAACATGTCAATTAAGAAAAAAATCCAATTTATCGCAAAAAAAGTTTCTATGCTTGCATGAGGTGGTATTTCAGGTGATTCAAAAACACCCTACAATAAACACACTTTTTTGGCTCATATAGGCAAAGAAGAAGATAATGATGGCGCCTAATCAGAAGTCTGAAAAAACGCTGTTACTATGTGGCATCCTGGAATAGGGAACTCTTCAGAGCATTCTGATGCCTCTCCTCCTCAATATAGTGGAAAAGCAACTGTACATTTATGTTTAAACATGCAAAAAGATCCTGTTACAAGGGGTTAGAGTCAGCACTATATTGGTCATGTCTGCCATTGCATGAAATGTTACCTTATTTGTGCCACACCAAGGAGATACAATGTGACATCTCAAGCCAAAATTTCAATTTTCCCTGTATACACATCATACCCTGAGTTTCTGAAAATCTCTTAAGATCCATTTTCAGTGACCTAAAATGCAGTTTACGTGTGGCCGAAGGGCCATAGAAAAAGCTTTCAAATATACCAGTGTACATGTGGACAAGGCCTGGAGCACCATACACTATATTCCTGATCAAGTATTGTGAGGAAAAGGAAAACTATACATTGTAATCTACAAAAACATATGTCCTTTTTTTCAGTCAGAGACAGCTAAAACCATGTTTCTACTTCCCAGGTGAAAGGTCACTTGGATTACATGCGTCAGATGGACACCATCTTGGTGGCAGTAGGAGTTCCCACTAAAGAAGTCCCGGGAACCTCCTTTGCTCTTCCTCAGCCTGTAACCATCACAAAGGGAACAGGGGACGTCCCTGACCAGCAACAAGAGACGGAGACACAAAGCCAAGTGGAGGAGGCTGGTACAGGAGAGAGAAGTGGAGGCGTGAAAGAGGTGGCAGAGACAGAGGAGATGGGTGACGGTTGGGATATCCCTGATATTTCGGACCTGCTGGACTCATTAAATGATACAGAATCAAACAACAATTCACCACTTGCTTGTGAGGAGAAGGCAACAAATGGCGACTCAGCGTCTGCTTTTAATTCCTCGCGTGACGGTGTGGCAGACTCTGATAACGAACACATATCATGGAGCTGGGATGATACACACTGGACTGTAGAGCACACACACACAAACAAAGGCAGCCAAACTTGTAAAGAGCATGTTACAGGACCGGCTGCTTCCCTGTAAAATCTCATCCTCTCACGTTTTTTTTTCAGCGTCCGAGTTTCGTCTGAGGAAATTACATTCTTAACACAATGACATGCCAGAGATGGCTAAAGAGTCAATTCACACATAGGGTCGCCCCGAGTGAAAGCCCCCTGTGAATTAACTGCATTGTTTAACCTCAAAATAATGGTTTTATAGTAATGTATTAATTTAACCCTTTTAAAGCTGAGCAAATTGGCTTGATTTCTTTCAAAACATAGGAAGAAGCCAATGAGCAACAAAAAAAGAAATTATCCAAAATTTGCAAGAAATGTTTTTTAAAAAATGAAAATTAGTAAAAGAGATGTCTTTTTTTTAAATAAGGAAATGACTTAAAAAGTGCCTAAAAATTACAGTAATTCTATGACATGATTTTATATCTGCAATTGTGATGTTTTTAAATATATTTTTTCTTAGCTTTTTTTGCTTTTTTTCCTATGAAGCTTCCCCTAGCTTTTTCAAAGTAATTTTCTAAATCTACTTATGTCTTGCAATTTGTAGATTATTTCTTACCAGGGTTGCTCATTGCCTCTCCCCCCATGTTTTTAAAAGAAATTGCCCGAATTTGCTCAGTGTTCAAAGGTTAAAATACTAGTGAAAAGCGTATGAAAGCAGCACAAGAAAAGAGATGTCGCTTTAGGTTTCAAAGGGTGAATAACAATTTAGGATTTTGTAAATGAATCATATTTTTCAAAGTGTAAATAGTGTCATAATTTATTCTCTAAACTAACTTCGAGATTACATTCCTGTAAATATTACTTGGAGGTTTTAGAAGATGCCACAAAACAGGTGATAAACAGTCTTTCTCTCATCCTTCTAATTTTCCTCCGTTGGCCTGGTTGCTATGGATATTATCACAGTAATTGTGAATGTGTCTTCTGCAAGGCCTTTTTTTCCCTCTATTCCACACATGCCAATGTGAAGCGCTGCTTACCATCGGGATGTAGTTACATTGTATACGGGCACTGATTTAATACTGGAAATAGTCCCTGACAATTCAAGACAAAACATGGGCAGAGCTTACTGACATATTTCTGTGACAATAAAAATTTCAGTTTTCTTTTTTAATTTCTTGTAGTTAGATCTTTTAACTCACAGTGAGTAAATCAAGAACTGTTATCTTGAACCTTTCCCACCATAGACCCTGACACAACATATTTCCATAACTGCTATTCAATCCAGGGTATCGACCTGATTGGGCAGAAGCAGAGGCAACTCGATGCCAGCGTGCTCAGCATCCAGCAGGTTGACGGCGTCTGTGGCGGTGGCAGGCGGGTGTGTGGGGTCAGAGGCAAGGGGAGAAGGGGGGCTGCTGGCGATGTTAGGCTCTCCTGAGTTGCGCAGAGAGAGCGAGAGCGCTGGTGAGGGTCTTCTGGGTGACTGTGAGGAACAGCAGGGCAAGAGCTTCCCCAGAGCTCGCTTGAAGTCTCTCATGAACAGCGGATAGATGATGGGGTTCATTGTGCTGTTGCAGTACCCCAGCCAGGTGATGGCATCGAAGAGCGCAAGGGGGACGCACTCGCACACTGCCTGGATGAAGACAGTAGAAAGTATTGAAGGCATTAAAAAAATTATGGTAAAATAAGGAAATAAATAAGGACAATAAATAATAGATCAAATATGTAAATACAGAGAATAATAATCTTAAAGGCACCAAAATGAGTTTTTGACCCATTGTAGTATTATGAAGCAATTTTTAGAGAGGGTCCCAGCTTTGTATTGTGAAGGAAGTAGAAGGCTTCGAACTAGGAAACAAAAGCAGATGTAAACAATGAAAGAATTCAAATATTTAAAACATTGGTTTTGCAAAAAAATTATGAGGAAGGAAATATATTCAATACATTTGTTAGACCCCAAGAATACACACAATGTAAGCATTACTGTATTTTTTTTTGCTATCTTTAATAATATAAGAGAGGATTAAAAAGATAAAGAAACAAGTACAGAAAGATCTATTTATTTGTTCATTGTCAATAGGCATATTTATCCTTTACAGCAAAATTTATTTTAATTTATTCTATTAAAGTGCACATTTATTTAATTATTTCCATCAGAAAAATAGAGTTTAATATATGGTAAAACCTGTAAAAAAATAATGAAAATAAGAATTAGACAAGACAAAAATAGATAACAAAATAATGACAAAAGTTTTAAAAAAAATATATATATTGCCCACTAATTCATCTAGGCCTTATATATATAGTTTTAGCTCATTGTGTGCATTCATTTATCTCTAATTTATTGCACATAGTTATTTTAAAAAAAATACTGTGTAAGACAAGTTAATTTATGTTACAGCTCTGAAATAAATAAAAAGAATTCTATCAATTTTGAATAACTACAAAAAAAGAAAAAAATGTTTTTTTAAAGATTTTCTTTCTTAATTCTCACCTAGGCTGTCCATCACTATTCTTATCAAACATGAACATCTAATTTTCCTGAGAAGAACTTGTGAAATACATTTGCGTCTGGCCGTTAAAAACACTGATCTTGAGCAGAACCACTAGGTTTAGAGGAGGACAGTGAAGGAGGAGACAGCTGTTAGAGGGGAGCTTCAAATACTATCAAGATGAGACGGGGAGGCGGTGGGAATAGGACAGAAAGGAGGGGTGCATTTCACACACCACATTGAGTGTGAAAAGGAACGAAGAGCGCAGACACAGTCAAGTCTCTGTGCTCTATGTTATGCAGGGGAGAAGCGAGAGGGCACAGATGGGAAATCAAAATGACTGGATCATTGAAAGCTTGAAAAACACGACAAGTGTCATTACCAATTTAGATTAAGCTGTTTTTTGACATCCATTTACTCTCGCTGAGGTTTCTCGTGGCCTACGATGTTTGTTCGCAAGTAATAAGTGTGTGTGCTCATTCTAATCTAATCAAAATCAACAACTTAAAAAGACTGCCAATTATAAACGTTACTGTGGTGTGTTGTTTTCAGGGTTTTGGAATGAGTCAGCCACACAAAGCTGAAATGCCAATCTATTTCCTCGTTGGATAGCTTGGCAAGGCTGTGACGCCAAGGCTGGCCAATACAAAAATAGACCGGTATCCAAGTGTTTTTTTTCCCTTTCTTCTGTCTTTCTTTTGCATTTATTTCACACTGTTTTGGTGCCCACCACACAATAAATTAGGGAGGGAACTGATAAAACATTGAGTCACTTAGATGTATGGAATAAGAGTGCTATTCCAAAAAAAAAGACTAATAAATGATGAGGGAAATTGCTGCAGATCAAAGAAGAAAAAGCACTCGGCTGCACATATAGGTATTACAGTACTATATATCTCACATCAAAGATTTGATGGAAGCCAATGTCATGTTAAACTGCATGTTTTTATTTTTTATTTTATTTTCACTGACAGCATTTCTGTGTCTCATCTGTGGCAGAGATAGTGCCTAGTCCCTCTACTGACCTGAGCCATGTTGGTGATGAAAAAGGGGAGCCAAGCACTGAAGAATAGTCCCAGGAGGACTCCCAGTGTCAGACTGGCCTTCAGTGCCCTCCGACCCTGCCTGTGAGCCAGACCACGCTCACTGTTCACTGATGGCTGTGGACAGCAGAGAACAATAGACAGTGTTAATCTTAGAATTATACAGAAATATACAATATAAATCTCCCTTGCCTGCATTAGTTTGTTGGAAAAGCTTTTACAAGTAACTCTTTGTGACCTATTTGACAAACGAATTACATTATTTTAATTATTTTTGGCCTACTTTAGTCAGTGGTTTACTTGAAGCTCACCAGTTATAACTAAGTTAATAAACTAAATTGACCTAGTGCACTAGAATAAAGGGCTCTGAATTGACCTGTAGCTTAGCCCCGCCCTCAAAGGCCACGAGCCAATCACATTTCGTGCAGCCACATATTGCACTCGGACATCCTGCTCATTGACCACCATAGAAAAGCATCAGAAATTGTGATTTTCTTGCGTTTTTAATTAAATTTATGCACTTATAACCCCTGTTGTTTTATCCCGTTGAGAAGATAAACAGGCTGTCAACATGTGTTCTAAGGTAAGGCAACACAGTGTTAAAAAAATCCCTGAAAGTGACTAGTATATATAACCTCATACATTATGTCTGCAGCAGTGAGCAAAACCTCACTGTGCAGCAAAATTTGCTAGGTATGTTAGCTTAAGTTAGCTAATAGCCGCTAACCTTATGGCCAACCTCAGCTTTGTAACAAAAGCTAATCATTTCATCTGTTTAACTGAGTATTTTTGTTCTTTTACAATGGGACATCAGTGTTAACTGTAACAAAAGGTTGTAGTTAAAACCCACCCAACTGAAAACCATTAACGTTATCTCAGTTGTAATGTTACAAAGAAAGCAAAGGCTGGGTAATGCTAACACCACAGCAGAGTGAAGACCATTTTCATGGTGTCTGTGTGAAATAAAGAGCTTCTATCCACAAAAGCTCTGCATCTCTACAAATGTCTTTGAAACCGACAGCCGCCATTGTTGGTTTGGGCAACGCGCCATTTTTTTTCTCAGAGTGAGCTAAGGAGCTGGGCTTAGCCATATGTCAATGAAAGGAATTAATCTAAGTAATTTTGGAAAATATAAATACATGTATCACTTTCTTGTTGAGGCTTAGACATGAAGACTGATACTACTTTCATGTCTGTATGCTAAATATAAAGCTATAGCAAGAGCCAGTTAGCTTAGCTTAGCAAAAAGATAGGAAGACAAGGCAGAAATATAGCCTGGCACGCTTAAGATAAACAATCCACCTATAGCACCCCTAAAGACACAGATTAACACTTTATATCTCATATGTTTAATCTTCTTTGTGTACTAGAACCATTTATTTGGTGCCAGAGCCAACTAGCTATTTTCACCTGCCTTCACTGTCATTTATGCTAAGCTAAACCAAAAGCTAAAAGCTTTTGGTTCCCTTGTCTTAAAGACAATGGGTTTGGGGGGGGGGGGTAGGTGTCTAATATCAGGCCTGTCATTAACACAAGCTTAAGAGATTTTCACATTTTGCTCTGTGGCATAAAAAATGTCAGTAAATACCCCACTAAATTATGAAGCTTTTACAAAAGACAGTTGCTAACAAGTGACCTAATGAGGTGACAGAACATCATTACTGAAAACAGCCTAATGCCTCATTGTGGTGGCAACGTAGAAATCAAGTAGTGTAGTTGATTTATAGCTTAACATTAGCTTTTCACTTCTGGCAATTTCATTTTCATTTAACAATCACAAAAGTGCTGTCCATTTCTGAGGATTATATAAGATGTGTAAGTATCATAAATTCTTGTTTGCCTCAGAGCTTATTTTCTGCAATAATCCAAAATCCAATTTAAAAACAACAACAAGGCAATCAGAGTGAGGCCAACTTCCACAAAAAAAAAGAAGCCCTCCCTGCACCACTCACTAACCTGACTACCTAACACACAAACACGGAGTAGTATCAATCTCTCAGGATGAAAGCATATTTCCCAAAATTGCTGAAACTGTTCTGTTAAAATGTTAATGAAATACAAATATTTGCTGTCTTGATAATTTTTTTCCATTCCTCAAGAATTATTTTTTGCGATAACACCTATAGACCAGTGGACCAGTGATTAAGTACTTATGCTCTGCAGCTGAGTTGAAACCCAAAAAAATTAATTCAAAGTTTAAGTGAAAATAGTAAAATCCCCAGATACCAAATATGTTAATCTTGGAGGAGTTTTATAAAAGTTGGATATTTCTATTTGATGGAATAGTGCAGCTATAAAAGGTTTGAATATTACACTTAGTGCCAGGGTCACTTGGCTTCAATGAGAAGTTGGAGCAAGCTGAATAAAAGAATGAGAGTATTCGAAAGCTACTGAATGAAAGAAATCAGAAAACTTATCAGAGTTTTTGTGAATTTCAACAAACTGTTCTAGTGTGTGTGTGTGTGTGTGTGTGTGTGTGTGTGTGTGTGTACATATTTACTGCAGGCAAATGTGACAGACTAGGTGTCTGTCACATTTGTCTGTACTTTTCACTGTCTGTACTTTTCTCACACTGTCTGTACTTCACATCCCCCTCAACCACACACTGTCTGTACTTTTCTCTCCAAGATTTTAGAGCAGGTTTTATACCTTTTCCCTTTCACCGAATCACCACTTTTCCTCAATAAATTAAAAGCAAAACACTGTTCATCATACACTAGCCACAGTCGTAGTGGTAGATTGAATCTCTTCTGGTTCTTTTTTGCAGCCTGATAATAATGAATGAACTTAGGTATTTTAAGACTTTTAGATGTGCTGTAAACCTCTATGATGTTAAATACAAGGTGGTTTGTGCAAAACATAAAAACATTTTTGGGCCAAATCAGTTATACTTTTAGATTTTCTTCCAAACTAGGTCAACTTCAAGGTACTTTTATAATTAAGCACATCAGCACAGTCAAGTGGGTCTGTACTCAGAACTTAGGTGTCAGAAAGGTTAGAGGAAAAAAGGAAATTCAGCTGCCAAAATACATCTGAAGCATGCATAATCATAAAATTAACATCTCCAGGTTTATAATTGCTGCACTTCGATGATATTAAACTTCTAAGTTGATTTCAACAAGATAATTGGCATTTTAGGAAACGGCATGAGGAAAAAGGCATGAAGAGTATTATATAAAGCATCCAAGTAAAGTCAAGGAAAAGACATGTTAGAGAGCTCTTACAATAGATGGACAGCTGTAATTTGGTGATTATCTTTGTGCCACCTGCTCCAGTTACAGAATCAACTTTTTCAACTCCTACTCTCATTAAGGTCCACTCTGCTTAAAGGCCAGTCTACTATTTTAGCATCACAGCAGATTTTTTATTAGGCATTTCAGTTTTGCTTAGAAATTGTTCACTGTTATTCAATGTCTTGGTCAAAAGTCTTACAATAGGCATCTATAAGTTTATATGCCCTTACTTACTGGTACATTTTGTGACACAGGAGGTTCTTGGTGACTGCAGTCATCTCCGTCCTGCTGCCCTGCTGCAACTCCAGGTGAAGGAGGTCTGGACGGTTCCCCCAGAGAATGATGTGGGTGTGGTGGATGACTCAGCGCTGCGACCCTTTTCGCCTGCCTCCGCGCTGCCAGGAGGATCCGACAGTAGGTGAAGCAAATAGCACTGGAGGGCAAAAAGAAGGTGAGTACAGATGCCACCAGGGCGAAAGGAAGTGTGACCCGCAGGCGGCACTGAAGGGAAAGGCCTCCTGATGTCGAGTAGGAGCTGATGTTGTTACTGCTGACCCCTGGACCTGATAAGTGTCTGCTCCAATGGCCTAAGCTGTGCCATTTCATCTCAATGGGCAGGAAAGAGGCCAATGCTGCCAAACCCCAAGCAGCTCCCACCAGAAGCAATGCCCTAGGTGGGGTCATCCTCTGCTTGTAGCGCAGCGGCGAGATGATGAAGAGGTAGCGGTCCAGGCTGATCACACACAGGTTGAGGATGGATGCGCTGCAGCACATGATGTCAAAGCAGAGCCAGATCGGGCAAAAGGCCGGCCACAGCACCCAAGCCCCGCACAGAACGTTGAGCATGGCTGGGGGCATGACCACCAGTGCTACCATGAGGTCAGACAGGAACAGAGACACCAGGAAACAGTTTGAGGTGCAACGCAAAGAGCGATGGGCAAACACCACAGCGATGAGCAACATGTTGCCGCAGACTGTCATGAGGATGATGACTGTCAGCATGAAGGCTAACAACCAGGGGCCGCTGCCTGTGATGTTCCATGCGCTGGTGGTGGGAGAGCTGTTGTTGTAGCTTCCTACGGAGCCAGACAAGTGAGAGTCAGCCATGGTTTTGGACGGCAACAACCAATAATCCAGGTCCTAAAAGTTCCCCTTCCCGTAACTCTAGATGTTTCACACCTTGACCAGTTCTCTGTTGCTGCCAAAGCTCACTTTTGGGATATTACTGAGTAAAAAGAAGTCGCTGAGGTCTTGTGTTGAGAAGCCGTCCAACCCTGTTCCTGTCAAGGTTAATCGGACTGGTCTCCATGGGTTAATATCTCCATCTCCCTTTGGCAGGAATACATCCAGGTACCCTGAGCTTACTTTCACTGCCAGCAGTATAGTGATCACAGTTTCATTCATCTCGCCATCCTGGCCAGCATGTCCCTGCCTCATCCACAGCTAAGAGCCAGAATGAGCCATTCGACGGCTGACAGAGAATTTCGAAGCAGCATGTCACAATGATGACAATCAGCGGAGGAGGGCACACAGAAAGATAAGCTTCAAAGGCATGCGAGAGCTCTGCCGGTGACAGGGACTACTAAAGATGAAGAGAGCAAGGACCAATTCTCAGAATTATACCTCACCTCACAGAAGTGGAATTGTGTGGCTTCCGCAGGTCCTTCGCTTAGCTGGAGCTCTGCTGCTTTTCACAAGTCCTTTTATTCTGGGACACAGCCCGCCGAAAACAAAGCAAATATTGTGAAGCAGTCATTTGTAAGCAAAGCTCTGTTCATAAGTGCTCTGCAGGTACCATGGTCCTTGTAACGCTGCCTTTATATCCCCCGCTCCTGTTAATCCCTGTGTCGGCCACTCCAGCGCGCCTCCCAGCCAGAGCGCACAGCTTCTGAGAAGGAGCGTGTCAAAGCATTGAGCTGTTAATGCATAACCATGCACAATCACAGCCAGGAAATGCTAATTCTTCAGCATAGGAGTTGGTGTGGGTGATCTTTTTCCATGTTTGGTCATGGTGTTTTTAACAACTAGGATAAAACTATTATGGCTTCTCTGTGAGGCATTACAGAGATTAGATGTGACTGCTTTTTCTTCACAGGTAGAAATTATCTAAAATTGTGCATTCTGCTTGCTTTTTGTTGTAAGTGCATGTGTATAATGTAATGAGCGTCGGATCGAGCAGTAGTGGCAGGGCCCATTTAAAGAGAATCCATTTCCTCTGACCTTTTCATGTTTTAATGAAGACTGAATCACATGTTCTTGCATCCTTTCTCATTCAATAGCCTTCAGGTTTGTTTCATCCGCTTTTTGGCCGAATTTTGTCACTGGTCCCTTCCGATTCAGGTGTATTTTACCTCAAATCATTTGTCAAACCTTTATTTTACATGTGATCTCCATTCAACATACTGTACGTGACATCTGAAGCAATCAGTGGCTAATCGGTCTAGTCTAACTATTTTGCCTCACTGTTATGGACAGGTGCTGCACAGTGTTTTAGCATTAGATAGCTAACATGACTGCAAAAGGATTCATTGGTAACAGTTAGTCTGTCATCGGTGTCGTGTTCTTTTTTTAAAGAAAATCTTTGTTAATTATATTTTTGATTCATGAAATTTTTTTTTTAATTTTTTAAAAAGATTTCAGAAAAACTTCCACGGGGCACTACTGGAAACAATTGGTTACACCAGTCCAATAATACAGGTGCATCACAGTATAGAGCGTAAATATTTATGCAATCTGTTCTTTTACATTTCATAATTGTTCATCATTTACATACATATATGAAGCTTTGTCTTAATTTTCCATTCGTTTTGTCTGTTGTCAGTGTCTAAAAGTCAGATCGCTTTCATTGTGACGTGTCTTGAAACAAACATCTGATATTTTATAAAAACCTGTTGATACATAAGTAACATGAAGGTGCCAGTTTATCAATAGTAGTTTGAGTTATAGCTTATGAAACATTTTTCAATGACTTGTTCATTTAGCACTGGTGAATAAATTCACATTCCCTGTTCCAACAGTTCAGAAAACAATGAAGTCACTTCACCTTGTTCCTACATTATACTCCATCCAGACGATAATTATTCACAACAGGAGCGCTTGAATACAAAATAGCATAAAACGAAGCATTCATGGGGTAAAATCCTGTGCACTCCAGCATTTCAATAGCCTTGTCAAATACTAAACACGATATGCGAAGCGCTTTATTTTCATGCCCCCTCAGAACTGACTAATCTCTCCCATCACTACGCCCCTGTCATCTGCCACATCAGATCAGCTGCTGCCAACCTTCTGACCCCCTTCTCACCCACACCGAGCCCACCGCCTTCTGGGACAGCGTTTGCATCGCTCTCCCCACCTTCTCCTCCATGACACCATTTGAGAAAATCACTCCCACTCGCATTCAGAAATAAACTGAAGAAAATCCACCTTTTCAATGCTGCATTAACACTTGACTCCTATCACTCCCTTAAGCACCAGCATCACTGCTCGGAGTGTATTAATCTAGCTTTATGATTCATCACATTACTCTTGTTGTTTTACTCCTAATTTCAAGGTGATTTTAAATGTTTTTCATCCATTTAAAAGCAACTAAAGAAAAATAAATCACCGCTGCATCGTTTTGTTGTCATGATTATTTTATTAAATATACACAGACTGTCCTGATCAGGCACATACAAATCATACAGAGTCATATTAGGGTGGATCATTCAACAGGGACACAAGGATCTAACTGTAGAACAGTGCAAATGCTGACTCTCAAACCAACAAAAAAAAAAAAGTAAAAAAATAAAAATGACAGTCCCTTGATGACTTGCAGCTATTGCTCCTGTAAAAGAAAACAAAAATTAGTCACAGAAATCTTGATTTAAATCATGACACAAGGTTGGTAATCTGACTTAGACATAATGAATTATTGGGCCATGTGTGTTTTATTGCACAAACAAACCTTTTCACTTCTGTGTAGCATGTAATGTGATCTCAGGTCGTTCTGACAGTTTGCGTACGCCATGCCAAGTCCCGTCCCTGAGCCGAATGAAATTGGCCAAGCGTGCCCTACAAATGAAACAGGTACTTTATGAATTCTCAAGCACGTCACAGTGTTATAAAAACATACCCGAGATGGTGCGTGAAATCCTTTTCACACTCATCTTGTGACACCTTGTTTGTGTTTTTTCTCTCCAGTGCTTCACTTTCATATTCACATGTTCTTTTTTGTGCTTTTGAGGGTGGGTGTTTTTGGTGCTTTTCTCACAATAAAAGCACAAAATACTAAAAAATAATGTGTTCAGTTAAAGGAACAGTGTGTTAGATTCAGAGAGATATAGTGGCATCTAGTAGTAAGGATTGAAGACTGCGACCAGTTGAAGCTTTTCTGGCTGGAATTCCTGAAGTGTTCATGGTTCAGGAGGTTTTAACCAGGGGCCTAAAAAAAGCACAAACACTTTAAAATTTTAAAAAAAGAGTTTCCTGTTACAAATCGGTGTCTCTCCGATGCTGTTTGGCATGTAGGAGACAGGTCATTAGCCCATCATCTACAAATGTGTGCTCACCTTTTTTCTCTGTTAACTTAACATTCAGATGTTCAGGAGGATTTTACTGTGAGCCAAATTATTCACAGAGGTCTCTTCCTCTCCAAAACAAACAGACCCGGTGATTTAAACTAGTAAAAACCACTGACCTAAGCAGTTTCACGTTGAAAAAATTTTGTTTTTTGCAACTATGGTAGCCAACGCAAAAATGCAAATGGCCATATCAAGAGTAAGTTTTTAGTTTGTCTGTTCTAGGCTACTATAGAAATATTGAAAATAAAATAAGGTAACGAAAACCAACAGTTCTTATTTTTATGTGATTAGAAACAAAAAAACAAAACACTTATTATATCATATTCCAATTCTGCCAGTATATCCCCTTAATGCCACAAACTGGACTTTTAGATAAGACCATAGATTGGGAAAGCAAAAGACTCAAAAAACTGTGTAAGATTAATGAAGTAATTTGCTGTTAGCAGTAGCAGACAACTGCATGTACTTGCTGCAGTAGGTACAGAGAATGACTCCTTGCTACACTTGCTAAATTAAAAGTTCAAAATGTAGTAGAGAAACAATCCACTGAAAACTACTTACGTTTGAAGAACAGAACAGAAAAGACGATTCCTAACCCCAGCCCAGTGCCTGAAAAAGAGGGGGAAACAAAAACAGCTACATCCTCTGACCATTTTCTAATTCACAGTGAAAATTAATTTATTCTTACTGGGATTTTTTTTTTTTTTTGGTTTCAGGGTGCAAAGAACATCTTTTTAACCCCCCCCCCCAAAACACCCATATAGCCATAGGCTATTTATTTATTTATTTATTATTATTTATCATGAGCTATATGCTGTGTCATATGACCTCTGACTTATGTTGACTGACTTTATGTACTGTATATTTTTTATGTAGCCATAGCCCACTTTTGCTTTGTAATGCACTACCACTACTTTCTAATACACATTGCAAATAACTTTAAAATCTAAATTTAAACTGATTCATACAGTAAGTTGTGTAGTGGGACGTAACGTTACAGTATTGTCCTCATTTTTTCTCTGAAACTGGACATTACTGTGAAATCACTTCCTCTCACTGTTTGAAATAACACATGTGGTCTTTACACACAGTCTCTCTAAAACAACGTGAGTCAGGTACCTCACTCCAGCTGATGCTGCCTTACAGTGACATCACACCAAACTCCGTTCAAAAATCTGCCAAATGTATGGTTCATTGCTTATTAGCAGTATATGCATGACTGATGCATGACTGATGACTTCATAGCAAGGTTAAAGGATCAACTGGTCTATAATACTAGTTATTCATCAAGCAATGCCCTACTTAAACAAATAAACTTTCACGTTATCCCGTTCCCGATGTGACGTTCAAGTTACGTTAGATAAGTTCACTCTAGAAAACGGCGGAGATGTAAACCGAGACAATGAAAAGTTTACGTAGTATTAAAATAAACGTCTTGTATATATACCGAATTCAGGAGTGGGCAACACAGTTTCGTAAAATATATTACTTAATGTCTTTGCAAAGCTGTAACGTATTGATAAAGCAAGATAGCATCAAACTGTCCCTTTATGAATGGCGCTTCTACTCAATTTAGGTTCTTTCCAACAGTAAAGTTTAAGGGACCGCAAATATTTCTGAGCACCGATGGTCAGTCTTTTTGATTAAAGTCAATACATCATAATTTTACCTATCAAAATGAACAAGTCATAGATATCTTAGTGGTCATTCAGTTGTCCTTTACGAGCCCCTTCGGCTAGCTAGTTAGCCTCTCGCCCAGTCAATGACAGCTGTGGACTACAGTGTAAACTGTTGCTTATTTTGGCCTTATTCGGGGGCATTACAATGTCGTTACAATCGGGAAGACGTTGAGATATTTACCGAGTTTAATGGCACCGTCTGCCAGGCACCGGTCCCACTTTTTCCCCAGCTCCTTTTCAGACATGCTGAACATTAGCTTCTCTCAGAAGTGTCAAATGCAGCTCTGGTGCTGCCTTCAGGTGCTATGGGAAATATAAACATCTGATGATTTGAGCGAAGGGGGCCTGTGACAAAGTGCAGTGGGCGAGTACGCTTTATCCTATCAGAGCTACAAAATAATGTTTATTATCAGGCGGATGTTTTTTAGAGAATACATGTGGGTGGAAAACTCTTCAACAGGTTAAAGCTCGATTAAACCCTTTTCCATGAACGCCACCCTTGCAAACCTCGCGATGCATTAAAACCAAAGCTGCTTAATGTCGCCATCCTGTGGTAAAGATTAAAACAGTCTGTTTTACTTGCACACATTATTATCAGTGTGTAAGTGGGGTTATATGTATTTAGGCTTTGGGTGACGATAGATATTTCAAGGAGGCTAAGCAGTTTGAAAATAGCTTTCGTTGGCATGGAGTCATGTGCCTCGACCTTGATTCAAGTCTCTGGAGCTCTACTGAGGGGATGGACATCATTCTTCCGAAAGACATTCCTTTATTTTGTGTTTTGATGCAACATGTGATGTGTTAGCAAGATCTCAAATAGGTGTTACATTGAGTTATGATCTGTTGACAAAATACACTTATATATGCAACAGAGCATGGCTGGATGGTAATTGTTTAACTGTAATATGCATCTGTGTGGATGCATCTTATCTTTTCTCCATCCATTTATTCAAGTTTTGGTTTGTCACCCCTCTGTGTAGTTTGGCAGAGAAAAAAAATCCCATATGCACAGTTTTTTTATTGCAAATTTATTTGAAAGTTTCTGAATGAAATTTTGTTTGACACAAATCAGTACACTGTGATGAAGTCATTACAGCATGTTCACCTTATTAACACTGATTTCCTGAGATGACAATATACAATTTCTGACACTTAACAGTGCTCAAACATTTGATACCCATTACACAAAAAAAACTTGGCATGTTTTGAAATTGTTACCATTAAATAAAGACGTGCCGTCAGCTGGGACACTGCTGCATCCAAATCTGAAAACTACAAAACCTGGTGTTGATCGCACAGAATCAAAGTACTAAACATGGAAATCATGTTATATATGAATTCTACAAACAGACTGACAAACGTATCAAATTCATTAAATGACAGACAGTCACATACAAATGATCCACTGTCGCTCCTCAGCAGGCAAACTGTGTGAAACAGCCAAAAGTCATCATGTTGGCAGAGTGATTATCAAGCACAGTCTCCTCAAACGGTGCAGACTACAAGTTGGCTTCTTAATGGACTTCAAGTGAACTCATAGTAGGGCTGATAGTGAGTATCTTACACATTGTGAGAGTGTGTGTGTGTGTGTGTCTGTGTGTGTGTGTGTGAACAGCAAAGGGGCACCAAAGAGGTAGAAACTGTGTCCTTAGAGCAAATGTATCTTTGGCCGAAAAAAAAATAACCCCCCTTTGCTTTTACTGCCTTAACTCCTGTACATATGTGTCTGAACTCTCACTGTTGCTCGTGTGACCAAGACGCCTCATTAAAAGTCAGGTGATGCAGAATTCACGTCAACACGACTGCAGTGATAACACACATACTGTACATGTGAAAACAAGTGCTATCATTCAGACATACCTGCAGGTAAATGCGTCTGATAGCCTTCGCTACAAATAAAAATGCTGTGGTTTGATTGCATTCCATCCTATGTAAAGAAAATAATAATGTGGTGAAGGGTAAAGAGATCATCTACCCTGTTTCTTGGTTTCTGAGGGACTTGTTGCCCCGACCACAGTTCACACTGAAGCTTTGTCTGATCACTCTGGGGACCCTGGCTGAGGGGACTGTTGTGCTGCTGCTGCTGCTGCTGCTGCTGGCTGGTTGCTTTCTTCTGTTGCTGTCTTCACTGAGCTCTTGCTGATGGCCAGGAGGTCTCGCAGCTCCTTGTTTTCAATCTGTACAAGACAGGATAAACATATATTTAAAAAAAGAAAAACACATTAAAAAATCAAAATGAAATGTTTAGATTTAAATGGCCAGATATCAACTATCAACTAAACTCAACATCATTTTATACATAATTTTTAACGCACACCTCTGTTTTTGCTCCCGTATTTTACTAGTTTAAGTTAACCCTTTGAAACCGAGCAAATTAGCCTGATTTCTTTCAAAAACATGGGAAGAAGGAAAGGAGCAACAAAAGAAGAAATTACCCAACAATTTGCAAGAAATTTGTAAAAAGTACATGAAAATTACCTGAAAATTAGTAAAATAAATAAATGAATTATTAAATCATGTCAAAAAAGCAAACAAGACTTGGAAAAAGTGCCTAAAAAGTAATTGTAACATAACTTTAAATATGAAATTATGATAATTACACATATAGTATTTCCCCAGCAATTTCCTTTTTTTCTACACTTGATATTTTTCCTTAGCTTTTGAAAAAATAATTTCTAATAAATATTTTTTATTTGTGGAACATTTCATACCAAGTTGCTCATTGTCTCTTTCCCCCAAGTTTTTAACAGACATCACACCCTGAAACTCAGGTTTCAAATGGTTAAACACGTGTGAAAGTTGTATCAAAGCAGCACAAGAAAAATGATGTTGCTCCAGGTTTCAAAGGGTTAAGCCTCTAACACTTTTTCATGCGCTCGATAGATTTATCTCTCTCATACTTTGGGTGCAACTTTGTTTAGAAACCTGCAAGGTAATCTCAGACTGGCCACCCAAGATGCTGATGTAATTATTGATTCACCTAAACCGTCAGAAGCTGTCTCAGGTAAGTTCTTCCGCATGCTATTTGTCCTCACGGGGGTCTTGACCTGACAACAGGTCATCGTTATAATTGACTTGAGTGGGCGACTGCTCACCGTCAATGGCGTCTGGCACTTTGGAGAAGTGATATTTTCACAGATGAATCCCGGTTTAAACTGTGCCGGCATATGGCAGACGCTGTATATGAGGTCATGTGGGCGAGTGGTTTAATCATGCCAACACTGTGAACAGACAGACTGCTCCATGGTGCCGGTGAGGTTATGGTATGGGCTGGCATAAGCTACAGACAGCGAACACGAGTGCATTTTTTTGACGGCAGTTTGGATGCACAGAGATACTGTGACAACATCCTGAGATCCACTGACATGCCGTTCATCTGACGCCGTGATCTCATGTTGCAACATATTACTTGGCCCCATGTTGCAAAGACCCAATCCTCAAACCGGACATGTCACCCACTGAGCATGTTTGGGCTGCTCTGGAATTGCACGGGCGACATCTTGTTTCAATTCCTGCCATTATCCAGCAGCTTCACATGGCTATTGAAAAGAAGGCCAGCAATCAACAGTCTGATCAACTCTATGTGAAGGAGATGTGTCGCACTGCATGAGACAAATGGTGGTAACACCAGATACTGACTAGTACTTTTGTGTATCTGTGATTTAAAATATATATATATATTTTTTTCCTAGTTGTGCAATTGTCTTTTTTCAAGATAAAACTGAACAGTTAGAGTGGCATTTTATTGTCACCATCCCAAGGCACACCTGTGTAGTAATCATGCAGATTAATCAGCATCTTGGCATGTCACACCTGTCAGGTGGATGGATTATTCTGGAAAAGGAGAAGTGCTCACTAGCAAGGATTTTTTTTAAAATTTGTGACCAAAATTTGAGAGAAATATATATGTGCACAAAAAGTCTTAGATCTTATTTTCAAACTATGAAAACATTTTTGTTCTGTTTATATCATCACATATTTTACTCTTACTAGTGGTATCTAGCCATTCAGGTAGTTTTGGTTTAATCAGTCCAGGTTGAGACATCTGTCTCCGGGATTTCTGCTTCCATCTCAACACATCATCATCATCATCATCATCACAGCTGAAGTGAACTGAGTTACATTTGTGGTCCTTACAGCATTGAAAACTTCTTAAACATCCAACAGTTGCATCTACTAAATAGTGTTTCTGTTCCTCTGCGTAATCTACATACTGAGAACCATTATCACCGGAACTATTTTTATCCTAAAACAGTCCCTGTAATTGTAATTTATCAATGCTGTAAATGCCACTAACATAATTCCATTCATCTTTATGTATTATGACGTTGAATAATAGTCAGAAAAGTGTTTTTGCAGCGCATTATGATGTCACAATGACCTTTGGGAATATAAAATGTCATCAAATGTCACCATAATTTTATCTTCTGAGACATTTGTGTGAAATGTTGTCATAAGTAGCATATAAATTCTTAAGTTACAGTAAAAAACTTTTTTGTGAGGCCACAGTGATCTTTGACAATCAACTTCTATTCAGTGGATGCTTGTGCCAAATTTGAAGAAGTTCCCTCAAGGCATGCCTGAGATATCACGTTCACAAGAATGGGACAGATGACCTGAAATCATAACTCTTCCCGCCATGATTGTCACCGGCAGGGAGGCGCAAAAACATCAACAGTTGCTCCTGATTCTACTGAAGCCCCGTGCTCACCTCTAGCTGTGCGAGCCTCTCTCTTACTGAGCAGTAATGCTGATCGTCCACCTGCACTGCTCTTCTCATCACCTGCCCCATCTCGCATATCCGCTCCACCTGGCTCTGCACTTCCTGGAGAACAGTCAGAAATGAACAGTAAATGAAAGAGAAATTCAACCATTAGTTTGGAATCTTAATCTACTGATGACAGGGAACCTAAAAACATGAAGAGCCAGCATACTTTTGCATGGTTCTCGTGGAGGCTGAGCACAGGTTTAGTGTCCAGCTCCTTCTTTGCCATCATCAGCTGGAGCATCTGCTTGCGATATCGTCCCATGATCAACTCTAGCGCGTACTGGTGCTCTTCAAGAGATAACCACAGTTCTGAAGAGACAGTCACAAAGAGGGTTAGCAAAAACATAAAACTGTCACACAATCTACAAGATTGTTTTTTTTTCATTTTCACCTTTATTCTCCTGCTGTAGTTCCTTGATTTGAGTGTTTTCCTGAGTCAGTAGGACATGAGGCTTATATTTTGTCAGCTCCTGAATCTCTGAAGCATCTTCTGTGTGCTGAGAGGAGAGCGGGAATAGAGCAGTGAAGAGAAATAACAAACAGAAAGATGTGTCGTTCTGTTTTAATGATACGAGATAATGATGTGAATGTTAATGATGTGAGATCAAAGCTATTGTTTCATTTGTAAATCAGAGTCCTAATTTCCATTTTCAATGTATCATATTATGTTATTATAAACTGTATTCATAGTCTCAGCATCAAACATGAACTACTGTTAAAGCACTGATTAGTTCTATGATATTCATGACATCTAAGTTTTACAAGTTCCCTTTTCACAAAAGGGGGCTTGAACTGGCTGGCCAGCAATTTATTCTTTGTGGGTTTTTTTTGTACAAACAAACACACAATTTAACAAAATATAACTTGAAATGTAAGAGAATATTGATAGACTTCAGTAAATGTGATATTATATTTTGTGATGCTGCATCGATTCTAAAAAACATTGGATTTATTTTTTTAATTCATAGATACATGTGATGATTTGTGGCAGTAGTTTATTTTGTGTTGTGTTAACCCCTTGACTGCTAAATAGCAGTACACAAATGCAATACAAATGCAGATCCCACTGTTCCGATTGCATAAAATAATGACTGTCTGCACACTTACTTTATTTAAGACAACCATTTGATCCTACTAGGATCTCTGTCAGGTCAAACGTTTGAAAACATGAAACCACACCTTTATTTATACATAACACATAACGCACACCAATAGGCTGATGAATTCTATGGTGTGGCAGGTGTGGTTAACCATCTGAACCAGGCAGGGTGGTAAAACAATTGCCAATCAACAGTTAAAAAATTACATAGAAAAAGTACACAGGAAAAGAAAAACAGTGATGTCAATGCCATAGTACAAAACATCAAACCTATCTCAGTTCCTAAAAACATTATATAGAGAATGTTTGTATCAGAATTAATGTTTATATCAGAATAATTATAAATACAAAAAATCAAATTCCAAAAATGGAAAAATTTAAAATAACAATAAACAATGAGAGGCATTTTCAAACATCTGACATATCGAAGATCCAAGCAGGATCAAAAAAAAGGTCTTAAACAGTGTGCAGGTGTGACCTTTTTCCTCATGCGCCTTATTTCAAACATGCACAGAATATTTAAGCAACTCATTTTTGGAATTTTCTAAAGGTAAATTGCCACTTAGTTTCATCCTAATTTCTGCATTTAGCATTGGTCCACACACTTCCCTTTGTGTTGATGGTAGAGGAGTGTGTGCTCATCAGAGGAAACATTTGAGACGTTGTTGGGCAGAAAATTCGATTTAGTACGTTGATTCTGAACAGATGACAAAGTTAGAGCTCAACTGAGTTCTGCTGCACCTAATGTGTGCGTGCATCACTGAGCAACGCAGCAAACTTTGCAGAAATGTGAATGTAACGGTGCGGAGCTACTTGTCCTCACCTTGTCTGGGGGAGCATTTCCCACCTCTCTCATGCTCTGCACTCTCTGGCTGAGGGCCCCGGACTGCTCTATCAGTCCCTCGGCGGCCGTGTCGTGCTCTTTGAGCCTCTCCAGAAGGGTCCGAGCATCGCCCAACACTTTTTCCAAAGTGCAGGCCATACTGGAAACTGTCAACTCCTGTATAACAAGCTAACGTTACTTCACACAGCCGGATTGAAATACCTCGCAGTGTTATCTTGTGTTGTTGCTAGCTAGCCGAGGCAGCTGCGATACCTTTACAGCGATGTGTACCAACTATTGCGGGACTTCGGAAATATTTGTCGACAGGCGGAATAAGTAAAATACGCGCAAATAATAAAAAAAAAATACTCTCTGTTTTGTTGTCAATTGCGCCGTTTCCGTGTGAGACTAAACAATGACGTCACATCCGTATCTTCTTCTTTGTCTATCGTAAATTACAAAACCGGATTCCATGTTGATACCGCCACCTATTGGACGGTTTAGATAATTGACAGTAGCAACCGTGAAATTGATTAGCTGGACAGAACACGCTTGATTCTGAAAACAAAACCACCAGCACCACAACAACAACAACAACAACAACAACACAGCTTTGCAGGAAGGGAACAAAACCCGGGTGAGTTTTTAAGAGTCTTACGTTTTCTGCACGACGGGGAGCAGCGGAGAGCGTTGCTGTGTTTCATGTGTTACAATGAATTTGGAAACATGTAGCCATGTTGATGCTTTACCTTTTCATTTCACTGCCCACACACATACGAATATGGTAGGGAACAGTTCTTTATTTGTCAGAGGAGGGCGTGGCTGGGGTGTGACGTAGGTGTTTTTTGTCACTTCCCAAAAGGTTGAAACATTTTTCCTTGGGTCTTGAATGCAAGAGCCTCCAGCAAAAGAACAAACAACAACTTGGTTGTTCACTCTTGCCATGCATGCTAGATAGTTCATGGAAACTTTATACATTTGGCCATTTTTTTAGAGACATGTAAAATAAAGTGATTTTGTTGAAATATCACTATTTTTAACTTAAGATTTGTTTGTGTGTGTGTTTCTTTATCTTTATTATGGCGGAGGCATTCATCGAACATGAAGGACTGTTGGAAATGTGAAAATCCACAATTTCTGTTTTTACATTTTCTGGCTATATTATGAATGGTGTAATAAACCCAGGGGTGGTTTGGAACACATGCTTTCTTTTAAAATCAGCTTTAACATAATGACAAAATACAGACATTTAAATTTGTTGCTCAGCCGCTAATCCAAAATGAATAAAGTTCCTCACTAGTGCTAAAAAAAAAAATATTTATTTGCCCCCCCTTTCTTTAAACCACCCCACCCTACATCATAAATAATTAACAGTCCCTGACAAAGAAAATTTGTATGACATTTGTACAGTGATTGAACATCAAGTAATTGCTTGATTTCATAAAATACATTTGGGGATTTCGGCACATTTTGTAATTAATAAACTGATTAACATGTTTGCATCAGCCATCAAATAACTTATCAGCACCTTTAATGGTTAATCAAGTAAGTATAGATATAATACGCATTTAAAGTCTCTATAGATTTATTGAGTCGAATCAAATGAGTGAATACTTGAAGCTTGAAAAAACATTTCCCTTACAGTCGATTTTATTCTTGAATACACCCTAAAGTTCATCTTGCAACGTGTTGCCTCAGAAACTCTACTATAGTAAAAGATTAATCACTGTCAGGGGTTTAAATGAGGGATATTGCCAGAAAATATTGCCATCACGTTTTTCCCACACTTCTGCATGACTAGTCCCCCATGAATCATTGCGAAACTACAATGCCGGTTAGTCATCAGCAATCCGCCGCCTTGGCCAATCTATTCATTAGACTCTCTGGCTGTCCTAACGTTGTCAAATATCGCGGGAGCCGCCTCCCTAATCACTACGTAATGTGCCGTGCTGCTTCTAGCGGCGCTGGTGACAGTGCTGAAAGCTGTTGGGGTGAGTTTTATTAATTTTCCCATTTTATACAACAATTTAAACATTTGTTTACACCGTGTCGGTCAGACCTTTATCTTTCTTATCAATTAGGTCTTGAGGATTTTACGGTTTTTCCAGCACTTGGTCATACGCAGAGCTCGGGCCTGGGTGGGGGCAGCCGTATTTTTCCTCACCATAAATCACCACACACAAGGACCAAGCAGTCCAGCAGCATGCTAGCTAACTGTAGCCGCTATTAGCCACTTAGCATTATTAAAGGCCTAGCTACTTTGTCAACGGTTCACTTTAACAACTCTGTATATCTAAAATGTGCCCAGTGTACCAAAGGCACGGTATTTGTGTGAAATGGCCGTGTCAAACATTAGTGACAGACGCAGTACGGTAATTGATAAGAAGTGAGCACGAGCCTCCGCTCGCTTGTCATAGCTTCTTTGTTGTCCCGTCCTCGTGCCGTCAGCGCTGATAACGTTATCTCTCTCATATTTGTGTGCACAGTATAAAATGTTAGTTTGTGATCATTTATTTGACTCGGATTAACATTTTAAAAGCGCACATGGTTTCTATGTTAATTCAATATTAAGTCCCGTCTGTCCGTCGGCAGTCACTTTCATTTCGACCGTTGCAAACTCTCATTTTGTCCGTTCAACCAAAATGAACTATCAAATACCCGGTGTCGTAGCTAAGTGCGTGGTGTTACCTAGTTCTAAAAATACGATTTTAGTAAAATACATTTAATACTCGCTTATAACACATGTGCCGAATTTGTTGCGATACTCCGTCGATGTGTTGTAAGCCTTGAATATTTTTCTACCACGTTGTAAATTACAGAAATACACACAAACAAATTAGAGATCGACTTTTTTAAAATGGTGCCTGGTGTACTTGTCTCGTTTGTAGAAAAATACCATGATTGTGTGTGTACTTTACGCGAACTTTGTGCTAGGACTTAAAGCCAAGTACATTACTTTGTGATAACAACTTAAAATGCTTTATGTGCTTACTATTTGAGGTAACGTGTGGCGAAATGACTCTGTCGCAGTGAATTAATTTACATCTAAAAGTTGGAAACGCCCGGGGGTAATGGCTGTTTACGACTCTAGCGTTAGCGAGATGCTAATCTGGTTGTGTTTGCTCACACAAGGTCATTGAGATGTTGCGATTTATACTTTACTGTAACCGTTTACATTAATTCGTCTAGATAGCGGGGAAACGGCGAAACACAACCCGTCTCTAATTGTTTAGGCACATATCTTAGAGTTTGGCATGTGTTGGAAAATAGCTTGCTCGCTAAGAAGTGACGCCGTCGGTGGCGTCGCATGCCGCAACGTGTTGGGTCAGGCCATATTCCAGTTGAGGATGGTGGATTTCTAGGAAGTCACATGGTTGGTACTGTCAGGGCGGTTGTTGTTCGGGCCCAGACCAGGGTGTCACCGTCGTATTAAAACATGTGAGACTACAGACTTAATCGCGAGTTTATTAGCCGTTCTGCCATAACTGAGACAGTCTGTATGGTTCATAGTCTTTCTTGTTAAATGATTACCGAGAAAAAATGTTATGTTATACTTATTAGAAATGCTCAAACGACCAATCGGTGCAAGTGGTTTAGTGGGTGGACTGTTTTCTCTCTCTTCCTGCGTCACCAAAAGCTGTAAAAGGGGAACAGAAGAACTCATCTCCCCCAAGGTTGTTTTCGCTTAAGAGTCGTTCTTGTTCATTGCTCACAACCTTTAACCTACTTAACCAATCCAGTCTGTGATAACTGACTTCTTTGTTTGGCCTATCACTAGGATGTAGGATAGGATAGATTCAGCTTTCCTAGTGCTTGTTAGTTAATCCGCACTTGACATTTGGATATGAATATCACAGAGGCATCTTAAAAAAAGCTCCCCCTTCTACTGCTTGGAGTCCCGTTTGGGCATGTATACAACATTATATTTTAAATTTCCAGGAAGTATGTGGGAAGGGAATCATTGCAACACAGTCACAGCTGAATAGATATCATGTGTCCTCCGTTTGGCTCACCCAGCTTGTTTTTAAAGCAGTGTATTTAGGTCAACAACACTCTGCTCTAACATTATGATGGAGAGCACTTTCTCAGTTTCTAATTAAACATAGCAAAATTAACTCACAAATAATTCATCTTTATTGCTTAGTGAGGTTCCCCTGCATACTGAGCATATTCAATAAGTGTGCAGAATAGTTGTGAGTTGAAATGCGAAACAAGAGGGCCCTGGTCAGAAATGGTGCCATAAATATCATGGCCTGAACTGAAGGCATGCACAAGGGCTTGTTGATCCACAGCTTTTGCTTGCTAGGCAGCTGTCTGGCATTGTGGGCTGTGTCCAGAGGCATCTGAGGAAAACCTTTTTATATACTTATTAATCTGGTGGCAAACTATTTAGTGTTCTCAAAAATGCCAAGCCACTGGTCTTCAGATAGTGAAATTAAATTTCTCTGCCTCATTGAAGTGACTTGGGCCTTTTATTTTTGCCCTAAAGGTTTGATCTGTGAAGTTATAAAAAGTCATAGTCACCAGTTCTACTCAGCTAACCAAATGTGCTTTTCCCCCCAACAGTATGAAGTGAAACGGAACTGAATTTTTGTACCATCCGCAACTGCTTCAAGTTCAGATCACAACAAAGAAACTGAAGACAAAACTCCCGAAACAAGCAAAGTTGCAACACCGAAGACACATAGGGAAAAATAAAAACGGATCACTTCAAGGGTTTAAAACGCATGAAGTAACCAAATCTTGAAACGACCAAAGAAGACGCACATCAGCCCAATTGAAACACAGAAGAGAAGCAATCTTATGCCCAAGCATATTCTGAGAAGACTTACTGATCTGAAACCAGAAGTTTGTGCCTACTCAACAGCTTTGACAAAGCACACGTCCCAACGCTGCTCCTAGCCCTCCTCATCCTCACCACACCACCGACTCACCACCGGGGTGTGGAGTGGGCTGCTATCTGCTAGTTTTACTCCCCCCCATATTCCCCCCCATCTTTCCCCTCCTCTACTTCTCCCACTGTTTTCATTGTATTTTTTTCTAAGCGGTGTTATTGCACCTGCGTTTGCCTTTTTTTTTGCTAGATTTCTCCCCCCTTTTTTGCTTTATGCAACCATCTAGAACTTGTGCCAGAAACCTGTAACAAGTGTGTGTGTGTTCAACTGTGTGCGTGAAGAGATCTGCAGGAACTGTATTGTCATCGAGATCCTGAGAATTACAAGATTCAAGACGACAAATAAAGGTGGGTGTCGGTTGATAGTCCCCTCATAACATGAAACTTGTCATGTCAACGACAAAAGTAATTTTTAGTCCTTTTTGTTATTATGTGCATTGTTTTGAATGATTTCCTTTCACCAAATAGAGTGCCCAATTGATGATGTTTTTCTGTAGGCTGATGCAGAAGTTGGCATTGCCCTGGTTTCCTTGTCAAAAAGCCAATGGGATTTTTCCATTGCATTTTGGATTCTTGCAGAAAATAAGCTCTGTAGCAAACAAATGTTTATGATTCTTAAATGTTTTTTTCAGCAAGATAATCTTCACAAATGAACATCACTAATAGGATTTGTTTATAAGCATAAATATATTTGCCAAAGGTCAAAAAGCTAACATTAGGCAATAAAAAAAACTACACAATCGTCCCATGATTTAACGTCTCCACCACAACGAGGCTGTAAAGTTGTGTCCAGTGCTGCTTGGCGTGATGACTTTCTGTAGTGTAGTGAACAGCTTTTTTAAAGAAACGCAAAAAGTTCAGTGTTCACAATTGGGTTAATTAAAGTCTCTCCAGCCTGTTTAAACCACAAACCTTACTAAAGGCATCTTACCAAAAATTAAATATTGAAAAAAAAAACACTGACTTTGAGATGATGGGACCCTGATTGCTGAAATGCTGGGTCATTTCTGATTCATTTCTGGGGCACTGTATTTGCTGAATTCAGATGAAAAAAACCCCTGATACCACTAGTTGAGTAAAATTCAGAAACTGTACTTGGTAAATTTCCAGTTTGTGCTTATTACTGTGATATACAGATGTGCAACACTCAACTCTGATTCAGTTTGGCAAGCTGCACTGATTTTGGGCATCAGTGCAGAGTTGTTTTTTTTTGTCACTGAACATAAATGTCAGTGTATTTGTCCTCTTTGTCAAGGTTGGATGTTTAAGAAAACACTTGAGTGCCATTTTTAAAATGGCATATGTGGAATCTGTTTCTGGATTTGTAGCCTCATCATGTAAAGTTTTGGGTTCTCAATTTTTAAATGGTGCCATCTTCAATGATAGTTTATTTGCAGCAGCTGATCTCACTGATTGGCACACCCTCCACAGCTCAACATTAAGGCTTGCTCGATTGCCAGGGGCAAGAAAAATGCCACGTCAGGGTAGTAAGTCTAGCAACTGAAAAAAAATAAAAAGATAACCACATCACTTTTTCCAGAGCTGATGATGGAAGTAGCTGAGGAGGAGTGAGCCATCTCGCTTCCTTCTCATCTCTGTTGCACATGCGCAGTACTGACATGCAAGAACATGGCACTGAAAGACAAAGTCTCTGAACTGAAGGGCAAGCGAGTATTTCAGTTATCCTGTGAATAGGAGTTTCATTGGGTGGTGTTAAAGGATGTGGGTGAAACACTGTATTATGCAGTTTGCTACTAGTTTAAGAGCAAGGCAGAAAAGTCTTTTTTTTTCACAACGTTTAATTTTAGTCTTTGCTGTTACCTGATAACGGCTAATAAAACTGCTTGTGTCGGGACAAGTATAAATTGATTTTGGGAAAGTAGATATCTGACCCTCTTGCGTGAATGGGCAAGTGAAGAAGAAAAAAAACATGAATTTTGAACCCAGATATGGAAATATCAGTGAAAGCAGCTGCTGCAGTGTTTTGTTTGAGATGAACCTTGTATATTCATTCCTCCTTGCACATGATTACACATTTCTAATGTGGAATAAGTGTGATAAGTGGTACAGAGTCTTGTGAATGACCTCCACATTTTACCATTTGCTAAAGATAACTCTTCTTCAAACATAAGCCAGCTGAACTGAACCGCCACCACCTCCAAACAGTTAAACTTGTTATTCAATATATTTTGAGAATAATTTGACTGCCCTCCCACACCCAGCCCGCACCCTTTTCCTCCTTTGTCGTTTTAAAGTCATATCCTCCCTGATTTTTGCCTTTTTCAACTCCCTCCCTGGGGGATTAAAGCCCACAGCTGTTTTCCTTTGTTTGTGACACTTGGCACACTGGCTGAACTCTCTGCCTTACCCGTTGTGTTTGTTCCTCTCTTCACCCTTGCAGACATCCAGCGGTGTATCATTGGGTGGTTACATAAAAATAGAACTTAACAGTCAAGCAAAAAAAAAAAAAAAAAATTCAAACAAAGTAATCAAGTTCAGCAAGTGCTCAAGCAAGTTTGGTCCGAGTTTATGGGAAAATATGGGCAGCCCCTGGAAAGGCTTTGTTGAGTTTACCTTGCCTGCGTCGCCACCCACCGCGTTTGTTAGCGCTGACCTGAGCAGCACCTCCCCTGTCGGACTCAGCCTGTCGCCATATGGCCGATCCGTAAGTTCCACCTTCCCACCTCTTTTCTACGTGCCCCACCCCCATCGAACACCCATCTACCCACCTTGCCCTGCATCTCTCTGCTGTGAATGGCCTAACCTCTTCATCCTTTTCGGGCTCCCGAGACTAGCCTCTACTCAGTTATCTTGTTGCAGGGCGAGGGGTGTTCTGCTGATTCGATTGTGGAAATTTGGCGCTTTTCACATGTCCTGAAAACCCGTTCTTTTTCTCCTTTTCGTCCTTATTTTTAATTTGCGCCTAAAAGTCTCACAGTGACGAATAAATTATTGGGCTGCTGAAGGGATAGTTCAGTGTTGTTGAAGTGGGGTTGTATGGGGTACTTATCCAAAGACATTTAAAAAAACAAAGTGTTTTTTGTTTTTGTTTTTTTACCTTCTCCCACTGAGAGTAGATACACTGAAATTTTGTTGTGCTTTTGTGCAATGACAAAGTATTGTGTTAAAAAATTTAACATCAATGTAAGTGTACGCTACATTGTGAGTATTGTCACTGCTTCAACTTCATGTCTGGGATTTCCACTGGGAAAGTTAAGCAGTAATTTTGCTCTCTTTACAGCTAGACTATACTGAAAAAAGTGATTTAACATAGTTTAACACTGGAGCTGCTGGTCTATGGCTGCCTCCACCAGTTGTTTCTGTTTTTGTGACGTTGGCGTTTAAAAGGATTAGTTCGGATTCACCTAAGTCATACAATCATAAACTAATAAATTGGTCAAAGCAGCAGTATCCTAAAATTACAGTTTTTTTTCCTCAATGGAGTCTGATGGTTATACTAAAGCTGTTAAATTGGCTAAAATACATTTGTTGCTGACCCCACATACACAACAGTACATTGCTTAGCTTCTGTGTCAGACTCCCGTCTGCTTCTCCAAACTGGAGCATGCCAACTGATATCTACTGTACATAAAACACTGACTAAGGATAAGCACCCCATGCAACTCTAATTCAAAAAGTCCCTATCCCTTTAAATGCTGGTGATAACTGTGCTCAATTCAGGGCTACACCAATACAAGCTAATCTGCATAACAGTTGATCCCTGTATGTAGTTAAAAACTATAATAAGTCAAATGGTTGGTATTTAAAGTACCATCAGCATTGAACAAAATACTTTCGTTATCTCCAAGATCAAAATGTTTTCACGTGGATGTTAGAAAATAATCCCTACATGGTTTTTCATGTCCTGTGTTAGATTCTTAATAGCAACAGACTTCGATATAAGTATATTGAGACTAGCTCATAGTACAGGGCCGAACAGAAGAGGCTGCTCTGGGACCCCTCCTCATAACCCATAACCCATCACCAACTCTGTCCACTGTAGAGGCACTGCTATTTGACCTGTCATTTGCATTTTCTGATCCTCCATCTTCAGTAGTTTTATTTTTTTCTCAACCTTGAGCAACATTCGCGATGCAGCACCTAAACCACTTCACATTAACCGGCTGTTTAGTTAGTGTAATCTATTCAGTTTTTAGTTTGCCTTCTCTGTAGAGCCATTCCTCTTTGGATACACTATTTCCACCGATTAGTGCTATCGACCGATGCTGCAGTGTGACTTTGTCATGGTAACAGATGCACTGTAACTGAGTGGCCTTGTGGTTTCTAAAGCCTTGGTATTTTGGTGTCCAGGTTTGAGTGTTGGTGGTTGTGATAAGCTAAAATAAAATAGCTTCGGAGAAATCTTCTGGATATGAAAACATGTTGGCAATCCAAAAGTTGGTGCATGGGAAACTGGGTGTTGTGTGAAATAACGGCTAGGAAGTCTAATTAGCAAGGTCAAGTAGATGATACAGTATCGTAATGCTGGTTAACAACCGGTTTTGCGTAACAACTAAACAATTTGTGGTATCTGGATAAGGGTCATTTGAAACAAAAAGTGTTAAAAGCTGCTTTTTCAAAGCCGTTGCCTCCTCCCAACAGCATATCCAAGTCCTAACCCCAGTGTCAGAAATGGAACGAGGCTCCTCTGAACCTCCAGTGGCTCGCAACACTGGCTCTGCCCCATCCACCTCCACCTCCACTGGTCCCATGCCTATCCCCCGCTCCTCCTCCGTCTCTTGCCATCCCCACCCGGGAAGTAAAAAACACAAGCGGACCCCCTTGTATCAGAGATCAGTAAGAGGGCATGTTTGGTGGTGCCCACACACTGACTTAACAGCCCTGTGAGCTGCTGTTGTGTCATGTGACTTTTGCTAACAGCATGGTTTGTAGTTTGATGGAAAGTGAGTTTAACCAGGGTGTAGTGGCAGATTTTGATAAGTGAGTTCTTGAGTACAATCACTGGTTGGTTGGTAGCAGGAATGTTGTCTGTCTAACCAGAACTGCATGAAAGTGTTGTCCGTGCTCAGGTGATTTGGGACTAAAACCACTCCACAAATTCAGCGGGTTTTAACTTGTAAGTGCATGACACTTTAAGAAAAGCGGTAAGCGCTGCAATGTCGTTAGTGTGTTTATTTATTTCTTTATTTTTCCAGTCAATGGTATAAATGATCCTAAAATTCTATCAGACATCATCATCGTGTGTTCCCCTCTATTGGTGGCCAGAGAGTCCCAGTAGACTCGACTACGACTTCTTTTTTTATACCCCTCCGCACTTCCTCCTGAAGTTTGCTGTACCTGCATGTTTGAAGTGTTTTTTATTTTTTATTTTAATTTTTAAGGTTGGCATCAAACACTGCATTGAACTGCGTTCTACTTTTTATGAAAAGTGCTTCATGTTGATTCAAAATTGGATGCACAGTAATTCTTGTGTCTCCTCCTCCCCAGATGAGTTTTGACCCGGGCATGCTCCATAACAATGGACACACTGCGTATGCCAATGGCACGGGGCCTGGAATTAGAGAGACTGGTGTGGTGGAGAAGCTCCTGACTTCCTACGGGTTCATCCAGTGCTCCGAACGTCAGGCCCGTCTCTTCTTCCACTGCTCCCAGTACAATGGCAACCTGCAGGAGCTTAAAATAGGAGGTGAGAGGCCTTGGAAGAAAAACATTTGAGTGACATCACTGAATCTTAGTTTGCATCATTTCATGTGAGCTAAGTGTTTGCTTCTCTCTCCTCAGATGATGTAGAGTTTGAGGTTTCCTCTGACAGGCGCACTGGCAAGCCCATAGCAGTGAAGCTGCTAAAGATAAAGCCAGAGGTGCTGCCAGAGGAGCGCATCTCGGGCCAGGTGGGGCCAGACCTGCACGCCTATCCCTTTACTGTGCTGCATGGTTATATTCATCCAGTTAAGGAACACCATTTTATTTTTGGTTCTGTTGTTGTCTGTCAATTTAACATTTTACATGGCTCATTGTGTTTTGTTGGGCAGGGGATGTATTGTAAGTAAAATGCTAAATTTAATCCCCTCTCTTATTCTGCATCTAAATTAACTAAATTAACTTCTCCCATCAAGATTTGCAATACATTTGAATTTCAGATCTGCTTCTTGCCCTGACATGCATGTTTGCTGGAGGTGCTATATGACCTTAGAACAAACATGGTCAAGTGATCAATGTAATTGCCCAGTGGCTGTATTAATTTCTTTCTGAATGCTCACAGCAACCAGTATAGCACAGCACAGTCAGTGTCTCAAACCAAAGCAAATCTTACATGTGCAGGTGGCAATAGCCCTTTTCACACAGAGATCGCGCTATAGGGCCGCTAATAAGTACTTTTTTTGCATCACCATAGCATTTTCACACAGAACTGAACAATTTTAGACAGCACGCTGGCTTCCTTGAAGCAAAAGATGCGTAACATTTAACATAACAGTGTCAGACTCTCTTGTGACGTATAACATATGCGTCAACGAGGCTTTTAAACACTAACAATGGCATAACATGGCAATAACAATCATTTATTGTCCCTGTTTATGGGGGCAGATCTAGTCCTCTGCACCAAGGGTAAGGAGCTCCCAGACCACATTGTTTTCCCAATTTGTTGACATTTACAGCTGTTGCTACCTACTTTTGAAATGTCCCGCATTGGTTAGCACACGTACACATCAAAATGTCACACCCTTCCTGCCAGCTGTCCCTTTTGTACAGACAGTTTTGGTTCTGTTACTTCCTCCAGTTCTGGCTTAAAGGTGATACAACTCACTCCCCATTCTGTGATTGTACCATTTATACAGAACGTCCAGGAGGCATGACGGCACAAAGTTCATGCCCTGAAAAGGGGCTAGTGAGACACTGCTGCATCATTAAGGACAACATGGGAAGGCAGAGCTGTGCCATGGCAGACTTTGGCGCTTGGCTCTTTGTTGATATACAGTTCATAACATGCAAGTGACGCTGCCTGTCTTGTAATGCACACACACATAATGGATCTAGTTTAACACATGGGCACAATGCAACTTCACACTCACACCGATTGATTCACTCACTAAGGTCTTCAGTCAGGTTAGCAGCTTGCCAGGAGCCCTTATGGGGCCTGAAAGTGTATCACACTGAAGCACAACCATGCACATGCAGCTATGCTAACGTGTGAGAGGTGACACTTGGAATACTTGTTACTGTGACATTTGAAACTCAGTCATTTCATCCATCACATGTCCAGAATTATTTAATTGGGCTAATTACTAATGGATAGTCAAGCTAGGATTGGGGAAGCAGTGCCCTAATGGCCTCCATCTGTCATTTCCTCCTTTTTCTGCAGGTTGTCTCGGCAATCCCAGTGCACCTGGATGGAAAGTCTGCTCCCGGCCAGGTGCCCACTGGCAGTGTTTGTTATGAAAGAAATGGGGTAAGTGACGCAGACTGCAGCACGCTTGATAAATAAAAAGCAGAATGTCACATCTGCTTCCACGTTATGATTTATGATGATGTATGTCAATGATATGCATCCATATGCTGTGGAGCACTCAGGGTGGAGAGCATATGTTCATTTCAGGAACATGAGGTGACTGGGAAAATGTAGCATCTTGAGCCTCCACAGCATATGGATGTCTGTGTGTTTTGTATATGCATTCTTTCACTCAATGGTTGGCCTTGACCGTGACATTGTTTTTGTTAGTTTATTTTTATCTGATATGGATATCACTGTAGCATGAGAATTGTACATTTATGCACAGTAACCAGATGGTGTTTAGTGTTTGTAGCTGAACGCTAATTTTCAGGCATTTTAAAAGTTAAAATTTAAAAAAAAAAAAGAATATCACCAAATGAACACACAGAAATATGTGAACAAATTACAGGTGTGTCCAAGATGGTATTATCTCTATTTTAGCCAATACTTAATACCTCTTAACAACGTTTCAGTTGGTGAACAGTTGGCGTTGTTTTTGCTCCTTTAACAGAGTGGACTGATTGGCCTATAGATATAATTGTAATAGTTTTCAGCTATACCAAAATTCATGATTTACATCTTAATATATTGAAATCACCAGTAAACCACTGTTGACTAATGAAATAATACTACTGTTATAATGAAGTGAAATAAAGTGCTGTTATGATGAAGTTAGATAAGGTTAGAGTTTTTTTTTTTAAATGGTCAGGAAGTATTAAGTTTTTGCTATAAATTTTTGAAATTTCCAGTAAGTGGAGAGGTGAACCATCACAGCGGCTCAGTTAAATGTGAGGATTTGTTCACTGTCAGCGTGACACAAACATACAGCTCTCCAGTTCATATACTACTAATTTCAAGTCACACTGGTGCTCCAGGGTCATAAAATGCAACTAGGTAGTTGCGGTCTGGAGCCCTGTAGTTACAAAAACACACCTCGCCTGCTCACACACTGTCGCTAAGGATAGAGTGGCCTGGAGCAGCGAGTGAGTGCATGTGATGTATCATTTTTGGGATCTGGTTTTCTTATTGTGTCTGTAAGAGGGAAACATCCTTAGGAGAGAGCAAGAAAAATTAAACGTCAAAGACAGTCTCATGCTGCTGACTTTGAAAAAAAAAAAAAATTAAGTGACATTTTGTACTTGATGTGAGCAGTATTGTCAATTTATACATGCACAATACATTAATATATATATTGCCCCTGGTTTCGTGTAATGTAATGCAACAGTTACTATTTTGTTGACTCTACTGGTGTGCTGGGGTCTTGTAGCAAATAATCTTGAAGTTATAAGAGCTTAGGGTTAATTGGTTTGTTTCAAACCCTTAAAAAATGTTGACACTGCTGTGACTTTCCACAGGAAGTGTTCTACCTTACCTACACCCCTGATGATGTTGAGGGAAATATCCACCTGGACACAGGAGACACAGTCAGCTTCTATATGGAAACCAACAAGCAGTAAGTCTTTACATCATGTCATTGTTGTCATAATAATTAGCAGCTTGCACTGTCTATATGTTTGATCTGTGTTGTGTTTCAGTACTGGTGCAGTCAGTGCTCGTAATATTCAACTTGTGAAGAAAAAGCAAATGAGGTGCCAGGGTGTGGTGTGTGCTACAAAGGTAAGAGCCATGTCATTACATTGACCTGACCTGTTAAGTAAATTACACAAAGTCCGGTTATCTTTGTCTTAGTTGACTTCACAAAAATGCAAAACTAAATGTACTGTCCAAAACACTTGAGATAAGTAATTGTACGCTTTCCCTGTCAGCCGAATTGCAAACCTGGCCATTAGCTTGTTTGTAAAGAGGGCAGGGTTTATAACAAACAGATCTGCTATATATAGGCAGGGTTCCCACGGATCCTTAGAAAGTCTTAAAAGTCACTGAATTTATGAATCTAAAAATAAGGCCTTAATTGGTATTAAAATGACATAAATGGATCTTTTAAGTCTTAGAAATGATCAGACAGGGGAGGAGGATTTTATTAATCATTTTTTTCTGACGTTGCATTGTAAAATCTCAGTAGTTGGTAGTATCTTTTTTTTTTTTGAGAATTAATTTAATACATTTTTATTCTTAAACTGGTCATGTAAATCCAAGCAGTGGAATCTCATCTGCAGCATGAGAAACACAAAATCTTCAAGAAAAGCAGCCAGAAATTCCAGATATTTCCTACTTCTGTTGGTAAACCAAATAGATATGTTTATGATAATATAATATGTTCATTGTCTGTCGTGTGCTATGTTCTGAAAAGGGTAAAAAAAAAAAAAAAAAATTTGTAATTTTTTTTATAAAAAAAAGTCATTTGGAAAAAAATAAAATTTTGGTTATTAAAAAGTACCTCTAAGAGGCATTAAAAAGGTCTTAAAGACTTAAACATTAATTGCCTTAAGCTGCAGGAACCCTGTTTATAGGATGTAGGTAGCCCAGTGTCATATCTAATTGCTAAATATTATATCTGGTTCCATACCACGACCCCACCATACAAGTATTATGGTCCATATTCCATATTATTTTCACATCAATCTTTGAATCAGATGTGTTGAACCATGTGTTGTCTTTCAGGAGGCCTTTGGGTTCATTGAGAGGGCGGATGTGGTGAAGGAGATCTTCTTTCACTACAGTGAGTTCAAGGGTGATCTGGAGGCTCTGCAGGCTGGAGATGACGTCGAGTTCACCATCAAAGACAGAAATGTAGGTGTTGTCAAGCTTTTTCGTCTCCACCATCCAGAAATACCGAAGTAACTTGTGAACATTATATACTGTATATATCTTGTTACATCACTGACACCTCTAACTCTGCCTGTGTGTGTGTGTTTGTGTTTGCGTGTGTGTGTAGATATAAAACATTGTTTACATTTAATGTTCTTATGGCCATAGGGTAAAGAGGTTGCCACAGATGTGAGGCTGCTCCCCCAGGGAACAGTCATCTTTGAGGATATCAGCATTGAGCAGTTTGAAGGCACTGTTGTGAAGGTCATTCCCAAGGTTCCCACCAAAAACCAGGCAAGTACCAGGATTATTGGTATGGCGAGTTGAATAATGTCTCTGGGTGTCTTAGGCTGTAATAGCATGAAACTTTGACTCACCAGTCAAGAATATAAAACATACGTTTCACTAATCTTTCCTTCCTGCTTCCACAGAATGACCCGCTACCTGGCCGTATCAGCGCCCGAATTGGTTTCACTGACAAGGAGCTGCCGTTTGGCGAGAAGGACACAAAGTCCAAGGTGACCCTTTTGGAAGGGGACCACATACAATTCAACATCTCCACCGACCGCAGAGACAAACTGGAGAGGGCCACAAACATCGACATCCTCCCAGACACCTTTAACTTCACCAAGGAGACCCGTGAAATGGTGAGGACTACAAAAGAATAAATCTGTTTGACTGGTCGATTATATTATGGAATGCATCACTGAGTAAATGAAAGAAATGAGGGATTAGAAGGGGCGTCTTCATTCATTAAAATGCAGTGAATCTTCACAACCTTGGGTGACACAAATCTTTTTCTAGGGAGTCATTGCGGCTATACGAGATGGCTTCGGCTTCATTAAGTGCGTGGATCGGGATGCCAGGATGTTCTTCCACTTCAGTGAAGTCCTGGAGGAAAGCCAGCTGCACATCTCCGATGAAGTGGAGTTCACTGTTGTGCCTGTAGGTCCTGTTTTTAACCTTTTCACAAAAGTATGTATTCTGTCGTACTACTTATTCAGGCACATTTGAATTTTTTGTACATAACAAGCTGAAGCCAAACACCCTGTTGTTGCCAGGATATGCTTTCGGCTCAGAGGAACCACGCAGTGCGCATCAAGAAGCTGCCCAAGGGCACAGTGTCCTTCCATACCCAGTCTGAGCAGCGCTTTATGGGAGTGGTGGAGAAGGAAGTTGTGGCAAACACCAATAAGAATGCAAGCCCAACCAAGGGCAAGGAAAAGGTACTTTAATGCACCAATTATGGCACATATCCTACATGAAGATGGCCCCCAATGCATTTAAAAACAATGGCCTCACAGTCCACCTCACCCCCCTTTACATACATCCTCAATTTCTGTTTTAGTTCTAATTTTCCTCTTTGCTTTTTCGTCCAATGACGACCTCCTGTTCATGCTCCTTGTTGGTTAGAAAAAAGACAAGGTAGGACTGAGACCTTCTGCATGAAGTCACGTCCCATTAATAAATGATAAGGACACTTGCATTGTAGGCAGATGTATGCAAACATACACATTGTCTGTATTTTACTAACATTCAGTCAAAGAAATAATTGTCTCTTAGGCCTTACATGAACGGTGCAAAATCTGACTAATAATGCAGTGTAAGAATACTGTGTTCACAAGTGTGATGTTGACAGACCTTGCTGTCTAACAGGTGTCTGTTTCTCTTATTTTTCAAGGCTAAAGTTGTAGAAAAGGTTGGTCTTTGCAGGCCTCTGGCCCACTGATTGCCTCCTTTACCTTTTTAGTTGACAGCATGGTATTTGATCACCAATTAACCCCTAAATCATACACTCAGACTTTGTATCACTGAGTGAGTGAGGGCTGCACAGTTAATAATGAAATGGGTTTTGAAATTTGAAAGTTTTTGGGAAGAGTAATTTTTTTGTCCTCCCAAAGGATATAAGCAGCACCTAGAATAGTCACTTTGAACTTCTTTCCCATCTCTGTGGTCCTTTTTTGGCACTTTTAGTCAGTTTACACATACTGTTGCACCTAAGATGATTATATTAATTGAAAGTGGCAGGAAGAACATAAAAGATTAAGAAGCATAATAGTGTGCTCAGTTGCTGTGATCAAGCAGCCTTGCAACTTGAATTTTTTACTTTTATGCTTGTATTGGGATGAAATGCCTAACATGATAATACCAGTAAATGGCATGCTGTGATCGGTTCAGTCAATTACTTTGAATAAAAGAGGGGAGAATAAATTAAGTGAATATTGCACAAGTGTTCCCAATGTAGCCACAACAGTGATTTGTTATTATGCAGCCCTTCATACTAGGCTGTAACTCAGAGCTGTCGCAGTAGACCAGGCAAATGCTAACTAACTAGGCTGCTACAGAATAATACATTGCACACACTGTTGCCTCTCACATGCTTGTGTGGGCTGTCTGCACACCATCCTCTAATACACTCTAAAATCATTCAGTTGTATCATGTGAGGCTTAAAGCAGTTTTATTGAAAAACAGGTGTAGCACTGATTTGGACCAGCTGGATCAAACATTGGTGATGCTCATTATTGGAATGATCATTTGGTTTGTTGGCCTCTTTTTAGGAAACAGAGGAAGGAGTGATTGCATATGAAGACTGTGGAGTGAAGCTCACTGTGGCATACCATAACAAGGACCTAGAGGGAGGAGGATACCCGCAGGTTGGAGACAAGGTATCTACTGAGTAACACTGCACTCCTCATGGAAAGACACATAAATAATGAACTTAGACACTGCTGAAGAGGAGGGCAATATGAGGTCTGCACCTATTGCAGACTAATGCTAATATGACCCAACTTCTGTGGCTTGCAGTGTTTATTTAGGTGTTGTTCAGGCTGCAAGTGCATTTTTTTTCTTTTCCATATCCAGACTGTATTCAGATTAATTTTAGGAGGAAAAAACACATGAAATGCGATCTTTGTATATGTGATCGAAACATTTGTAGGTTGTTTTAATGCAATTCCTTCAATACATGGACACAAAGTTGTTTTTTTTTAAGTATGTCAATTATTGATATAGTAAACTTTTGGTAGGCTACTCGAATAATAAAAGCAATTGCTTTTTAGTCTACTTTATAGATTTTTCTGCAGTAAAAATGATTAAAATGAGATGAACGGACTGAAAACCTTAAACTTTTGTTTTGCAGTTGAAAAATGGTTATAAAATCACAATACCTCACAGTATTTGTTACTGCAATTTTTGGGATATGCTCAGTGCATATCCCAAAAACATTTAAAAAATATTGCATGGTGAGTATCGTATTGTGTGGCCTCTGGTGATTCACCTTGGTGGTATTTGAATGAAATATTTATGGGGGCATAATCTAGTGTGCAGAACGGTGAATTGATGGACTTCCATTTCTCACGCTTCTGCATTGGAAAGCCACGTCCCCAGCATTGTGATGTAGTTACTGATGCTTCTGTTGTTATCACGGCAACCCCCGCAGATAGGATTTTTATGTCTGGACACACAATTACAAGCACAAATAACAGTGAAGACAGACTGTCCTCAAGACCTGATTTGAGAAACAAATCTGATTTTTTTTTTTTGAAGTCTGAACGTAGCTTAAGAGTCTTCAAACTTGTGTTTGTTTGGTCTCCCCTGTGTGTTAATTATTATTTTTGTCCTCTAGGTGGAGTTCTCCATCAATGAAGTGAAGCGAACTGGCCAGCAGAGCGCCGTCTCCATTAGGGTTCTCAACCGTAACTCCTCCAATGCCAAGAGACTACATGGATTTGTTGCCACATTAAAGGACAACTTTGGCTTCATTGAGACGGCAAATCATGACCAGGAGATTTTCTTCCACTACAGGTAGAGGTTTGAGTCTTAAATGCCTTTGGATGTGCTAGCTGCTGATTTACTTATTGTTGTCACCCAGACATCTGTAATTTAAGTCTGTGTCTCAATGTTTATCTGTTTTCCTCTCAGTGAAATGTGTGGAGATTTGGACAGCTTGGAGCTTGGCGACACAGTGGAGTACACTCTCTCTAAGGGAAAAGGAAACAAAGTCAGTGCTGAAAAGGTTACCAAAGTGGCTGCAGGTATGAGCAGTTTGATTCCAGCCGTTTAAATGTACATTTTTTACATTTGTTTATAATGCAGTGTAGGTGGGAGTGCTGATAAACAAAAGGTTTATAAAAATCCTCTGTTTTCTACTTATAGTGAATGGCATTAATGAGGATGTTGGTGCGACAGTGATGATGGGAAAAGTCATCCGTCCCCTGCGCAGCGTGGACCCCTCGCAGACAGAATACCAAGGGCTTATTGAGGTCACAGAGGAAGGTGGGTGTCAAGTTATGATGTGGACCCAGCAGTCAAAGTGCAGTGATTTCTTTGGAGGATTATGATGGTATAACTCATTCCCATCTCCTTGATCATTTCAGGTGCAACTAAAGGCCAGAATTATCCCTTTGGAATTATGGGTATGTCAAACAAGGCCGATTGCCTGCAGAAAGGAGAACTTGTGAAGTTCCAGGTTTGCACAGTAGCCCAAACTGGACAGAAGATGGCCTGTAACGTGGTACCTCAGCGTAGAGCCATGGTGGAGTGTGTCAAAGACCAGGTAGTGATCAGTTACTTGTTTTCAGTTTCTTTAGGGCTCATTACATCAGGAAACCTCAGTGTTGAATTTACCATTACTACTATAGCATAGCTTGCTTGAATTAGCGAATGTCTTCCAGTTCTGAATCCTGAAATTGTTGTTTTGTTGTCCTCAGTTTGGCTTCATCACATATGAAGTTGGTGAGAGCAAGAAGCTGTTCTTCCATGTAAAAGAAGTTCAAGATGGCCTTGAGCTCCAGACCGGAGATGAGGTGGAGTTCTCAGTCGTCCTCAATCAACGCACAGGAAAATGTAGTGCCTGCAACGTACGCAGAGTCAGGTAATGACTCCAGAGACTGCTTTACATTTTCAGTTATCGTTTGTGAAAGTTTTGCTGCTATACAGTAAGTTTGGTGATATTTTCTAGTCACGTAAGATGAAAACACTTGGTCTCAATGCTCATTATATATTACAGTGAGGGGCCTAAACCAGTGGTGACTCCGCGTCCAGATCGTCTGGTAAACCGATTAAAGAGCATCACTCTTGATGACGCCAGCGCTCCTCGCCTGGTGATTGTGAGACAGCCCCGCGGTCCTGACAATTCAAAGGTACAATTAGACTTATTGCAGCTTTTTTGCCTGTGCCAGTCTGTGATGTGATAAGTTGCTCCATTGAAATCAGAACGGATTTTATTATCAAATATTGAAAATTAGGGATGTCAGTGGTTAACAGTCAATTGTTTCTCAATACTCATTTTAAAAGTTAATAGAATATATATATATATATATAAATCCAATACTTTTGATTGGTTAGACTCATTGCTCTATAGGTTTATGTTACTACTCTTCTGTTAACTGCACTGTGCATCAGCAAGGTCTGGTGGAAACTAGCTAGCAGTGCCACTCATTCAGCGTTTACTGCTACTAACACCGTCCTGACCCAGCAGCATTGGGCATTACACACCTGGGGGTGACTGGAGTTTGGTCAGTGGGCACTATGTTTCTACATGTTAATGTGGCTTATTGTTGTAATTGTCAAAATCTGTTAACTGGATGCAAAATTAACCAGAACTGACATTCCTACTGTGAATTCCAAGTTGTTGAGAAAACATTTCTATCAGTGTGTATATACTGGAAACCAGGACTGTTCACTGGATTCTCTGTATGCAGAATTAGTTCCCTTTAAAAAAAATCAAGGTAGTACTTAAACATTGATGTTAACTGCAACATAAATAAAAATCTGTTCCTTTTTTTTCCCACAGGGCTTTAATGTGGAGCGCAAGATCCGCCAGCCCGGCGTTATTGACTGAGCAATACAGAGCCCACCCTGTTTGGTGTTGGTGGGATGCTGTCCCAAAGGGCAACAGCAGGGGATAAGGGAATTTGATTTGACACATGCTTGTACACACAAAACATACGCACACATTACAGTAATCGGCATGTGTAATCTTCGTCCCCATCGATACCTGCGAGGGAACTTTTCTCATTCCACAGTTCCCTGCCTCCCATGTATGACGTACTTGATAAAGAGTTCCACACTGCAGCGTACATGGGGTCTCTGATTGTGTGCGTGTGTGATGTATCCTAGAAGTGATTATAGTGTGTAACGGAGGTTATTTGTTTCTGAGGGCCTCGTCCCTCTTAAATCAGAGTGATGACTGTGTGGCTGTCTATGTCCCTATCTTTTTGAATCTGCTTTGTCTGGAATTCTGCACCTGTAATCTGTCCAGTAGTCTGCCTGAGTGAATGAGAGTGACTGTTTGCATGTCTTTGAGCGTCTGCTCCATTTATTTTTCTCATATATTTTGCTCCTTTACCCATGGAAACTTAAAATGGTTTCATTGTCAAGTTTCCACTACTGTATGCTTTCCTACAAGACGCATAAAGCAAAGCAAAGTTCCCTCCATAAGGAGGATCATATTTCTCATGTGCGAGCTTAAACTGAGGATTCTTCTCTGCTCGTTTTTTTTGAGCAGTTTTTAAAACGCTTTATTGAAGAGCTGAAGTGAAAGCATGGTGTGGGTGTGTGTGTGATGTAAGTGAATGTCAAAGTAGTTCATCTAATGGGATTTACTTTTATCAGTCTGGAGCCTTTAGATGCCTTTTTGGTGTTCAAATGCTCCACTTAAGCAATTTTTCCCAGGTGCAGAATTCCTTGTGGCATCTTATATCTGCAGTTCTTTTATACTATGTTTTTTTTTTTCTTTTCTTGCACATATTTTTGCTTTTTTTCCATTGAAACTCAATCTGCTAATATTGAATTAAGTAAGAATAAGGTGCCTAAAAACTACAAGCAAAATAAAAAGAAAAAAATAAAAAATTAGATGTATCCTCTGTTCCCAGCCAACCGCCAAAACATTCAGAACAATCTTAGGGTGGCTTTCTTTTCTAGTAGAAATAATACTGATATGCATCCCAAACCTGTGGGTTGAACTATACTGTATGTAATGTGTGCTTTTTTTGCTTAGTGAAAGTTCAATGAAACTTCAGATATAACAAAAATTTAACTTAAAGGAGAAAATTCAGTAAAAAAAAAAAAAAAAAAGAAAAAAAAGAAAAAAAGCATAATAAATCAGGATTCCAGTTATTGTGCGCCGGAGACATGATGGGTGAGCTCTTGTGCCTCTGCACATTAAGTTACAGTCTAAATTAATTTCAACTTTGGAGATGTTCGGGTTTCAGTTGAACCACAAACAGAGGTTCTCATGTACTTTTGTTAATGGTCTTGAATGAAACAATTGAATTAAAGTTTTATGAAAATCATGAGCTGTTTTGTAGTCATCTTATTTTAGAGAAAGGCTGTGATATTTATGACTGAATTTAATCAAAAAAAAAAAACCTAATTAGCTGTGAAAACAACTTTATTATATTGACCAATGTTACACTTCAGTGTTCACTTAAGGAAAATAAATAACCTCATAAAATTATTTGTAGAGGTTAAACAAGTTATAAGAAGACAAAGGTACCTTGTGCATGGGTGGGTGAGTGCTCGACAAATCAGAAACCTTAACAGTCAGGAGATCTCAACAGATGACAGAATGTACAAATTCACCAGAGATGAAGCCCAGCAAAAGCTTTTAGTCCAGTCCCCCTCCCCTTAAAAAAAACTTGCACCAGCTCTCCTGACGTATGCAGCTGTATAGATAATGAGTCTGACAAAAGTAAAAATAATCATTTACGTCATAATTTCTTGATGGTTAAATCACTGCTTGCACTCTCAGAGATGGCACACTCTTCCAGCATTAAAATCACAATTCTATGCAGTTTAGTACAAAAAAAAAATCCTCTTTACTCAAACTGATCACATACTCAGATCAAAGCTGTCTTGAAGCCTTCCATGCCTCTCATTCAGTGAGGATGTAACATGTACAGTATATATTCCCTAATTTGCTAGAATACAAGGTTGCCTATGTTGGATACTCAATAAGGATAGAAAACCTACCAGCAGATGACATTTGAATTAAAAATTGAAGTCTTGGGGTGCCTAATGGCTCAGTGGATAGAGCGGCACCCCATGTGCGGAAGCTGTGTCCTCGCTGCAGCGGCCGCAGGTTCAAGTTTTGGCCTTAGCCCTTTGCTGCGTGTCCCCCCCCCCCAATAAAAGGCCAAAAACAATCTTTAAAAAAAAAAAATTGTCTTCTTTCACTGTGTTTAAAATGCACCGTACACAAAAATGTTAAACAGGGTGCCCAGTAGTTCAGCTGGTAGAGTGGGCGCCCAGTGAACAAAGGTGTCCTTGCTGTAACAGTCGTGGGTTTGGTTTCAACCTGTGGCCCTTCTGCTGCATATCATTCCTTCTCTCTCCCCCTTTCACTCTTAAACTGTCCAATGTAAAAATGCACATGCCCAAAAAATATTTTAAAAAGGGTTTTCTGCTTTTTTGTTTGGTTATGGAAACGATTATTCATAAAGGACATTCAGAATCATCCCAATGTTCCCTTTCAAAGAAAAAAAAAGAAAAGAGGCTCACTTTTAGCACAAATTCTGGTTGACCAATAGGGAGCTCACTTAAGTTAAAAAAAAACAAAAAAACAAAAAAACAAGACTGTTATGGAACTGAGTGTGCTGTTGTACTTGTACACATACAAACAGTTCAGTACTCTATACAATCATTCAGTACAAGTAAAAAATCAGAAGGATTCGCATCTTGCATTTGAAGGAATGAAATTACCAAAAGTGGAGCACAATCAAGCATTCATAATGTTTACTGACTTTTGAAATCTTTGACTTTTGTTAATTTGATTCTAAACCTTGGTACTGCCCAGATATATAGTGAGCTCGGAGCGGTGAATCACCTTCTTTTTAGTCTGTGATTGGGGGCTTCTTTGGGCTTGTGCCCAGCGTGCCCACCACTCTCTCAGCTCGGTGGGCCCTGTGGGCCGTCGCTCCTTTATCTGGTTGGGAGGAACTAGAGCATGAGAAGGGTTGAAGTCCTCTCTGGGCAGGAACTTCCTGTTAATATTTACATCCCCATCTGGATCAGATTGTTGCTGATTTAGGTCCTCGGTTGAAACTGTTGAAATCTCTGCGGCAGCATTTGCACTGTCTTTTAAAAACATCTCGGCATTGTCTATGTTTTGAGTGGCAAAGAAGTCAAGCCCCTGTATTTTGCGCTTGTACTCCTCCAGTTTGCCTCTGCACCCCACAGCATTTGCCTTCATCTCAAGGAACTGGCATTGCAAGTCTTTCTCGTAACCTTCTTCAGCCTTTAATTCGTTCTCCCAGAACTTGATCTGTTCCATTTCCTCTTCAACCATTCTCTGCTGGGCTTCCTGCTCAGTTTTTTTGACCCTCTGTTTTTCCTCAAGCTCCAGAATTTGTTTGTCTATCTCTGCTATTTGGATCTGTAAATCCTGCAAACAGCTGAGCTGGTATATGATGGTTTTTCTTAGACGGTTTTTCTTGTCCTCGGTTGTACCACACTTTGGACTGGGCAGGTCATCAGACTCTCCCTCCTGAGTTTTCTGGTGGCGTTTGCTTTCTTTACCCTTCGTCTGACTTCCCATGCAACAGGATGTTTGATGATCCAAGTCTGACATTAAACTTTTCTGACCTCTGACTTTGCCTCTACTACTTCGACCAGAGTTACCTTCATCAACAGTGAGAGAAAGGCCCAAAGAGGTGTGATACCTTTTATCTGTCCTCTTACTGCTTTCCTTATCGCCAGCGATGCTGTAGACCTTTCCTTTGCCCAGACTCTCCAACCATTCCCAGGCCTCCTCCATGAGCGTCAGAGACTTTCTTTTAGGCCTTTTCAGTTCCTCCTTTTGCTGCTCAGCCTCTGGTCTTAAACAGGACAGTGGCGGCAAGCTTTGACGATGCAGACTTAGTGAACCGCTGCCCCGTCGCATTCTCGTGCCTGCATCTTTTCTTCTCAGCGGTGGGCAGGGCTGGTATCTGCCAACTTTTGTTCTGCTCATTTTGTCCCAGACTGAAGGTCCGTTGTGGAGCAGTGTGATTCGGACCTCCCTGGCCTGCTCACCATACTTCTGAAGAGTCTCCAGGAGGCGTTCATTGGGCGCCATGCGCCTCTCAAAGTCTTTGAATTTCTCCTGTAGCGTGTAGCGCCCTGGTTGACCTAAAGAGAATTGTGACAATGGAGTTGTCAGGTTCGTCAGCATGACAGAAAATAAATCTTAGTACAGTGTCGAGCCACAGATATACTCACCAAGGGCTTGAGCCAACGCTATGACCACGTCTTGGCATGTTGTTTCTTCTGTAACACCACAAACCACGCGTGGGATACCGTCCACTGTCACCTTTACTTCCATTGTACTAAAACTGTGATTTGAAATGAAGTATAGTCAGTGTGTGGCACATTGTGCAGAGCACTTGTTCTTTGTCAGGGGAAGTGGTGGAGACAGCGAAATGACCCCCATTAACATTCACTGTAATTAGTCTACTCATCATGTGCTGGACAAGCTTGAGGGCAGCAAGTATTTTTGTAGGATGTCTACAGTGACAGTGTCCCCATAACACTGAAAATAAAAGACAAGCTTTTAATAATAAGGACTTAAAAAGAAATATCCATGAGAAAATACGAGAAGCACCTACCTTTTTGTCCTGTCTGTAGTACATATGCTCAGACCTCTCTGCTCTGGGGGAACTTTCTGGTCGGGAGGAAGTCTTGAGCAATTAAGAGCAATTAAAATTCCTGAAGTCACCTACCACTGGAGGACAGTTTATGATCCCACCCATCTTAAATAATTTCCATTTTTGCAAAAGAACACAGCATTTTTTTCTAGGTTTATATGAATAGTACAACAGAAAAAAAACATCGGCCACAAGTGATAACTACAGGATGAAGTTAAATGTTAGGTTATAACTGCTGCTGTAATAAGTCTTTATATTGTGAAATGAGTTAGGATTTTTGGACCCCTAGTTCCCTCATCTTGAGGTCAGTGGTTCTTTAACAGGGTTTTGGTTAGATGTCCAAAGTAAGGTCAGATCTGTAGTTAATTTTCATGTTTTGTTACATTAAAATACATAAATAAATATTACTAAGAAGCCTTTAAGTGTCTTTAAAAAAGGCAGTTGCTAACAAGTGACCAGATGGGACAACAGAACATCTTCACACTGTACACGGCTTTACAGCCTCATCGTGGAGGTGACAATCAAGTCATGCCACTGTGATGTAGTTCCTTTATGACCTAATGTTAACTTTTTTGCAACTGGCAATTTTATTTATTCTTAAAAGAAGTCATGAAAGTGGTGTTCATTTGTGAAGATTATCTTGCTGGACAAAACATTAAGTATCGTAAACTTTTGTTTGCCACAGAGCTTATTATCTGCAAGTAACCTATCGAAAATTTAGTTAATGAATTCCATATGAAATGGAAAGTAACTGAATATAGAAATAAACAATTTATTAATCTAATGTTCACATTCAATATCAGTTCTCTGTGTTATTGTGATGTATTTGTATCAGGTTCTTTACAGAGTGCTATAATTTAAAACAAAAAAACACAAAAAAGGAAGGAGTCTAAAGCAATTCTTTTGTGTTGTGTTATTCGTACAGATTTCACCACTGGGATTTTTTTTACATTAAGAGATGTTTCACACCCAACTGCCGATGTACCAACTATATTATAGATTGCAATCTACATGCTGACTGTGTACTTTCTTTGCGATAGCTCAGCTTCTGTCAAAATTTACAAGGAACTCCAATCCTGTTGTTTTTCTTCAGAAACCTCTTCTATTTTGTACATTAATTACAGCCATGGGATGGGCATGATTTTTTTTTTTTACCTTTTAACTCATTTTCAACCTGCGCTGTCACTGCCTCAATTAGTGCCACAAAGAAGCAAATCCAGTGTTGTGGAGCAAATATCTGTCTAACATTTGTGAATACAAACTAACATTAGCCACCAAGACTATGTGATTTAGGTGTTTATGTTGTATTTAGATCTGGGTGTTCCTCTTTATCATTCTAACAGGAAGGGTGATTACCATCCAAACAGAACATGTAAACATACCAACCTTGTAAACTGCACAACAGTGAGCTATTACTATAAAGCACGTACCTCAGTGAGTCTGTGCTACTAAATATCTATTTATACAGTCTATGCTAAATACTCTGAACAGTCATTCATTTCATCATAATAATTTCAGACTATTTTATTTTAAGCTGATGCACTAAAGATTCATCTTTTTTCGATGTGTCAGTTGTTGCTTTTTACTCTGATGAAATCAAATGACTGCACAAAAGATGCTGCATGTAACTGACACTGCATTTGCAAACAACTCATACCATTAATACTGCTATAATATTGAACAAATGCTACCGAAACAGGGGGTTTGGGCTTCCTCCGCCAAAAAATTTTGAGCATCGAACACTTAATTTCTTGCATTATGGTGAATTTTTATGGACAATTTTGTGCATTTTTGTGCATTAATTTATGGTGTAAATGCTTCAAGTCCTCTGCTACTTTCATGTTTTTATTAGGGATGACAAATTCACATGTTCAAAATATTCAGTGGGTGTGTTCCCTGCACAGGGAGGATCTATAGTCACCAGTTAACTTGACACCAGTAATATTCAATACCAAACAAAACATCAAAACATGTCACAGTGTATAATACCAACTAGAACTTTTTATATATTGGAAATACATAAATGCAGGTGGTTCTTTTGGATTTATTTTATTTTGGTGTTCACAGCATGTGTTGCTATTTTCTCCTGGTTTATCTCCTACATATGAAAGTTATTAGAGGAGTGAAAACCACATGAAATGTATGTCTGACCAAACACGAGCCAAACAACTCCCCAGACTGGGAACTGGACAGTCTGGGAGCACCTGTTGTAATTTGGTAGTGTCTGACAGTCCGGGTGATGATGATAGGAGTAATATGAGACGGGAAAACTAGCTCCCTGTCCCCTGTTGCCCATGTAAACCATATGTCCAGCTGCTATTAATCTCTCAGGTTCATGGTGAAGAACAGACAGATCTCTCAAGACCATGAAAAAGAAATCCTTCAGAGGACTTTTCATTCATGTCACCTGGTGCATTTGTTGCCATTTGCCTTTGATGGTTTGTCCTTCAAGTTCACATTCATGTTGTAACTTTGCACAGGCTGTGGAAATGTAGCATGAAAATGCACACCCAAAGAAGACATGTTTAACCTAATAATTGTAGTTATCAGGGTGTCAGACACTTTGATATGAGAGGAAGAATAATGTGTCAGAACACACAATGTAGTGGAAGGAAATTCAGTCAGTTTCTTCATTATGCAATTATTTTTATTGAGAACATGCTGTCCAAACAGTGCACCAGCCAAGACAAGATTAAATTCATCACGAGCGTTCAAGATAATGTTGCAACACTGTCAATGCTTGTGCCAGTAGTTTAATTCCAATGACCAAAACGAAATCTATAAAGTGCAGTTTCAGCTGAAATTTTAAATATTTTTACAGTATGCTTATGAAATGAATATTCTGAAGAGACTATCGTTTACAAAATGTCCTGTAAAAACTAATGTTTTTATTTCTAATGGTTGAGTGTGCCCATTTCTAACTTGATCTCTTTAACTAGTTGCACCCTAAGAGGAATGTTGACATTTGGGATCAAATTCCCTGAAAATAGATGGCTTGTTAAGAGTCTTGGAGCTGCAGCATCTGAGGACCAACAGAGAAGGGGAAGTGTGTCACACAAGGCAGATTTTTTTGCAAAGGCAACAAAGATTTTCCCTCCACAACAACCCCAAAATTACAAAACACATTTTTCTATTAATCTCTTCTGTTACCTGGCACTGCAGATAGGGCTGATTTTATCTGTGGAGGTTCTAAATACACCTCTGAGAATTTTGCTCCAACCCTCATACCTCCTCTCTAATCTTTGTTATAAAGATGTACTTCAAATGAAATCACAGAAATCCCAGCAATGGGTTGCACCAGTTATGCAAGTTCAAGCATAGCCTAGTTTGAACAGACTTACTAGCTTAGGTCAGCGTAATAACATTTTAAGGGTTTTACTGGCCGAAAGAGTTCCAAGGTGGGCATAATTTAAGATGTACCTTCTGTCTCAGTGGTTCAGCCGAACAGCGACTTGGCTTTTTGATCAAAGTAGCTGGTTTCAATGTTCAGTATGAAGTTGGAACTTCATACAGCTGGTGCAACAGGCTGATTGTCCTTATTTGCCAAGGGATGTGCCAAAAGACTTAAGGCTATTTTAAACCTATTCCCCTTCTCACTTGAGGGTTCTGGAAAGTAGCAACAACAGTAGTAACAACAATATTGGACACCTTTGTAAATCGCTAATGTGAAGTGCAGGGTTCACATGTCCAATTTAAGGATTTACGTTTTTATATCAACAAAAGGCACCATGGGATGAAAATCTACTCCTTCTATGAATAAATCATCAGTACTGAAAGTATCGAGTATAAAAAATGTCAGTTTCAACCCAACATTTACAGTTTTGTTTCCTGTTGCATTTGCAGTGAAAGTTGTGTGGTGATTAACATGAGCACCCCTTAAAAACCTGCCTAGCATGAGCTGAGCTACTTGTGCAGCTATCAGGGTGTTATATAATACTAGTTCACTCACACATACACACACACACACACACACACACACACACACATACCCGTCTTTTTGTCTACACGCTGCTCTTGTCAGGGAGACCTGTGTGCATGTAGACAACTTAAAATAGAGCTGGACACATGAGTTCCCCCGCTACGATGAGGCGTGTCCCGCGTGGGTACAGCAGGTTCTGGTTACACGTGAGAGGCAGAGGGACCTTAATATTGCACAGACCAAGTGCAGGGCTTCACACTTCCCTACTACAGTGGTCTAGCGGCTGACCACCCTTCAGAAGTCCTCAGAGAGCGTTTCACTGGAACAGTGTCACCATGCCGAAAGTCTTAGTGCCAGGTGAGTATAGCCAGAAATGGGTTTGAAAGTGCAATCTCATCTATAGAGTGTCTGGATAGCATTTTCAAGGGACTATTTTACATGACAAAATGAAATGAAGAAGCCTTCACCAAAAGTGCATTCAGTTTCATTTTTGTAAGGCCTTTCCAGGAACTTTTCTGGCCAACACATGAAAGACTGACTTGACCTTTGCTGTCAAAATGCCGACCTTAAGTCTCTTTGCTGAGATTTATGGAAATAATTCCCAAAACTTTGCAAATATGCTTTGAATGCATATTACAGGATTCACACCCCTTACTGTGTGTGACATCAACAGCTGTTAAGGTAGTAAATTCACACCTGTGTGTTCCAGTGTTACATTGTCACTCTAAAAGATGGCACTGACAGCTTTAATAGCAGGTTCATAGGGGTCAAAATGCAAACATGAAGTCCACAATGACTAAAATATAGTCATTATCTTCTCTGAGTTGAACATCTTTAAATTGAAATGCTTTTTATCATTTTATGATTTGTAATTCCAATGTCAAAATACTGTTCTTGAGCTCAGTTTAAGCATTCAAATTCACATCATACATAACAAGGGTTGTGTGTCAGTGCAGAATCTAGTGAGTGATTGAATATCATTTGGGAAAATGTCAAGAGAGTACGTCTGAGGGTTGTGATTTGCCAACACATTCTCCAATGTCAAGTGCGACAGGTGGTCATGTGTAAATCAGCTTTTAGCTTTTTTTTTCATTCTCCTTTTTGTAGTTCACCCCCAGTTCATTATCACTATTATAAATGCTCTTGTAATGGTTACTAATTATAGGCCTGCCTCCCCGGGGCAACTGGCAAGTACGATGACATATTATGCTTAGTGTTTCTCAAAGGGTAAAAAATAGAAATTCAATGGTCTCACCAGCTGCTGTCTTGAAGAGATGTATTTCAAAAGGGTCTTTGGTGGTTGTGATGATTATGCAAGTATTGGTGGAAACTGCGTTTTGAGACTGTTTCCATTTGTCGTGATACTGTGACTGCAGAGATTTCACGCAAGTGTTGCTGTGCAGTACGTGCCGGCAGGTTGTATGATCTGTTGCAGCAGGTGTGGAGAGCTGACAACAAATGTGTTATGATCAAACTGATCACATTCAGACGAGTCTCATACTAAAGGGACAGTTAACACAAAACACGCACAATTCAATTTTGATTTTATTCACTGTATTTTGTGCTGCAGCATTTGATTTTTATTTTTTATTTAAAAAAAGAAGCTCAACAGTGTCTGCAAACATATCTTGTACACTCCACAGATAACTGGCTTAACTAACTGTGAACAATTTTCTAGCAAAGGAATAGTCCCCCAAAATATGCAAAGTTTGTGGACAAGTTTTTTTTTTTTTTTTTTTTAAATATAGATGACTTACTACCTGCTTTGAGATTTAACCAATCTTAACCAATCATATTTTGTTTTCCCTTTAACCTGGACCTTGGACTTTTTGCTTACTCAGAGGGAGGAAGTGAGTATGTAGCTGAGGAATTTTAGGAAGATGTGAAGCATTTCACATGCATGGTTTACTGTATGGATGTGAGACAGTCACATCACCCAATATTTCTTTCTCCAAAGCGCATTTGAATGCAACCTAGTCATATGGATCTTGGTAAATGAATTCCATATGAAATGGAAAGTAATGGGATATAGAAATAAAAACAATTTATTAATTTAATGTTCACATTTAATATAAGTTCTATGGTTTATTGTGATGTATTTGTATCCGATTCTGTACAGAGTCCTATAATTTAAAACTGAACTAAATGTGAACATTTATTTTAATAAATGGCTTCTCCCAGGTAGCTGACTCCTGGGAATGCTTATCAGTTATCAAAGCAGCACACAAACAAGATTTAATTGACCTTCAGACTTGTTTGAACCATCAGAGGAATACCAGGGAGACACAGGAAATGCATCTTCACATGCACAGAGGTGCTAAGAAATGGTAGCGATGTGATAATGAAATCATATCGCCAGAGTATCCTGCATATTTGATTGAAAACTTTCCTGTGTCACTGGGAGCACTGGTGCCACAAAGTCATCTCTGCATGTGTCATGAAGATGCAATCACCAGTAATATGTCCAGCTGCTAGAAATTCAATCTATCGTTCATGTGTCCTCCATTGTTCATCCTCATACCTTAATCCCACTTATCCATTTACCATAAAGTGGTGTCTCATTTCATTGCTCATATCTATTGCATGTATTTCTAATTATTATTCTACAGAAGATGAGAACAGCTGTGCCCGCAATTATTTTTTTAATGCTGTTATCTCTGTCGTTATCTCCTGAAAACAAGCTTTGTTATCTTGAGATGATGAGATAATTGAGATTAAAAAAAGGTTGTTCTATGGAAACTGAGAATGGCCATGTTTGCAATTATTTTTTTAAATGCTGCTATCTATTTTGTTACCTGAGAGAACAAGATTTGTTCTCTCAAGATACTGAGAGAAAACTAAATTTTTCTATGGAAGCCAAGAATGGCTGTGCATGCAACAACACAAGATAATAAGATAATTCATTATAACAATGCCTTTCCTAGAGATTATTAAGAATTTTGATCATAATTGTTTAGAACTTTGTTCTTGTGACAATGAAATAATGAACTTGTGATCTCCAGATAATGGCATTAATGGCATTAGCTTCCATAGAAATAAACTTTTGTTATGTCATGACAGGGGGTTGATTATCTCATTATTACGCATAACAAAGCCTATTTTCTTGACTTTTCAAGAGACCTTTAAAGATAATAGCAGTTTAAGCAAGCATGACCATTATTCTCTTGCTATTCTATATTATTAATAACTGATAAATATTATAGTGCAGGCGCAGTTTCTGTTTCATGTTATGTATTTATAACATTACATTTTGTAATGCATACACTGTAAAACGCAGTAAAAAGTTCATATGTTTGTATGTTATCTTCATGTATAACACCTTTCTAACCAATGCTTTTTGAACCCTCTCTTCTTTGGGTTTTATTCCGGGTGGTGCAACTTTCTTTCTTGGCATAATCAGGTCAACAGAGTAAGTATGGAGACTGTGACTTGAAGCTCAGAAACACGTTAGTTGTACTAGAGCTGTTGTCTTAGAGTAGAAAGCCTTGGCTCTTGGCTAGTATGTGCATGTAACAAGTGCAGTTTGATCCAGAGAGTAGTTATTTCTGTAGTAGGCATCAAGTAATGCTACAAACTGTCACTGTGTTTCTAATGAAACTTGAACGCCTGTTTTAGAACACTTGTTTATCGCTCGGTTCTTTACTCCAGTCATTTTAGATGCTGACCCTCTTTTCCTGTCATTTTTTAATGTATTAATACATTCTGATCAACATTATCTCATTTACAATGGAATAAATCCATTTAAACCCTGACTGACAGGGCACAAATCATGATAAAATGCCAAATATACAATAAGAGATGATGAGAAAACTGGGTCTGGAGTTAAAAAAACAAGAAAAACATTTAAAAAGGATCTACCTTCTATGTTTCTGTATGAGTTAAGCCAACAGTGTGTGTCACTGTAGTTTCTCTGTGTGCATGGGACCAATCTGGAGGTCAGAGTTGCAGACTTGTAATGGCTGAGTCAATCTTTGGTCATGTATACAACGCATGTGCTGGAGTCTGTACACATCAAGTTAGGTAATGTATGTCCATTTTTATTTTAGAAGTAGAATGTCATGTGCACCATTCCTTTATCACAAATACATTGTTCTGCAGTCATATTCATGCAGCATAGATTAGTGGTCAAGAAGCTGTGTTTGTTTGGCTTTCTTCACAGCCACAGCCTGTCTAATTCAGTGCTGCATGGTGTGAGAGCAGAATGCATTTCTGTTACTGACATTATGAACCTATGCTGTGCCTGACAGAGACTGATGATAAGATGCGGGCCTTCGCGGAACAGGTCTTTGCATCTGAGACCAAAGGTGAGGATGTCCGCGATGAAATCTCCATGTTTGATGTGGCTGAGGACTGTCCCATCATGCACCAGGAGATGGCCCACCATCTGCACCATGAGGACGATGCTGAGAAACGGTGAGAAAGGAGGTTCTGTTTGTCAAAAATTACAGTTTGGCACATTTTATGCACTTTTCATTCTTAACTTTTTTAAAAAATAAATATTTTGGCTGTGTGCATGCACTTGGCATACATTTTGGCAACACTTAACTTTTGTTTAATCTTGGAATTTCCAGTTCAGCTCCTACAATAAGTCTAAAATACACTGTATAAACAAAATTGTTACATTCATACTGTTAAGTGCAAAAAAAGTTACATTGAAACCCATTCAAACTGTAATTTTTGACCCACAGCTATCAGAGCATAAGAAAATAAATTGTTTTTTTTCTGGGTGTCATTCTGGGTTTTTGCCTTGTAATTTGCAGTTTTTACTATTTTTTAACTTGATAGTGTCTTTTTTCTAAATATAATTATTATTAACCATATTTGGCATATGGAGTGCTATTTCCACTAGGTTCACTGTCACATTCAATGTTGCTGCTAATCATTGACATGTCCCAGGCTGTGATAAAAAAAAAGAAATCCTTGCATGCAGTATATTGAAAATAATTTAATTTTTGTGTTTGATTTTTTTTCTTCTGAAACCATAGTGGCATCATGACAACAATCTAGCATTTAAAGGGTTAAAACTGTGGAAATGTATGAATATTTGATATTTATAATTAGGACTGATATTGGTCGGAGAGTTTACCCAGTGAAAGTAGAAACTAATACTAATGTATGATATTTTTTAAAGCTTGATTTTAAAAAGCACATTTTGAGTGATACATGTGTGTGTAATATTAAAGTGGGCCCTAAGGGTTAATTATTGAACTTAATTTAGTTGCCTTTCATAAGAATCGTAGAATATTTGAAGCCAACCACTAAACCTCACCTCTCCGTATCCACAGCAAGAGGCGCTGCCGCACCATGGCCATGCCTGCAGCCGCGGCCCAGGTAGCTGCTACCCCTGTAGTGTCAGTGGAGGTGGACACGCCCACCTACCTGGAAGTGCCAGACTTCCAGAGAGTGGCCATCATCGGAGACTATGCCTCTGGGGTACCGTTCACTTTCATTTCATCCCATTCTAAAATAATGGTGAACTTTGAACACTTGAATATTTGCCTTAATGTTTTTAGAATTAGATGAATATTTAATATAAAATGATCATAGTACATAGCATTCAGCTCATTCAGTTGTGGTGCTACAATGCTACAGCAACAAGTAATTTTTCAGTAATTTTTTGAAAGGAGACATTCTAGAGAGTTTGCTAATAGGCTATGCTAACCATTTTCTTTAGAAACTTAATTTGTTTCCTTAAGTGGAAAGTCTGCACATTAATTAATTTATCATTTCAAATCACTTACTGAACAAGGAATTTAAGTCAACTTGACTTAAATATCCAGTATGTAAGGTTAAGGGGGATTTATTGGCATCTGACGGTGAGAATTGCAGATTGTGAAAAGCTAAAACTTCTCCCAGTTAGCATTCCTTCAGTGTTCATTGTTCAGGAAGTTTTTACAGAGAGCTGAAATATCTGCAGTGTTCTCTTTCTCTCCAGAACAAACAGATTCAGGGATTTAAAAACACCGAATGAAGCAGTTTAACACGACAAATAAGTATCATGTTATGAAAGCTTCCAAAACTAGACCTGGGTCAAGTTGACATGGATGCAGACTTTGCACTTCAGTAACCATATGTGGGTCAGTGACCTCCCAGCGTCCCTCCCACTAACAGAGGTCCATGAATAGAGGTCATCTGAGAGCAGGCCAGGATTTAAGTTTCATGACTGTGGGTCTGACATTTACAGCGAGAGGAACCTTTTTGAGAGGCTGATTGTTATTTCTGCTTTAGCCATTATGTTGTTTTTAAAAACAGATCCCGGGTATACTGACAAAATAACATAATATCTGCATAATATCACAGAGAGCACATTTTGAAAAGGTTTTGAAAAGGTTTTTAACAATGAAGCTTCTCCTTCCATCAATCAAATATAAATCATCACTTTTGTATGAGTTGAGAGCCGGTGGTTCATCTTGTTTTTGAAAGATATGCCCATCATTGTAATGCTGCAATTTTTGCCCCAAATCTGTAATCTTTTATATCTGTTACTCAGGTGACCATGGATGACTTTGAGCTGTCCTGCAAGAGTCTGTACCGTGCTTTGACCATCAGGGAGAAGTACATGAGACTGGCCTACCAGCGCTTCCCACGGACGGCCTCACAGTACCTGCGTGAGATTGAGGGAGAGACCTTCAAGATTGAAGATCAGGTGCAGCCAGGTGAGGAGAGAAAGGGAGTTGAGGCTCAAAAGAGTGTTGGACCTGGGAATCTAAATAAATGAGCTTATGTAAGATGCTGTCTTTACCACCAAGTATCATTAATGATTAATTTGTATATTGCATCCATCCGTCAGTCTTCACATCTCCTCCAAAGAACGGTGACGACCCCTTTGACACCAAGAACCTGCAAAAAGACCTGGGATATGTTGCTCGTATGAAGGACGGTCTCATCTATGTGTACAATGACGCTGCAGCTGCTGACAAACACCAGCCCAAAGACCTGCCCTGCCCAGACTACAACACCTTCATCGACGACATGAACTTCCTCATCGCTCTCATTGCACAGGGCCCAACGTAAGTCCTTCTAAAAGGGTTAATTACTTTGTTTCTAATTTTAGAGTTGAAATATCTCAGTTATCTCCTTGGTCCCGCCATGATTTTACCCATATCCAATTTCATATGACCCAGATCTTTAAAATGATGTCAGGTGGATGACGCTAGCTGTTAACCCTGGGGGTTAACAACCCTGTCAAAATAACTTACAGTAACAACACGCTTCACATCAACATTTTCCTGTTATAAACACTGATGAAATATATATCTGCTGTGTGACAGCTATTACCTCACCTCATGTCTTAAAAGGATACTTTGCAGATTTTTAACCAGCTTTGTATTTTAACAGTGTGGGTAGTATGTGTAAATGAACTGTGGTAAACTTCCCTCCATCTGGCCAGTGCTCAGATCTCCTTGCACATTTGCATCATTGGATGGATCAGGTCTCTTGGCCTGTTGAGTGAGCTACAGATTGTATTTCCTCATTCTACAGATGTAAAGATTGTAGACGCAAAGAGAGAACAGTAAAATTAGGCAGTGTTGATCAAACATAAACCCAGATTCTGTTACTGCTCTGCTTATTTCTTGACTAAAATGTAAATATTTTAATGCTCTGTTTAGCTGTAATTTGAGAATTTTTGATCAGGAGGTAGGCGCCATACTGTTTTCTGTTTTGTGAAAACCGAGGCTGAAGTTAAATGAGGTTAAACTGCAAACCTAAGCAGTGTTAATAAATATGAACCAAGATACTGCATTGCTTATTTCTCACTGACCATTGAACTGTAATACAAGATCATTTGTCACCAGCTGGCTGTCATATTATTTCTTGATGGGCTATGGGCATTACACATGTGGAAATTATTGCCCAGGGGATGTCAAAAATATGTCAAAATATCACAAAAATATGTTGGAAGATAAGTGATAATATAGATGGCAGTATTTGCATTAATGTAACACATCATGTCAGGAGTGAGTCGGGATAAGAGTCAGTGTCAGTGGGGTTTTACTGTGCTTCTCTTTGTTTTGCAGTAAGACTTACACTCATCGCCGTCTTAAGTTCCTCATGTCCAAGTTCAACGTGCACGAGATGCTGAATGAGATGGAGGAGCTGAGGGAGCTGAAGATGAACCCCCACAGGGACTTCTACAACTGCAGAAAGGTAGCCATGAAAAATATTTACAATGGACTGAAAGGCTGCACAAAAATAAGTCTAAATCACCCTTAAACTTCAAAATTCATGTCCTGTAATTGATGTACTGAGATTTAAGATGAAGGGAAACTGTAAATTACAGTGGAGTCTTTGCATTTTTCCTCCGCTGACTGATGTAAAACTCTTTATGCTGACCTTTAATGGAGGTGATATACTGACTGTAGATGTTAGAAATGTAAGTGGCTTTGTGTCACACAAAAGTCATTATGTTCATACTCACATGTACACAAATGGTGATTCTATACATTTTACACTATTTCCACTGTTTCCACTATTTCCACTAGTTATTTGCTGACATCCTCAACACAAGCTGCCATGCACCTGTGTGTCTTTGGCTCCCTCTTGTGACCAAGCAAATGTATTACAACATATAAACCTCAAACCTCAGTGATCCACTCTCTGTCATTCCAGGTGGACACCCACATCCACGCTGCCGCCTGCATGAACCAGAAGCACCTGCTGCGCTTCATCAAGAAGATGTACCGCGTGGACGCTGACCGTGTTGTGCATAACCTGAAAGGGAGAGAGGTCACCATGAAGGAGCTCTTTGAGACCCTTAACCTGCATCCTTATGACCTCACTGTGGACTCCCTGGACGTGCACGCTGTGCGTAAATAAAATGTTGGAACACTGGTGGCTTTAGAAGTGAACACAATAATTAAAATGCATAGCTGCAAACTGAAATGTAAAGGGGACATGAGAAATTGCCATGTCATTACCATTTAATGATTGTGTTAGAGTGCATCCAAGTCATAGGCTTTAGTATTGTTTTTATTTTTATAAGTACACCTAATGAAGATTTCAGATATCAAAATGTAGCTGAGAACAGCTATCAAAGGTTTTATTTTAAGATTCCTGTATTTTCTTGTCGTAATTTGTTAAATTTATGTAATTATAGATTATATAATACATATATTACATTAAAAAGCCACAATTTAATCATTCTAAGAGCATATTTAGATTTTGATTTCCTTATCCACTCTGTGGATAATGACTTCTTAAAGAAAAGAGACCATTTTTATTTTTGTCTCTCCAAAAACCGCCATTATTGCAATTTATCCATTTATTTTTTGGAATAAATTAATCCACATTGTCGCTCAGTCAGTCAGCCTGCTATGGAGATAGATTAGTTTCAGTATTATTTGTGTTAACAGATCAACAATCTGTGTGTAAATGTGTGATCTGTAAATATAAAACACCTTCCACAAAAAAGATTAGTGAGCCCAAAACTCTATTTAAAATGGGGTTTAAAAATAGACACAAACATTACACAAATAAAATATGTATGTGAATACACTGAACTGATTAACAAATGACTGAAAAACAGTTGTAAATATCTTCCTGACATTTACAACTTTGAAACACATATTTGTGAATCCAGTTTTTATTTTTGAATCTCAATTTTACACTTGCAGATTTGCATTTTATGCACAGAGTCTTTTTATTTATTTATTTTTATTTTTTTAAATTTTTTGATTTTTTTTGTATTTGTCATAGGTGTTTTATATTTACAGGTTGCACATTTACACATGGATCGTTGTTCTCCTTACACAAATAATACTAACACAGATCTATTACCGTAACTTTCTTGTCTCTTTGCTGTCTCTCTGAAGGGAAGACAAACCTTCCAGCGTTTTGATAAGTTCAACGCCAAGTACAACCCTGTAGGAGCCAGTGAGCTGCGTGACCTGTACCTGAAGACAGAGAACCACATTGGTGGAGAGTACTTTGCCACAATCATCAAGGTCAGTTTCTTTATAAAAAGAACAGATAAGAATCACAGAAAAAAATCTTTAGAAAAACTGAAAAATCCTAGAGGGAGATATTGTACAACTTTCTTTTGTCCCTTTAGCAGCCTGCTAATTCCCCAGATTTAAGTCGTCTGTTAAAGTCATGCATTCTGAGCCTGATTTGACCTTTGTGTAAACCAGGAAGTAGCCAGTGACCTAGAGGATGCCAAGTATCAGTTTGCTGAGCCTCGTCTGTCCATCTACGGCTGCAACCCCAACGAGTGGACCAAGCTGTCCAGCTGGTTCGTCAAGAACAGAGTCTACTCCCCAAACCTCAAATGGATGATCCAAGTACCCAGAATCTAGTAAGTTTATAAGTCTTTCTTTTATGCAGTTTGTGAGACAGATGGGGAATTATTTATACTTTTGACGATAAATAATAAATTGTGCTTTTCCTATTGTATGATGTTATCTGATATTTATATTTAAATGAATGTGTTTTGTTCCTCTTCTATTTTAGCGACATCTTCAGAGGCAGGAACTTTGTGCCCCACTTTGGCAAGATGCTGGAGAACATCTTCCTTCCTGTGTTCGAGGCCACCATCAACCCTCACTCCAACCCAGAACTCAGCATCTTCCTCCAGCATGTGAGTCAGAAACAGACACAAAAAGCACTCACAGGTAACAAGAGATGACAGACCAGACGAGTGGACAGCAAACTGAAAGACCACAAATGTCTTCTGAAATGTAGTCAGTCACAAAAAATACAACCAGTTTTTAACTGTTATCTTTATCTAAGAATTCAAAACCCCAGAATCACCTAAAAAATAAGTTAATTTGTCTGAGAGCCCCTCTGTTTACCCTTTGAGACCTGGAGCGACATCACTTCTCTTGGGCTGCTTTTCACCCTTTGAACCATGAGCAAAGTGATGCAATTTCTTTCAAAAACATGAGAACAAAAGGCAATGAGCAACTTGGTAAGAAATGTTTCAAATTAAAAAAAAAATAGTAGATTTAGAAAATTATTTTCCAAAAAGCTAGAGGAAAACAAAAACTATAATTAACACAATTACACATTACTAGTTGTTTGTTTGTTTTTTATTTTACTTTCATTTTTGTTTGTTTGTTTGTTTGAAAAAATAATTTTCAGGTAATTTTCTTGTACTTTCTTATTTATTTCATTATTATTTTTTTTTTGCTTATTTTGTGGGTAATTTCTTTTTTTGCTGCCCATTATTTCTTTCCATGTTTTTGACAGAAGTCATCCAAATTGCTCAGGTTTCAAAGGGTTAACTGTCTAATTCTTAACCGTTTGCCTCCTGGTTGCTAGGTGACAGGCTTCGACAGCGTGGACGATGAGTCCAAGCACAGTGGTCACATGTTCTCCACTAAGAGCCCCAAACCAGAAGAGTGGGACATCACCAAGAACCCCTCCTACACCTACTACATCTACTATATGTACGCCAACATCGCTGTGCTCAACCAGCTCCGCAGGTCAGTCTCCATACATACACTTTTGTCTTTTTTAAGTATTAGTAGTGCAGAAATATGATTACTTAAAGATCCCCTCCACTTTTTCTGCTGTTTCTTCCCCTAAAATGTCTGGCTTTGACTTAACGTACTTGTATTTGTACAAAATTTGACATGAGAGAAGCGTATTCACATTCCTCTACTGAAGGGGGTGATATCTCTGCACTTCTCTGAAGTCTGAGATTCAAAGACACCGCTATAGATAGCGTACCCCAGAAGTGATTAAAAAAATAAAATCAAATAATAATAATAATTACTTTATTCATATGGCACCTTTAAAAACAATTGTTTACAAAGTGTTTTGAGAGACAAAGCAAAGGCAGGAACTCAGGGAATAGTAAAATAAACACCAACAGACATGCCAAACAGAGAACATAAAGGCAAGAACAAAAAGTCAACAAGGGTAAAGCAAATAGGAATAAGTGTAATAAAACAGACAGATCTCGAAAGGCAGTCAAAGTACTAAATGAATAAAGCTTTAGAAAATAGAGAATAAATGCAATAAAAGATGATTTATAAAAAAGCGGAAATAATATAAGAAGATGACATCACATCAGTGGGGATAAAACTAAGATAAGAAGATAAAAACAGATGAATAAGAGATAGATGAACAAGTAAATAAATTAAAACATGACAAGATGGTAAGAACAGGACAAAAGAAGGATAAAGATGAATAGAGTAAGAGCAGCAAAATCAATAGAGGAAGAATGATAAAATAAATAAACAAGGGTGACATCACTTAACAGCAAGTCTGTGAAAGTGAATTTGAATTTCTTCCCATGCTGACACTTTCTTTGCACTTTGTAATCAATTAATTCTATCGGCAGTCAGTGAAATAAAATACCAACATAAATGATCGGCCAGGCTGATAATCAGTCAAGCCCTACTTTTTAGTAGGAAAACCATACTACACAAAACATTAATCTTCAAGTATTTTGTAATCTTAGAGTTTTTACATACTTAAAACTGTGTTCGGGGGGAACTTTAATGTTTTCTGTTTTTTTAGTTTGTCAATTTCTTCTTTGTAAATATTCAAAGTGACTGCATATTTTACAGTAACAGGACAATATATAAGAATATGTGTCCTTTCCATTGTATAATATTTATCAATCTTCTGCTTTCCAGACAGAGGGGGATGAACACATTCACGTTCAGGCCTCACTGCGGCGAGGCCGGTGCCATCACCCATCTGCTGGCTGCCTTCATGACTGCCGACAACATCTCTCACGGCCTCAACCTCAAGAAGGTCAGTGCTCTGTAAAAGCTCTGCAGGAGATCCAGTCATCCACTAAAGTAATAAAGTTTTCCTTGGACGGAAAGACAAATTTCTGTGATGGTCATCAATGACGTACACACTAGGAATAAAAGGGAGAAGACTCACTGGAATTTGAATTCAAGTTCAGTTCCCAGCATGTTCTGGAATTTAATGCAGGACCTTTTCCCAGAATATTTTTATGTGTGCCATAGATGTGTAAGGCTGCCAGCATTATGTTTTTTTTTTCATTTAAGGCACGATGGAGAGTCACTGGCACTAAATTTGAAAAGATGCTCAGGCGATGAATGCACTCTGTGTAGTATTTGGAGTTGTAATGCTTGTGTTTTGTACTTTGCGTTTTTCCAATAATCTTTCAACACATCTTCTGTAATCTCTACACCCTTTGTAATTTCTGTCCAAGCTCCTGCATACAAAATAGTACAAAAGACTTACGTTTGCAGGCATTAAAAGTAATTAACAAGGACATTTTTTCGTGGCATAATCTCTTATCTAAAAGGATATTCTTTCTGGATTTATCTTTTTTTGTAATTATCTGATTAAAGGTCACTAGGACCCCATTCTCCAAAAGGTCCCACAGTTAGGAAATCCTTTTTAGACCCAGTGTTTGAAATCTGGATATAAGTGGATGTTTGATCTTCTTTTATATGTTGTACTGCTCTCCTCTCCAGGCCTTATAGCTATAGTTATTGCTAGTGAGTTATTGCAACAATCTTTAAAGAGATAGTTTGCTAGATGAACTGACTCTGAACTACAGGCTGTACTTCCACATTTTTGTATTGCCCACCCCCTATGGTGCCACCGTGGACACAAAAAGGTATAGAAGCAGATCTAGAGACAGACCTGTTCCTTTCTCTCTCTCTCTCAAACCATCAAAGTGATTGGAGTGAAATCCAATCACGGTGAAACCAGGCAGTGCTGATTGGGTATAAATCAAATTTCTGTTATTTAGCTGACTATTTCTTACCTCAATTTTTTTTTAGAAACAATTATAACTCATCTAAATTGTAATTTGAGAACATGTTTTGCCAGTCGTCCACCACTATTTGTGCACAAGTAGTGCATTGTGGTTGGTTTTCTACTTTTAAAGCAAAAGCTTTCATTTTGCTTTGTTTTCTCTGGTCATGTAGCACCACTTTCTATTAGTATTTGCCTCTTTTTACTAGAAAGACTTTTTTTTCCTTTATAGGCCATTTTTCCACCAGTGAATTACTGCTTCAACTGAGGGTTTGTAAGGGGATATTTAGTCTACTGTGCAGGTCATACTGGGATTCCAAGTGCACTGTCAAAACTGAGATTCATCCTTGGTGTAATCTTTCAGTTGTTATGTAACTTATTGCCGGACAAGTAATTTTGCCGTCTTTGCTATCAAAAATAAAACCAGTCGAAATGCCAGGGCTTAACAAATAATATCAACTGTCAAGCAATGGTGTAGTTTTGTTCAGTGGTTGAATGTAACTGAGTACAATTACTCAAGCACTCGACTTGATTACAATTTTGAGTATTTGGACTTTACTTTACCATGACCCTACTTTAAACTGCTACTCCTCTACATCTCAGAGAGAAGTGTTGCACTGTTGACTCCACTACAGTCTAACAGCTTTAGCTTTTATAGCTATTATATATAGATTTAGATTATCAATACAAAATATAAATCCACTCATAAGTTATGATGATAATGTAGATCAAACTACCCGGCAGTGAATAGTCATTAAAGTTTGTTCCACCTTTGCCAGCTGTAACATTAAAATGATGAACACATGGCTGCGTCAATAATTATTATACAATTAAATATGTTATTCAGAAATGGGACATTCTGCATAAGTTATACTTTTAATTTCGGTTCTTTAATAATATTTTGATGGTCACACTTTTGTAATTTTACTAAAATGAGATTTCAAATGCAGGAGTATTTTCACACTGTGGCATCGCTAGATCTGAATATTTATTCCACCACAGTTCAGTTTCAGTTCAATATTTGGTGGGACAAATATTAAGAAAGGTATTAACAAAAAAAATTAAGCATCAAACACTTCATGTCTGCATTGTAGTGATTTTTTATGCACTAATTTTTACCTTTTGTGCATCGACTTAAGGAAATGTCATGGTACTTCCTTCCTTGACTGTGCATAGCTGATTCGTCTTTCCATTTTATAGCAGATTGCAATCATTGCTTCTGAGGTTACTGCTACCACCTTCATCAGTTGCGGTGTGCGTTCATCAAAATAAAACTTCCCTGATTATTTAATGTTTTTATTTGCAGGTACAAGTGCACACTACACCAATGACGTCTGAACTAGATCTTGTAAACTGATTTAATCAATCAATCTTCCACCACAGGGTCCTGTGCTGCAGTACCTGTACTTCCTGGCTCAGATCCCCATTGCCATGTCCCCTCTCAGCAACAACAGCCTGTTCCTGGAGTATGCCAAGAACCCGCTGCTGGAGTTCCACAAGAAAGGCCTGGTGGTGTCTCTGTCCACTGACGACCCCATGCAGTTCCACTACACCAAGGTCTGAGCACATGGAGGGAGGAGACAATGGCACATACTGTGCTGTGTATAATAAGTATTGTATGGGGTACATCTATGGGTGAATGCATTCTAGTGTTTGTAGTCACATCATACGGGCAAAGTCATTTACAGCACACTTACAGCAACAACAATAGAGTAAAAAATGTATTGAATGAGCATATATCTTAAGAACAGGTTTAAGCCATATATAGAGAGCATGCAGATGTGTGTAAAACTAGCTGTTAAATAATGTAAATTGTTCTTACTTTGCAAACAATTACCTCTTAAAAATGCTACATTACATTAGCAAACATTACGTACTACAGCTGTTGTTAGTTCTGGTCTTTGTTCACAGGAACCCCTGATGGAAGAGTACGCCATCGCTGCCCAGGTCTTCAAGCTCAGTACCTGCGACATGTGTGAGATCTCCAGGAACAGTGTTCTGCAGAGCGCCCTGTCTCATGAGGTAACACACCTGATGGAGAGTGTTAAAGGAGCAGTGCATAGGATTTAGTGGCATCCAGCTGAGACAATTGCACATTGCAACCAGCTGAAACTTCCCCTGTGTGCCAAGCATGAACTCCCTGTTAGAATTCCCTTAGTGTTTTTTCAAGAGGTTTTTACCTGAATTATCCACAGGCTCTTCATCTCCAAACAAACGGATCAGGTGATTAAAACTGGTACAAACACTGAATAAAGCAGTTTTATGTTAAAAATCAGTGTTTCTCTGACACTGTTCAGCTTGTTGCAGATGGATCACTAACCTAGCCTGCTAATGTTTTCTCACCTCTTTTCTCAGATAACTTAAGATCCAGGTGTTCAGGAAGTTTTTACTGGAAGCCGAATTATCCTTAGAGGTGTCCTCCTCTCCTGAACAAACAGACCCAGGGTTTTAAACTGGCAAAACACTGAATAAAGCAGGTCCATGTTAAAAATCAGTGTTTTTCCAAAGCTGTTTGGCCTGTCATGGAAGGGCTGCTAACTATAGTGGCCGACATGAAAATACAAATGGCCTATCTAGAGCCAGTGTTTCGTTTGTCCATTCTGTACTACCATATCAAAATGGCAGTGCAACACGAGCACCTGGATAACGCTGAGTCGGCACGCCGCTGTAAAAGCCGGGCGGCCATCTTTAACTTCTGAGCGAGGACCGGTCCCTTTGTACATATAAACGGCTCAATCTATTGTAAAAAAACCCACACCATTCTTATTTTCAGGTGATTATAAACCAAAGTAAACATACCTATGTGTTGAATTTTTAACACAATTAATAAATAAGCCTGTAAAAGGTATCTGTTTTTTTATATTAGCTACACTCTTAATGCAAAACAGTAACTTCGAGGTGTTTCTCCACTTAAAAGCTTCATGTCAAATCCTCTGAATGACAGATTCTGTCCTTACATCATACAGGCTGCCATTAAATTAAAGAGATTACACATGATGGTCCACATTGAGGTGATTTTATTCTTGCACCGAAAGATACGTGTGGTTTTCTCCTGTGTTCCAGGAAAAGGCCCACTACCTGGGTACCGACTACCTGAAGGAAGGTCCTGCGGGCAACGACATCCGTAAGACCAATGTGGCTCAGATCCGTATGGCATATCGCTACGAGACCCTGTGCTATGAGCTCAACCTCATCAAGGAGGGCATTAAGTCTGAGTGACCACTCTGACTTGCGCCCACTCAAATACATCTCTGTGGTGAGGTAGAAAAGTTTCTACATTTGTTTTTCACAGTAACTCTTGATCAATTCAATCTTAAAGAAATGACCTTCTGACACACTGATGTTCTCTGTGTCATCTACACACATTGTCCAGTTGACTTGTACATTTCAGTATGTGTGTTATGTATGGGAAACATCATGTATGAGAATGAAAGGAAATAAAATGTGAAATAACAACTGTCTTTGTGCAGTAATTGCCCCCATCAATGCATATCACAGTTAAATTGGTATTATGTTGCAATATTACGATATGATTACGATTGCGATACGATACGATACGATACGATACGATACGATACGATACGATACGATACGATACGATACGATACGATACGATACGATGCCATGCGATGAGATACAACTTTATTGTGTCAGTTTACACTTAAATTTGTTTTGCGTCCTGAGACAGCTCTGCTCTAGAACTTCATAATCCCAACAAATTGCCAGTCTGTGTGTTTATCTTTGGGTGGCAGCACGGACGTAATTTTAGGGGGGGCGCAGGGGACATGTCCCCTGCACTTTTTCAAAACGCCGTTTTTGTCCCCTGCAGTTTTTACCGTCCAAAAAGTGTTACACTATATTAAACTGAGACGCGTCAGGCACTAGGACCAAGCGGAAAACGGCCGCTAAAGCTGAAGCCTGTTTAGACCGCCCACACACTCCTCGATTGGCTCTGCCGTTTCTGTGTGATTGGCCGTCCCCCCCTGTCACTCAATCAGGTTGTAAACCGCCAGGATTTGTATACTGGTTTGCTAGTTGCCCGAGACAGGAGCTCCCGACTCGAGCTTCCCGGTAATCTGCTGCTGCCTGTAGGCTAAGTTGTTGAACATCATGTTGGACGTTTGTTCTGCCTGGGTCACGTCACCAAGACGGATTGTAATATTAGAGATTTCATTTACACTAATGTTTAATTTATGTCCATGTGCTGTCTATGTTGTGAATCGCGTGTGTGCGTGCGGCGTGCGGCGTGCCTCTGTGTGGTGTGTGTGTGCGCGCGTGTGTGTGTGTGTGCGTGTTTTATTAAAAATACTTGTGTCCCCCCCACCTCTAAAATCAAAATTTCGTCCATGCCCATAAAAGCATGACAAACAGTCATGACCACGGAACACATCACATAATATCCTCAGATTCAGATCTTAAATTCAAGTATACTGATTTTAGTTTAACAACAGGATAAAATGATGTATGAAAAAATTGTTCTGCCTGTTTTATTTAAATAAAGGGACTCTGAATTGCCTGTAGGAGGGCAAAAGTTGGTACTCTTTGTGTAGAACATTCCAGGGGTCAGTAAAAATGCTGCAAGAAAGATAGAGCATGCTCTTTTTGCGGGCTGTCTGAAAGAATTGTGCCACCAGTTGGCTGATAATCTTAGCGCAAATTTGGAGTTGATTGTATAGTTAATTTTAATTTTATTTTTTCTTAACTTGACAGCAAGATCTTGTATATTTGTGTTGATTTCGGGACTTGGCTGAGCTACTGCTGCCGTCAGATGTTTCTCATAAGCTCTGACCTGCAAGTTGTTAATGCGACTTTAGTATGCACTTTTATTTGGTGCCTTGTTTCTTTTACACACTGTGTACCACACCTTGTTTTCTGATGGCTGTTATTTCTTTTAGAAGTTTAGCTGCATCAGCAGAACAAAGAGGAAATGTGCATCAGTCATGAAGTTATACATTTGAGTTGTTGCATAATGCATCACTTGCACCATTAGTTATTGACAGAGCCTCCATGATGTCTGCCATTCTCCATGAAGACACGCCCCTCCTGTTATTGAAAATCTAAACTGGGATGGAAAAGTCAACATTAGCTATATCTAAGGTGGATTAAAGTCACATTCAGCCTTGATCTATGATGAAGTCTAGGATCTCTTTGAAACATAGTCTGTATATAAAGAGCTATGCTTTGAAAGCCAAAAGAACAAAATTACAGGGGAGTCCAAGTCAAATATGCCCTATAGCCTCTAGTTTTGTGGTTAGTCTGAAATAACGGAATAAATATGTAAAATGAACTCAGCTCCACTGCATAGATTCTTTAAATTAGTTCCAAAAAACTGCTGCAAAATAGACATTTACTGGACTTTGACTCTGGAGTTAGATATATTGTTAGTTTGAAATGATGACATCACTTAGCAATAAAATTTTCACTACAGTTTCAACGCTGTCCATCACTTTCCTGCACCAAAACATCACATCTCATTACTTTCTAAATGAAAATAGAGTCCCAGTCATATTAATCAACTCGTGGAGTCTCGCAGGTGAGGCTCATAAAAGAGTGTCCAATTTTCCCAGGACACTTGAAGACAACAGCATTTATTCATCGATGACAGCTGCTGGAGTTGATGAGATGACGTCGTCCCTCTTGAATCGGGAGGATTCAACCAAACTTTCTCACAGTCACAGCTGCGTCAAGCTGCGCAGAAATACACACAGTGAAAGCGGAAGTTAAGCCATTTACCTAGAGAGTTAAAGTATCTGTCGGTAAAAAAAAAATAGAAATAAAAATAATAAAAGACATTTATTTGCAGAAAACAAGTGGGAAATTTAGGTGTGCAGGTAAGTGTGGGACAACGTGGTGCCGATATTGCCTCAAATAACAAACAAATTTAAAAACTAACGATTGTCAAACTCCCAGCTCTGACACTGTAGACTTTAATTTATATATATTCTATACAATTACTCACAGAGCCACCTTAATGTGCACATGTATTTCTGCTTCCTTCCCTCTCTCCTTCTCTTTTACCCTCTTTATTCACCAAGCAGCGCAAAGACATGTAGACAATATGGAAACACTAACAAATCCAGATGTACAACAGATGGACAGATGTTACCTATTTGCTAAACATAAAAGGGCACAGATAAGTATAATGGGACAAAATAAATAAATAAATAAATAAACAGTACCTAAACTGAAAATGAGAAGAAGACAAGGGGAAGTGGAAAAGAAAAGCGAGAGGCGGGGAAGAAATTTAAGAAAACAGAGGGCTGTTTGGGTTTGGATGCATTTCAAGCAAGCTTGCAGTTTAGTATCATTAATTCTTTAGTCATAAATACACTTATACATACTCCACATAGCATAAATGTTACCCTAGTAACATGATTACATTAGTTGTTTTTTTTTCATTTAAAATGGGAATTTGGGTGTTTCCAGACTTCAGTGTCAAATTATTTGCCTAGATAGAATAAACACATATTAAGCCATTAAACCAGAATAACAAATTTTTCTTCGAAAGTTGAGAAAACTAAATCGAGGATTTTACTAAATTGAATATTTTATTTTGAAAGTTGCAACCGGAAGTCATCTAAGCCGGTTCTGGCTGACTTTCCACTTGTGGTAACTGTCCTGAGGGGGACGGCGAGGAGAGCTGTGTTTTACTTTTCTCTGGTTTATGGACACTTTCTTTGTTGTTGCTTTTAACTATAAGTAAAGCGGACGCGTTTTATGCCTCTTTAAAGTGTATTTTAAGAAACTTTCTTTAAAAAAATGTAACGCACAAGAGGCTGTGTGTTTCCAACGCCTGGACTTATTCAGACGGCTAACCTCTCTGGGTTTGAGGTTTGAACGATGCGAGCGAGTGCAACGTTACTCGGATTTAATTTTTGTTTTTCAGTTTATCGAAAAGAAAATGAGGAAAGGACGTGAGTTTTACTCGTCATTGGAAACTACAAGGGGTAAGTCACGAGACTTAATTTATGCATTTTCCCATGTAGGGTTACGGTGGGTGTATTGTTCTAATATTTTATCACACAACTCTTCTCGACTGCCGTTAACGCTAGAAAGCACAACATAAGTTGACCTAATTTGCTGCATGCAGTAATTTAACATAACTCAGTTAACGCGAGTCGCTGTTTGTAAAAAATGTGCTAGCATGGCTATATATTTTACAACAGTTGCGTTATATGTTAATATAAGCAATGTTATCAAACATATTTCTGTCTCGATAAGTCCTGTTGTTAATTCGGCATCCCACCAATAATTTAAAGGTGCTTTTTTGTGCAAAATAATCAGAATCAGAGAGAGGCAGGCTAACGAAAATGGTATGTTATCCGCAGTTCTGTATTTCTCCTCCAGTGCACAGCTGGAAAAGTTAGGCTTTCTTAAACTTGTTGGTAGGAAGTGAGCCGTAAAAACCATTTAACTTTTAACTTTTGGTTATTTTGACCTTTTAATGAGGCCGATTTAGAAATTAGATTTCAATGAATCGGGGGTGTTTGTGGTTATTTTTTATGGTAGTGAGGCTTTGAAATAAGGAGGAACATATTAAATTTATACACCTTTGAATGGAGTTTGGCAAGGGCTGTTGCTTCTCTTCGTCCTCTTGTAACAGAGAACAAGGACACGTTTTTTCTCCTCCTGAATTCATCCACATTATACTGTAGTTAAGCCATTGATTATCTACACACGTTAAACAGCAGTGTGTCTACTAGGAATTAAACAACCAATTCATGTCTCAGAGGTCACTGAACCTCATGCAGCTATGATATGGAAATCTTCTGCAGGTGTTGCCAAGTTTAGGATAAACAGCTGAGTTAATAATTAGCTGACTTCAACTGAAAGCATCTGAGATGAATCCCCTCAGAGAAAAGGGGCCGGATCAGCACCTGGAACACTGTTGATGAAATTATTTGCATTAATTTTGTGCTAAAGCTCTTCAGTTTACCAACAAAAAAATTGTGCAGATGTTCTGACATTATAGCTGTCTAAGTATGACTTTAGGAGAGAATTTGTTTGTAGCACAGTGTTATCCACAAAACATGACAAGAAATGATGGAAGTTGTGTTTAAGTGGAGTATCGCTCTTTCGCTGGCACTGTCAAAATGAATGTTTGGTCTCACGCAAACTGTTCTGGTTGCTGGTGATGGATCAGTCATTTTCAGGCACTTAATCTTGGTGTGTCCTTTTAGCTGGCATTTAACAAACCCACATTTTCTTTTATTACAGCTTCAACTGTCAGTGTTGACGGTAAGCCACATGCCATACAATACCTCACCTACAACATGTTGTGTCATGCCACGCTTCTATGGGAGGGTGTTTTGTGGTGGTTTTGAAGGTGCAATTAGGTTTGATTTAGCTGCCAAGTGATGACGGGGTACTCTAGCTTTTATGGGCCTCCTGTCTGGTGTCTACGTATATGAGTCAGTGAGTTTCGCTAGAAAATACAAGGATACTTTCCTGTAGTTAAGTTGACAGCCTCATAAATGTCAGTGAAGTTCATTTTGGCCCTCTGGCTTTGTCATTTGATATCACAGCACCTTGTGGAGGGCCTCACTGGCAAATACAACATTTGATTGAACCTGTATGCCATGGGAAAGAGGACACTTTTAGACATGTTTGCAAATCTTACTGTAACTGGCGAGTAGCTGATATATTTCTGGATTTACTGTGTTTCAGAGATGATGTTTGTTTACCATTACAAGGTTTGAATATAGATGATCCAAACATAGCTCAAATCAGCGGTTTAAACTGGGCGCAAATCTCTCTGCACCATAATTATGGACAGGCTGCTGATCCTTCTTCCTGCAGTTCAGGAAGTGCAACTCATGCCTTCCTGTACGACATACCGCACACAGACAAATAATGCAAGTGGGTCAGTTCGGGAGTCGCATTGTCATTGCGTGGGTCTGGCAATGATCGAGGAGCATTCCAGTGCACAAATACATTTGATTTAGGTCAAACCAAACAAAGGCGTCACTTGCGAGACTGACTGACCGACTGTCTCTAGTTAAATTTATTCCCCGACCCCCCCCTCCTTTTCTTGTACAGCTCTGCAGGAATGCAGCTCATAGAAGTTATTATGATCATGAGCTGTGCAGTGGAATTTTACCATGTCTCCCCTTCTCCACATTCTCTCAGCCCCGGTCCTAATGTGCAACGTGTCCAAATGGTTTGGTTCCAGCAAGCCAGGAGCTGCTGTGCGAGAGTGTACAGTGACCGCATTGATGTCGACTCAGGGAATATGAGTCAGGGTGGATGCCGCTGCAGAACTTTAGATCAAGTCTCAGTGTGTGATTGTATTTGTATTTGATCAGAGGAAGCAAGACCATAGATTATAACTCTATTATTTGATCAGAAGAAGCAAGACCATAGATTATAACTCTATACTGTAATCCTAGCTCAAAGGCATCAGCTAATCAGAGTCTGTAGTCCTGTATGTTTTGATCTTGCATCTGATAAATAACTAAACCATCTGAGAAAGTTTTATAACAATTTGTAAATAGGTGTGGTTAAAATGTCTTCCATGATTCACCTAATTGTCACTGGCGCTTTATGCATTTCTTGAAAATAATGCGTGTCTTGCCTCTAAAGCTCTTTTGAAATCAACTAAATTGCACATTCTTCCATGTCATTTGAAAGACAGCTTTGCAAGAATACTGAATTCGATTTAATGCTTTGCTGTGTCATTGGCATTTTGTATTGTGCCAGCCATGCGGTTAAGGACAACAGCTAGAGAGAATTCCCCTGGGGCTAGAGTAGGGTAGGGCAGTTTAAGACCAACAGCAGCAGAAATCTGCGGTATCTTTGTTCCTGTCACTGTCTTTCCTTCTTCTTTCGGGATATTTATTTTGGGAAAACGACCTTGACAGGAGTCTGTCTTTCCTGACCTTCTCTGCATCTCTTCCTACAAGCTGCAAACGGCTTCAGATGTGTGTTGTTTTCAAAAGTAACTCCTGTGTTGCTTCAGTATCCCTTTGACCCTGCAGTGTGCTGTCTGGACTTGTTTTTAAGTGCTGTGATTGATGGGTAATTTTTGTCTTCTTTTTAGGTGGTTTCTAAAAGGACATGAGGAGGAAATGACACAAGAAGACGCATAAAGACAAAGGATCAGTTATAAGCATAAACGTCGTGGCGCTCCTGCTTTTACTTACCATTTCTGGATTTATTGACAACAGATTACGTGGCGTTGCCTGTCTGCCTTTGTGAGGAAATCCCTGATGCATTCATTCGCCCCCTCTCAACATGCTGGCTCTGAGGCTGGAGCAGGGCAGGCGAGGAGGTGGTGAAGTTGATCGCCTGCAGAAAGGGGCCACTGTGGCTTGGCAGGGTCGCCAGTCAGGGAGGCCCCCTTCTCACGAGCAGCGCATTAACATCAGGGAGAAGATCTCGCAGTGGGAGGGTCGCAGTCAGCAGGGCAGCAGCCAGGATGCAGGGGTGAAGGTGCATTCTCCAACTGTATCCCGAACTCTGTCTGGTGATGTCCTGGGCAACGGGTGTTCCAATGAGGGATCGAGAGGGGGGCTTCAAGTAAAACCTAGCCTCTCCAAATCTACGAGTTTGGGCTTAGATTTTCGGGAATCCCCAGCACAAACTGGACACGGTCTGGTTGGTAGGAAGTCAGAACCTCTGCAGAAATCTTCCACTGGATTTGCAACCCCAGGAAGTAAACCACTTGCAAGCTCCAAACAAATCCTCAGTGCCAATGGCGACCAAAAAACAGATCGCATTGAAGTAGCTTCTAAACCTCTACCTCTGTCAACTGATGACCAAGAAGACAACATGCCCGCGGGAAACTTCTATACTTCTCGGGGTTTCTGGCGTAAGCTTGAGGGGGACAGACTGCTCTGGGAGAAAGGCAGGAGTTGTTCAGGTGAAGCTCAGCCTCCTCCCAAACCTCTGCGGACATTCGAGTATCAGGGAGCCAACAACAACAACACGGGGAACACAGTACGATGGGACAGCAGATCCCCTCACATCAACCGCTCCAATATGAGGAGCAGGAGGGTAGCCCAACCACCCAGCTTTCCACCTCCTCCATGTCCTGAAGCAAAGACTAATGGGATTTCGAGGCATAAAAAGAACAGGTGAGTCAATGCACAAAAACTTTTTTTCTTTAAATCGACAGGGGATGGAGTTTCTTGCAGTGCTCTACGTGTTTCTTCTTGTGCTCCTGCTTATGGAATAAGAAAACAGGGTTCCCGTGGATCCTTTAAAAAGTCATAAAAGGCATTGTATTCATTAATCTAAAAATAAGGCCTGAATGGGTATTAAAATGACAAAATAATATTTCATAAGTCTTAAAAATGCTCAGATATGGGAGGTAGGATTTAATGAATTGTTTTTTTTCTGACGGTATGTTGTAAAATCTCAAAATAATTGGTAACATCTATTTTTTTGTTAAATAATTTAATAAATTCCTTGTCTTAAACACGTCATGATGGGAATCCAAGTAATATTACATGCAGCGCGACAAACACAAAATCTCCAAGAAAACAGGACGTAACTATCAATTATTTCCCGGTTCTGTTGGTACACCAAAATGATACTTTTATGATTTTTTGTTTTATGTCATACTAAACAGTTGGGCAAAATTGTCCTTCGTCCCCTTTGGCTATTAGAAAATTAGTCTTAAATATTATTCCAAGCGGCAATAAAAATGTCTTAAAAGTGTTAAGACTAACTTGCCTTGAGCTGCAGGAACCCTGGAAAAGTCTCAGATGAACATTTAATGTTCTGCTTTAGACTCGCACAGTTTCAGATGTTATTGAATATCAGCCGTGTTTTAAGGACAATCTTGTGGAGGATACTGAGTCTAATTGTTGGCTGAAGTCCAGGTGGGATGTCACATGATATCTGGCAGCATTGTTCTCTATTGTCTGCATGTAGCCTAGTTCCTCATCAGCCACCAGTCCAGGGTCATCATCAACACGCACACACACACACACACACACACACACACACTTGCTCTCTCTCATTCACTGAAGGCTAAGCAAAACAAGACACAACTTGTAACTCATAGATGCATTTGGCTGAGGGGTTAATAGTTGACATGGCTTGTAATAATGCACCTTTCTGTAACTTACATGTCCTGGTGTTGTCTGTCATTATCACCCAAACACTGTCCAGGAGTTGTTGACAGAGTATAATAAAGACAACTTCCACTTCAAAAGTGAAATAACAAAAACACATTCAGCCTCATAATATTATTGATTTTGAGAGGGGTGTCTGTTTTTAGTCTGTCCTCACTGATATAAAAGGGGTGGACAAAATAATAGAAACAAACCATGTCCTCCAAAATGACCATACAGTTTAATTATTACCTCTCTAAAACTGAACATCATAACCTCCCCAAAGGTGGGATTTATCACAGGACTGTTTTATGAAACTCCATTAGTTTTAGCTAAGTGTGCTTAAATAAACTGGCAAATGCAGTAAAAAACAACTGGCAACTATATCTATGAGGTTTACTTCTCAGTTAAAGGGGAATACCACCTAAATTAAAAATACCAATATGTTATTTCCATGTCGGAGGGAAGTTAAGTCAATATTTGTGAACATTTTTGTTGTGTGGTCACAAATCATTTGTTTATTTCGGGGTTGCAAATTGAAAGCACTTTCCTTAATTGATTATTGGTAAAATTAACTATCAATTGATTGATTAATTATTATAAAACATAAACTTTGCTAATTTCACACAATATCACTTGTGTGTTTCCCTCAATCAAAGCTCACAGCAACATATTGAATACAATTTAACAGCATTGCATAGCCTGTTGATTGATCGATTAACTTTCTCATGTTTGATTTAATTCTCCATAACCGATTATTTGATCATCAATTTTTTGTTATCGTCCCTAGTTTATTTGTGTGTTTGATTTAATGACGGTTAAAGTCTTGAGCTGCTCCATAGACAATGAATGGGAGCCTGATTTTATGGACCCACAGAATGTTTTTCTTTTTTTTTTAAATACCAAAATGTGTTTTATTTTATTGTTGGGTTCTCATTACGAAAACACATTTGCCTGATTGCTGGGATACCCGTCTTCCACCAAATTAGCTCTGAACAGAAGTAAACATTGTATTGATTACCTGGGAACTTTTGTTTTTGGTTTTACCCAAAAACAAGCATGGAGCAACTATTAATGAGACCACTCTCATTAACACACAATGAGACTAGAATATGACACGCCCATTGACATCATCATGGTTCACTGTTAACGTCAGCTTCCAAGTTGGAACTTCAACTTGGAGCAAAATTAGGTGCGGGAAGCAAAGCGGAACTGCTTCCATGTTGGTGGAAAAGGGGTATCAGTGAATCTTTCCCAATTCATTGTATGTGGAGCTGCTCCACACTTTATACTTGATGACATGCAAATTTGAGTTTCAGCACTCTGGTGTTTGATTTGGGAGAGAGATATTCATGCAAACTTATATATTTGGTCCGTTTTAGACCACAGAAATAACCATAGACTGTATGAATAATGGATGTAGCTACCGTGACATCACCCATTGGTTTAGGGACTCACATTTTGAGGCCTCGACTTGGGCATTTTGGATGTTGCCATCTTGTTTGTTTGGAACTAGAAGTGACCATATTTGGATTGCACGGTGGGTCCGATTGAAAAGCCAAAGACACTATCCACAGAGGGCCTGTCACTTTAAACTACCCACTCTTAATTACATTTAAATTTGAGCCTAAATTTAACCTAAAAGATTGACTTAAAATAAAAAATTCACCCCCTGTACAGTTTTCATTAGCTCTAGAGACCAAAGCTGTTTTTTGTACTCAGCTGTAAAAATTATCATCTTTGCTATAAAGTTGGGCCTATTAACATGGGGTGTCAAGGGGTGACTGGCTCCTGAAACTGGCCTCAAGTGGCAATTAGAGGAAGTACAGTTTTTGCCACTCCTGCATTGGTATCTGCCCTGAAGGATGCTGCTTGGGTATAATATATACACATTTTGAAAATGGGCATCTTTCTCCTTTAAACTGGCAAAGAGCCTCGTGTGTTGTATGTGAATATGAGTGCAAGAAGAAAACTGATAGAAACATAGCTGTGTTAGTGTGATAGGCAAACCCAGAAGTAATAGTAAAGTTACACAGTAACAGTGACAGATTCAGTGTCAAAGTGCCCACCCTCTGGAACACGCTCCCTGCGAATATCCGAAACATCTCATCTCTGGACATGTTCAAAAAACTCCTCAAACACCATCTGTTCACCACAGCCTACAGCCTCACATAACTCTGTCTCCCTGCCAGTCACTCATCTTTGTACCTCTGTTCAGTTTGTTTGTTTGCTCGTTAGTGTTACATTTTTATCCAGTTGTGTAAAGCGTCCTTGGGTTTCTTGAAAGGTACTATATAAGTTATTATTATTACTATTATTCTAATTACATAAACAAAATATATTGTGCCTTTTGGATAATGTTGAGTTACACCTCACATGTGTTCTATGAAAAGTCCTTATATTATATAAGATATTTTAAGAAGAGCACAGTTTCAGCATAGTTTAATTAAAGGGAAATTACTTTTTTTGTTTGTCAACAACTATCAGTCATGGAGTATAACTGGAATTTGCCCAAAGGGTACGCAGCTGACCAAATTTACAAGATGCTCAAACAGTTTTTACCCACCTAATTAAGTAAAAAGTTGCCCAGTCTGGAAACACTGCATCTAATACTAAAAAAAAAACATGATACATAGATTGTTTCTATTATACTTTATTGAGTAGTGTTATTGACATTTTTCTTGTTTGGTTTGTGTCAATAACTTCTCTTGCCTTCTTGCCAAACAGCAGGCCTATGTAGCTCTACAGGGCTCCTTGTTTACCAACTTCAGAGGAAGCCATCAGCTGTCATTCATTCTTGTACGTTATGAAATACCTTCGTGGGGTTAGGTATTACATCACACTGAGCTGTGAATCATGTAACAGTCGCTGCTTCAGCACTCAATGTGCATTACAAAAGCAACAAAAGTCAAGTGCAGTTCAAAAAAAGTAACTAAAACTTGAACTGAACTTGTAAGAAGACCTAGGTGATAGTGAATCAGCTCCAACTAAATAAAGCTGTATCTTATTTTTAACTTAGTCCAATTGTAACGTAAGGTTTTAGTGGAGGAAAGTTGCGCTTTGACCTAATTTTCACTACAACACCTGACATTGTCATGTTGCCAAATGCTATCTCTGTCTCAGTCCTGTCATAATCTTTTTCCTTGTTAAAGTTTTGAAAAAAAAAACCCTCTTGTACCATGTGCTGAGCCATTTCCTTTCCCGACAGTTTATCACACGCTTTCTTGCTGTGTTTGATATCAACATAAGGAATTTTGTGGTGGGACACTGACTGAATCTAAGACAATAGGGTGAACAATGGTATGGTGGTTATCTTTAGGACAGCAGCCAGGCCTGTCTTTTTCACTGCCTTCCCTTCCCTCCCCGCCACAGGAAGTCCTTTGAGTATGAGGATGCGGCGCGTCTGACGGCGAAGCAGGGCACGCCGGGGGGCGAGGATAGACACTCAGGCCTTTACCATGCCTACTCTGATGACAATATTTACGAGGACATTGTTTGTAAGTTGAACTCCTTGTGTCATCGAAACTTTTCAGAGCTAGTTGTGAATGCACTTCTGTCTGGAACTTTTGATCAGCACTCTGACAGTCTGCCTGTCATGCATTTTAAACCACTTAACTTCCCACTGGTTCTGTTTAAAAAGAAACAAAGACAGGAAGTCATAAAGACTTTTTGGTTCCTGTCATTGGTCGAAGGTACAGTTCCAATTTTTAATGCCCCATTTAGAACTTGTTATATTACCATAACAGAGCCTGTGAAAGATTGATTCAGTACAGGGAGCAGTGAACTTATCTGGAAAAATCATTGAAGAGCATTTGGGAAAACTGGGATCTCACATTTTTAGAGTTATATTCAAGATGGGAAAGACAGCAAACTGTATAATACAATGATTTTTACAAAATCAGGACAGGTAGTAAAAACATTTTTTTAGACAGCTGTGTCTGTATTAGCCATTTTTGTCCAATGGTAGAAATTAGACACATGTTAGTACTGTTTTGAAATGAAAAGTGTCTTTATCTAGAGGTGCTTCAATTAGTCAATCTAAAGAAAATGAATTGGCCACAACCAAACTACGTTCAAAATCAATTAATTGGTTAATTAATAGGATCTTTCAAGCTAAAATGCCAAAATATCTGTTTTCAGCTTCCCATGCTTTTTGTTGTTACATCTGATATTAAAATTAGTATCTTTGGGGTTTGGTTGAATAAAAGAATATCAATACAACTCCAATTCTAAACAAGTTTGGACGATGTGCAAAACAAACATAAAAACAGAATGCAATGATTTGCAAATCCGTTTTGACCTATATACAATTGAATACAGTCCAAAGACACGATATTTGATGTTTTAACTAATAAAGAAAGTTAAAGATTTCAGATTAAGTGTATATTTCTAAAAAACAAAGTTTATCAGTTTGAACATAAAGTATTTTGTCTTTGTACTGTATTCAATTTATTATAGGTCAAAGAGGATCTGTAAATCATTGTGTTCTGCTTGTTATTTACATTAAACAGAATGTCCCAACTTTTCCTGAACTGCGGTCGTATATAAAGTTTGCAACATTATACACAGCATCTTGCACTATTTTCACATTTCAAGAAAGAAAAATAATTGACTAATAAATTGACAATGAAGTAATTGTTGTCACATAAGCCCTTTCTGTATCCATATTTATTGAAGTGGCTATGGAAATAATTAGGATTTCTTTTTTTATTTATTTGCTTTTATACTGAGTGTCTTCTTGAAAGCAAGCATTGCTTATGTTTCCCATTACCCTGTCTTCCCTCAGGTGAAGTGACCAGAGATAACCCCTATGAGGATGTCAAGCTATCCCCAACGTGTCTCCCTATTGCCAGGCCAAAGGTATTGGAAAATATACAACTTATGTCTCTCACACTCCAAAGGTGTTTTTCATTAGTTGATGTCTGTATAAAATAAGCCCGGCCTAACCTGAGATTCTAACAGAGGAAGTAGGAAGTACTGTAATTTGATATTATTTCCTAAAACTAAGAGAAGACTCCACTCTCCTTGTCTTCCAGCTGCCCCCTAAACCCCAAACATTGCACAGCTATGCTGGCAAAGTGGAGAGGAAAAAGTTCCAAGGGTCAGCAACATCCAAATCCACAACACTTGCTGATACTCCCAAACCAGCAACACCGCGGCGCACAAGCACTCAAAAAATACAAAGAACACCTCAGGTAAATAACGTAAGCGTTGTGGCATTAGTCATTTTATTTGGATACAATGGTTGACTAAGATGTATTTTTGATATATTGCCCTATGGTTGACAAACAAAATGCTATGTGCTCTGTTGAATGGTGAATCATGTTGGAAAGAACAAGGGGGCGTGACTTGTTGAGCAGGAAGGAGAGGACGCTGAGAGAAATAGATAGTGGTAGAGCAACATGCTTTGTGAGAATTCAGACAGAACACATGAATTCAGTCAAACAACTCATGGCAGTGGGAAGAGCGTGGACATGGAGTAACTTTGACGCTAAGGTACAGTAATAAAACAGACGTATTGATGTATACATATCTGTAAAGTTGACTAGGAAAGGATTGAAGCTTCATAACCCGCGTGACACTTGCACTTGCATATAAACAGGTCTGAGGAATGCAATTCAGGGCTATTTTTGGATGGTATTTTAACAAGATGACTTTGTTGACGTGTTTGTTTTCAATTATCTAATATTTAAAAAACACATTTTAGAATAAAAAGTCATAAAAAAAACATAACATTTAGTTGTTTTATGCTTTCCTTACACTGTTTTAAATCAAATTGTTGACAAAGATGTTTAAACGATAACATAATAACACTTCACTATGTATTTTTTTGCTTAACAACAGCACCATTGTCATAGTCCGGGCATTTTTCTTTCTTTCCATACACTGTCATAAGAGTTTGCCTCCTCAGCTGGAAGTGTGTCGTGTGTCCTCTTTAAGATAAGTTTAAGCTTCCTGCATGCGCCTGTTTTTTGTGTGTTGAGTCCAACTCTGCGGGCCGTAGTTAACTCTCCCAAATACTCAACTGTGTCCTCGCAGAGCACAAACAGAAGAATGCAGGAATGTAAGGTTAAAAAAATGCTGAAAATCTATAATATAATTATGTACTTAGTGGCTGTTATATCATGATTCCCTGTAATCATGATTCTATAATGGCAGTGAAATTACGGGGCTGACAAGTACCTGTGTGTGTGTGTTTCTACTACACAGTACGTCAACAAGATTGAGACCATTTTTGATGACAAGCGAGGGAGAAAGAGGGTAAAGAACCAGGTCTCAGTGCGAGGTAAGACACACACACAGACACACACACACACACACACACACACACACACACACACACACACACACACACACACACACACACACACACAGAGACTGTCACAGACTCCCAAAAATGTCACTCACATCAACACTTCAATAAGATTAAGTTGAGCCTCTTGGTGGAAATACCCAGCTTTGATGGTACACACGAGGCCAGCTGCAGCAGACGAAGCTGCTGATTATGAAACAAAGGCTGACTGTCTGCATCTGATTATGGCTTCTCAAGTCTTTTCCATTCCTCTGCCTCAACATAATCTCTCTCCCCCCTTTAATTCATATCAACAGAGGAGACCAGTGGGACAGAGAGCGATGCTGAGGACAACACCAAAGGTAACACCAAAGAGTTAATATGTCTGTAGTGTCCCCTTATGTTTAGTCTGGTTTTATGCATGAATGAAGTAAGAAAGCCTAGTTTTGTCAGTTAGGATTCACTGACACTCCCAAATATAAACATAGGGCTGCATAAAAAAAGGAAAATTTCATAGCATCTGTTAAGAGTTTACTAACCAGGAATGTTGTTACTGCTCTTCAGTGCTAGTTAATGCCAACCATGTTAAATACCTCTGTCCAGTCAAGTGATGCACTACCATAATGGGACCACAATGTTCTTAATTATACACGATGGGAACATTGATACTACAGTTAGTCATTTTTCTTTCAAAAATTCCAGGCTGGTTTCAGTCTCTTAAATGTGAGGATCAGCTGCGTTGCTCTGTTTTATGGTCTCCAGCTATGCTAGCAGCTCTGTGAGGCTGTAATTGCACACACTGGTGCTCTCAGCTAAATGCTGTTGACATGCTTATGATAAAAATGATAACGTTCATTAGGGAGTGGTGTTGCTATATACTGATATTGACTATGACTGTGATATTTTAAAAGCAATCCAGCACTGGGGATGGGCAATATGGCTGTAAAATAATATCACAACATTTCAGGATATTTTTGCAATAATGACACATTATGATGCTGATGCTGATAATGAGAATATTTTATCATTAATTCCGAGAATATACAATTGCAACAAATAAGTGTTATAGTTGTATATGTAAACATAAATTTAGTTCAAATACTCAGTAAAAACTGAACAAATATTACAGCAAAATAAAATCAATCAAAAATTGCACATCTAAACAGTTATATATATATATATATATATATATATATATATATATATATATATATACTATAGATATATAATTTTATATGCTTATGACCACAAAAATTATATATATATATAAATGATTGAATTGTAATTGTTTTTTGTTTGCACTGCTTTTTCTCCTCCACTCTTCTTGCTGTAGCGTGTGTCAAAAATACTGAAAAGTCAAATATAACAAAGGCTAATCCAACCAGCACCCTCTGCAGGAGGTAATAATGAGGCTCTGGGAATATTAACCTTGATAAATTCACATAATACCACAACTGTTAGATACACAGTACCAGTTATTTATGGGCATTGTTTTGGAAACTGTGTTGTCAAAGTTAACTTCAGTATAATACTGTATATTGATATCTAAAATGCCTCATATTGCTCCAGTGTTCTGGATGGGATATGTCCCAGGACAAGCATTTAACATGTCGTCTCATTGTGTGGTGTCCAGCAGGCTCCAGGAGATCAGTTTACATCCAGTCTACACTGAAACGTCGGCCAGCCTACCGCACCCTGGAGAGAGACCTGATCCAGCTGCAGCAGCAGCAGCAGCTTTTCCAGATCTTTGTGGTGGTGTCGCTGAGAAAAGGCTCCCCAGGAAACACCTACTCCCCTGAAATCACGCAGCAATTCCCCAAAATGGTCAGAAGGAGCTTTTAACAAACCCCTACCCTTATTTTAGGCAAAAGACAAAACTGTACTTTGTTCATAGTGCTCCAACTGAATGGTATTCTGTGTGACTGGGATAATTTCATGTTCAAAATATAATCTTGTTTTGGCAAAATTAAAGGAAGATGATTCCTGTCATAAGTGATAAGGAATCAGGGGGGCCTTCTCAAGTTTATTGGAGCTTTTAAGTTGTTGATTTTTTTCCCTTCATATTATTATTATTGTTCATATTTTTTATTATTATTATTATTTTTTTAGCACCTATCATCATATTATAATTTGGCCATTTTTAGAAGATGTTTTGCCCCAAGCCCCTATATAAGAAGCTAATTATTTGGTGGTGATATAGAACAAGTGGTTACTTGAGACAGGTAAACCTTGCATAAGTCATTCTTAATATCTCATACTCATAAGTTCTATAAAATGATGTTATTATGCAGTTAAATGACCACTGAATTCACCTTGGTCCCCCTGGTAACCACTTTAAGGAAGTACTTTGAAATACTACTGCTGTAACTGGAGTCCCTCTGTTTCAGTTTGAGAAGTCCTCCCGGCTCTCCAGAGAAGCTGAGGATCAGCTGAAGGTCATTCCCAAGTTCTGCTTCCCTGACTCACACAACTGGAAGCCCTCTGCACACATGCCAAGGTAAGCACATGCACTACAGTAATATTTTAACAGCATGCAAAATGTATACAGAATTAACTGCTTGCCAACGGCTAAGCAATTGGCACAATGGTAACATGATCCTGAGTTCTTTTTTTCATCTTTCATCATTTCCTTTTCTTTTGTTCTCATTATACACACCTTTCATGTGCTCTAATAAATGTTGTCTGACTTTTCTTTCCTGTACAGCATTTAGATAAGTTCTGACACCGTAATTATCGGCTGTATTATGTTTAATACCCCCATTTCCTCTTTGCCTATTTATATCCTGAGCTGTAACCCATAAATTGCTGCTGCAACAACTCCAATTCCCCACAGGGATAATTAAAATTTCAACTGATCTAATTAAATCTCTGAGTGCTAAGGGGCATTGGGCATTCTGCTTTTTACTATCTAGTACAGCTCATTGTTGAAATGTGGGTTATGATCTCAACGCACACCGACTCTCTCTTTAAAACACTTATCTATTGTAGTGCAATAAACAGAAGACACACCTGTCTGTTTACCTAGTTTCTGTATGCTGTCTTTATATCTTTATTGATTAAACAGTCCTGACATTAATTAACCACATTCTTGTTGTTTGTTTTGCCTTTTTTCATCAAAGTATTCCCTACAGATATTTTTCTCTTTATTTTAGTTTTTATACAAGGATTTATGGCCGTTTTTACAATAATGGGTGCATCTTTTTTAGGCAGTAAGAAGTCATTTGAATAACATGTCCAGAGTATTAATTGCAGTATATCTTTACAGTGAGACCTTCTCCTTTGTCTTGACGGGAGAGGACGGCAGCCGCTGGTTTTGTTACTGCCGTAAGATCTTGGTGAGTTTGGATATGTTAACATTTATATCTGAATCATTCACTCGAGTTTGATGTTTTTTGTGTGTGTTTGTGTGTGTGTGTGTTTGTGTGTGTGTGTGTGTGTTTGTGTGTGTGTGTGTGTGTTTGTGTGTGTGTGTGTGTCTGTGTGTGTGTGTTTGTTGTTGTGTGTGTGTGTGTGTGTGTGTGTGTGTGTGTGTGTGTGTGTGTGTGTGTGTGTGTGACATGGCAGCCCGCCACATGCTTACTCAACATCTCGGCGGAGATGTGAATCAGTACATGTGAATCACAGACCATAAACCACTTCTGAATTGATGACAGAGCGCAAGAAGAATTTCATCATTTCCCTCTTTTCTTTTGCCTCACAAGGAGAACTGCTTTTAGGTCTTTTTAAGCAACTTTCCAAAATGCACTTTTTTAGGTTGAAATAATGTGGTATCTGCAGTTTTTATTTTGGTTTTTTAAATTTTTTTAAATCATTGTGAACATATTGTAGTTGTCTCATTAAGCTTTGTTTTTTGTCTTTGGTGTGGACAGTTAGGACAATTTTAACATGAAGAGTTTTATGTTTTGCTTTGTTGGTAGATAAGATAAGTCCTTCTATCATAAAGGGCTTTAGACGTTTATTTATTTTTTCTCCTATATACAAAGTTATCATTGAAAATACAAGTAATAGCATAGTAGTAGCATAGAAGTATTATTTGGCAGTAACCTCTGTTTTTACCTGCTTTATGACATGAAACTGTATGTGTCTTAAAGCCTATTGGAAAAGGGAAGAGGCTTCCTGAGGTGCACTGCATTGTCAGCAAACTGGGATGTTTCAACCTCTTTGCAAAGGTAAGGACTCTATACAATGCAACTACTGCCTTGTTTCTGCTGATAGAAGCCGCTATAGGGAGATGAAAGGAGCTGGATTTGCTGAAGTTAAGTGGAAATCCTCTTGAAGTGTGTGAAAGCTGCTCTCGTAGAACTCGTTGTTTGTGTTAGGATGGAATGAGGCTACTCTAGAAGATAATCCAGGAGTAAGGAGTAATCCATGGGTGTGTTTTTCAAAAAAGATATGATATGCAAGTGGCTCTGGCCCACCCGTTTTCCAGTCGGCTGAATGAAATTTACAAACAGTAAGCTTGAATATGACCAGGAGGAAAACTTTATTTATGTGCAGAGCTGCGTTTGGCTTTATTCTGTTGTTTAGACTTTAATCAACAACACCAGTTCTTTCAGGACACACTGTGATGTGTCTGTCTCTGTCTGTCCAGATTTTGGAGGAAGTGGAGAGGCGCAGGGAGATTTCCCCAGCGCTGGTTTACCCTTTTATGCGTAGCGTGATGGAGGCCCCTTTTCCAGCCCCTGGACGCACAGTCACTGTCAAGAGTTTCCTCCCTGGCTCTGGGAATGAGGTAACCCTTAAACCAGAAGAGGAAATGTTAATTAATACTTTTGTTCCTCCTAACCACTCTTCTCTGCAGACTCAGAATGACTCAGAATGGGAGGTTATCTGTGTAAACAATAGGGATAGCTATTTCAGCTTTGAGAGGTTCATGTTGGGACAGATTTGTGTATTATAACAATCAACAATATCAATTAAGTCTTCAGTCTGTATCAGACTCAGAATAAGTAAAGGAATGATCCTTCTCAAAACTCAGAGGAAACGATGCAAAATTACTTTTTTAAAATCTTTTTCAGCAGTTAGGTGGCTCTTAAAATTAAAACTGTCTTAACTGTCTTAAAAAGACAGTTGAATTTGGTGTCATTGGACAAAAATTCCATAGAAACCTTTGTGCATATTGTTATTCACAATATCTGTGAGAACACCACACTTCTTCACCTCCGCTTGGCTCTGTTTTCAAGGTTTAGAAAATCTAGCCAATAACAGAACACTTAAAAATATCAATTATATCAATCACTGCTGGTGAACTGCAGAAAGACTGTCAAATTAGGCAGTGTAGTTCAGATCTAAACTCACATTATGTTACTGCATTGCCTGGTTCTACCCTCAAATGTTTTCATAAACATATTTTAGTGTACTATATAGCTGTAAAAATGACATAGTTTGTGTCCCTGCCGCCATGTTGACGAATTGCCCACCAGCCGGAGCAAATGTTCTAATTTTACAGCTAAACAGTACACTAAAATGTTTTTGAAAACATTTGAGGCAAGAAATAGGCAATGCAGTTACAGAATCTTGATTCATATTTGATCAGCGCTGCCTAGTTTGACAGTTTGACTGAAGATCAGGAGCAGTGACTGACATGATGACAGCTGCGCTCTTACTGGTTGTTTTCATAATTTTTGCAAATTCCATTAGAAGCACTGTGAGGACACGGAGGAACATGATTTTATGTATCTATTTATTTTTTTACAAATTTTCTGCCTCATATACTACTGTTAGGATGAAGTGATGTGACATAAAAGTAACTTTTTGTCATTTGCTGAATAAAGTTATCAACTGTATCAACTGTATCAACTGCTTTAAGACACCAACTCAAGTTTCCACATCTGTGGCCAAACTCTGTCCTCCACCTATATGTATCAAAAAAAGTCTGATTTTACTTAACATGCACTCACCCAACAGTCAGTGTCCAACAGTTGGTGTAAACAGCTGCAGGTTATTCTACTGTATTTATCGTGTGCTCTTGTTGCTTTGCCAGGTACTGACGTTGTGTCGACCGGTGGACTCCAGACTGGAGCATGTGGACTTTGACAGTCTGCTGCAGTGTCTCAGTGTGGGGAATCTCCTGCAGGTGTTTGCCTCCCTGCTGCTTGAGAGGAGGGTCATCTTCGTCGCTGACAAACTCAGGTACTGAAACACTGCAGGGGCCACTTAACCATGGGTATATATAAGGATAATGAACCAAAACAATTCAAAAACAATGAGATTAGGCCATTAAAAAAAAAAAAGACTTCAACTTCACATGTGCCAGCTATTGTTGATGCTTGATTACATCACGCAGAGTCTGCGCCAGTGTCATTTATCTATGTTTAACTTGGCCTCAATGCTGAGCTATTGCAAAGTCCCAATGGCAAGTCAAATCAGGTTTATTTGTACAGCCTAATATCACTTACAGTGTCTCAGCAGGATCTACAGGCCCACAACAGTAATATGTCCTGTTACATTAGAAGCGGGTTATTATTTAGCAGGACATTCCTCAGTTAAGTAATAACCCACTGTATATATTACAAAGTAATGTTATCAAAAATAATAATTTATTGATATTGATTCTTAATATCTGAAATGGTCTCAATTCTAATTTTCAGCAGTATCAATACATTGGTAACAGCTGGGCTTTCTATATTGTTGTTAATGTTTACCACAGTCATTGGGCTCTTCTTAACCATTAACCAAAATGCAAATGAAAGTTGCAGTTGTCATGTTGTAGCCTTGTTATATTTATCTTAAAATTCCCAAATGGTATATAATGGAGAATTCTTTGATAGTCAGGTACTGCTTGATTAAAGCTTTTACAGTTGGTGACTTTAAACAATGTGGTGGAAAAGAATTGTTGTGTTAGCACACTACTTTCAGTGAGCTTTGATTGGTATCTTTGTGTCATATGATCTGGTTGTTAACTGAATGGCGTTTTTGTGTTTAATCCTCTCTCTCCTCTACCCTGTTCACTGCAGCGTGTTGTCTCGGTGTAGCCATGCAGTGCTGGCGCTGCTGTACCCCTTCACCTGGCAGCATACCTTTGTGCCTGTGCTTCCCGCCAGCATGCTGGACATCAGCTGCTCCCCCACCCCATTCCTCATTGGAGTGCTGGCACCCTGCCTGCCACAGCTGCTGGAGCTGCCCATCGAGGAAGTCAGTTAGAATTCTATCAATTAGTTTGAAATGATTGTCTGATTAGCAGTCTAAAGAGACTGGTCTGTCTATGTAGCAGGGTTTGCATGTTTCATGACATTCCGAGAAAAGTTACAATTAGGAAAAAAATGTTTTATTTAATTTTATTTATTTAACAGAATGCTTTGGAAACGTTTTGAATATGCATTGTTTTGGCAATTTTTAAATATATGTTCCTAAAAATCCCGAAACATGTCCAACATTTGGCAAACTATGTTTCTTGTATTAATATTTCAAAATCTAGTGCTAGGCCGCTGTTGAACGTCACTAGTATATACAGATCAGACCTGCATCGCCAAGGCTGCTCCTGTTTTTGGGCGTAAGAAATGTGCTGTCACTTTAGGAGAGAATCAGGAAAAATGCTGAAAAGCTGTTGTATAGTGGGTTAACCAAGTACCAAGGCTTTTACGCTGAGATTTGAGGCACAGAAGATACTAAATATTCACTGTCAGGGTGATAAATGTCTGAATGAAGCTGGTGATAGTTATAAGTGATGGATGGCTAACGTAAGTTCATGTGGGAGGCTGCTGCAGTCATACAGTACAGCAGCATCACACTGTCGCCTCAAACTCAGTCTCAGCCTACAGATAAAACAGTTGGCTATTAACATGATAGTTGTTTACATAACCTTAATGATACCTGGTTATTCAATCAAATATACTCATTTGATTGAATTCCCAGGTATTGAGATCCAGACATCTATATATGTACAGATGTGAACTTAATTTATTAATGTATAGCAAACAGTCAGGTTCAGGCAAGGTTGCAAAATAATTATTAGACATGTCTACAAAACAAACATTTGTTTAACGAAATAAATGTATACAGACTTGTTAAAATTATCATCCAAACACAGTAAATTACAATGACATCTATAGGATCTTTGGTTTTCTATACACCAAAAAAGAGCGCAGCCTTGATGTTTTGCAAAGTACGCATATGTGCCAGTCTGTTTGGCATATGCAGCTAGTTGGCAGTAAGAATATCTAATGAGTGAGTGAAGGTAGCAAGCGTTAGCAGTTTGTGCATGCTAAATAATGTAGGGCTGTATTGGCCTATGGGAAACGAAGTAGAATGTTATGGAAAAGTTTTGAAAATTCATAGGTAAACATGTCCAGGAACCCTGATATATATTGTTTAGTGCCATCTTTTGACTATATATTTACTGCGTATTATGAGATGAATCAGAATTTGAGCAGTAAGGCCTCCACGGTAGTTTCCACTGTCTCTGAATAGGTTTGGAGAAACACCCTGAATAGACTGTTGCTCAGACTCACCCCACCTTATTATAACTCTTGTTGCGAAATAGTGAACTGTTGCAGTCTGTAACTGTCATTCTCTATCTTTACTGTCTCCCCAGGTGCTCATAGTGGATCTGTGTGCAGACAAGTTTGTCGTTCAGGTGTGTACACATAGCAGTGTATAAAGGGAATGATAGGTGTGGTCTCAGTGGGGAACGATGGCTTTGCCTACACTTGTCCCTTGTTTGCATGGAGAATGTTTTGAGAGTGACAGAGAAAAAATGATGTTACACCCACAAGCGTTGCAGAGATGAAACTATATAGGATGTAAGCTCAGAAGTGAATAATGTTATAGTGCAAACACGAAGGCTGATTCAGAGCGGCCGGTTTGTCAACAGCAATAACGTGGCCTGTTCAATTAATGATAAAGTTGTTTGTTTGGGTGTGTTTACATTTGTGTCTGTTTTAATTTGACATTTCACTGAGTGAGCGTAATCGTTGTTCAGACACAGTCTTCTATTAACTGCAAGTTAATGGGACATGCAGTGATTGACTTGTCACTCCAACATTAGCTGCCTTCGGTGCTGAAAAGCATTTGCTTCTTGTAACGTCGGATTTAAAACCCGCTGTAATTCCCAAACAAAAATGTACAGCTTTTTATTTATCAAAACAAATTGTCAAACATTATTTAGTTAGAAGTATATGATTTATGTTCCAGTCCACTTGCCAGGTAAAGATTTCCACTAAGGCCAGAAATATGTTGTGACACTGTGCAAGAAAGTTTGGACATGTTTGTAAAAGGCATCATGTGACTGCTGTTGACTTTTCCTGTGACGTGTCAACAGCTGGGCGACGAAGACTGCATCCTGCCCAGTAAACTGCAGGCAGCACTGCAGCAGATCCTGGAGGAGAGGGAAGACATCCTGAGACAGGAGGATGGAGACAGTAGTGGAGGTAAGATTAACAGAAATTACATGTTTTAAACAGTAATGTATGGCGGTCAGCTACTTTAGTTGACCTTTAGTAAAGTTGCTATGTCATCACATTTTAAAATTTTTTTATAATGATAGTAGTATTGGTCGATAGTTTTGGTAGTATTGGCCAATTAATTAGGCCAGCAAAATAATCGGGTCTCCCCAAACACCACTGTACAGCTGCTCAGTGATCAGGAAAGCCACCCTGATCACTGTGGACCCCTCTCACCCCATCCACCACTTCTTCCAGTTACTGCCATCAGGCAGACGCTACAGGGTCCCACTGGCCCGGAATAATATCTACAAGGAATCCTTCATTCCCTCTGCAATAACCACTCTGAACAACAAAAATAGACACTTTTAATCTGATTTTATTAATTGCGTTTTTAAGATGTTTCGAGTTTTTATGGAAACTGTGTGTATGATATTGATATTGATATTGCTTTTAAAATTCATTGCAATACATTGCGATTTATTACCGTTTTGAACTCATGTCCCTCAAGGCAAACTTTAACATCTGTTTTATTATTCTGTTATTTTAAGTGGCTATCAAAAGTTAAAATTGTATTTATAATATTAATAATTTAATTAGAAAATTGAATCTCTGTATCTCAGATAATGTTATTGTAAATTTATAGTACAACTCATCTGTTTTTGTCTCCATCCAAAATGTGGCCCTCCAGGTCAGCAGGCTGACCTGAGTTCTCTGGTGTCGGAGGGTTTCGCCCGGTTCTTCGTGGAGCTGGTGGGCCACTATCCTCTCCACATGGTTGAGTCCTCCAATGGAAGCAGAGAGCTGCAGCGCGACAGTTTCCGTAAATCTCACCCCTCCCGTGGAGTCCGCCAGTTCCTGCAGCTCTTCATGGACACTCAGATGTTTGCCGGCTTCATTCAGGACAAAGAGCTGCGCAAGGGAGGAGGAAGAGGTAAAGTGTTAATGCAGCAGGTTAATAGTTATTCGGGTCGATTCTTAATAAAAAAAAAAAACAATTCCCAGTGTGAATCACTTTGTTTTTACTATTTATTAGAACATGGTTGGGGGGCCACCTGGCATCCTATGGGGGGACCAGTGTTGACCACAAGCCATAAGTTGCCATGGTACCTAAAAGACCACAAAATTCAGCTTGTTTATCAAAAAGCTTTGGATAAAAACATGAAACACTTCAGCTTACACACCTAAAGAATAACTCGTGTTACCCACCAACATCTCTCCCCACCGCACCTGGTTCCTTCCTTTTTAAAAAGTCTCGACTTCACCTGCACTCTGTGCAGGCAAGAAGAAAATAAGAATATATCAGCAGAGGGCAGAGTTTCTGCAGAAAAATACCCCCCCTCCCCCAAAACTTATAGTGGATCATAAGTGATGATTAAGATACAGTACTTTTGTATGAGTCTTTACATTTCTCTGAAGGAAAATCCTGCATAGTTTACCTTCAAGATGTTCCATCCTTTTGATGTTCCCATAATGCTTTGCAAGCAGAAAATTTACCTGCAAAAGAAATTAAGTGAAATTAGCGTGTCCATCTTGACTTGCAATCAATACGCTTGTTTAATCAGTGTTGGAAGTTTACAGAAGTGTAGAAATGTGTCATCTGAAGAATATTTCACATAAATCGGGATTAAAGAAGTCAGATGTTTCCACTTACAGTAATAATCTAATAATCTGTTTAATAATTAAATTGTAGTGTTTAATTCAAACATACCAAACATACATGTGACCTAAGTTAAGAGTCAGAGCATGCACTAAACTCCAGTAACAGCAGGACGTTTGTATGAAAAGAAAATGATCTTAACCCTTTTTTTCAAAGACCAGAACAGTTAACCATGTTAAATTCAGACACAATTTAAACTTTGTTCATTTCATTTGAATATCTAATTCTGCACACGTTCTGTCTTGGCGTCTCAACATGCCTACTTCCTCCTAGGTCTCTTTGAGGTCAGAGTGGCTGAGTATCTGGATTCGTACCCTGAGCCGGAGCCAAGTGGCGTGAACAAATTTCTTAAAGGACTGGGTATGTGTCGCTCTATCACGAGGAGTTCACTTTCAAAGGTCTTTCAACAGCTAATCGTTTTTTTCTTCTTTAGGGAACAAGATGAAGCTCCTCCAAATTAAATGAAAACAGACCAACACCTGGCTTTAAAAAGAAAGACTTTGTAATTACAAACACGACACTTGTTGCTGCTGGACTTGCTGAGGTAATTAATGTAGATGAGAGTCTTTTGTTTAAGATGTGAATGGGACGGTGAGAGGTAAGGTTTGAGAGGACCAGGTTAATCTCATAGCCACGTCTGCACATCAGGGCGGTGCACTTTTTATCGGTTGAAAACTGGAAACGCTATTTCTCTTTTAGCATTGTTTTATGAAACATTAAGGACGAGGCACTGTGTCTTTAGAAAACTACAAAAATAACATTCCAGCTACTTAACCTCAGTTATCAACTTGAACATGAGTGGTTGTAACCATTTTCTCTTGGACTGGAAACATGTTTACTTCACATACAATGTGTGCATTTTACAGTAAATGCAGCTTTAGTGTCAAATCTCAATCTTGTAAGTACTTTACAATTGAAAATAATCTTCATGGTTCCAACCTGATGCATGTTTTTACACATATAATGTAATTCCATTATCCATGTCGCATTCCCTTTAGCACAAATATTTTGTTTACTGTGCTTCAATTTGTTTGCATTTCAGATCAAGTAGGTTTACTAACTCTGATCAGAGTATTTCAAAGTGTTAAGACTCCACATTAATCAACATTAATATTTACATATTTTCTTCTGTCTTTTTTCCTTGTTAACTGGAATTGTAAATATTTTTTACATTTTGCACAATGTTGAGAACCAATGTACAGTATTTGGAATATTTTTGTATTAAAGCATGGTGAGTCCTACATTAAATGGGTTCCCAAGGACAGCATTTAATGAGTGACTGTACTATTAATAATGCAAACACCTTGAAAACTGTGTTGTACAGGAACCCTGCGTAACTATAACACTGGTCATTAAACATTGTGTGGGGGGCTTTAAATACAGTGGCCCTGAGAACTCAACGCAGCGCAAATCGACAAAACGCATGCAAATATCTTAACCATTTAGGGACAAAAACTGCAAAAAACAAAATGCAAAACTGTTAACATGCATGGATGGTTACTTTGAAAAATATTTGCTAATGCTTGCTAAAAGTACCGTTTTTCACCCTCCATTATCTTGTGACAGACAGTTGGTCTGGCAACAATAAGCCTGAGCAAATTAAGAAAAAAATATTTAGTCGAAAGTTATTTTGACCTTCTTAAAATTAGATGTAAACTTACTAAAACACACAACTGACATTTTTTTAAGCTGTAATTTTAAGTGTTTCAAACCCTATGAATCATTACAATGTACGATAGATCAAAGAATTTCCGCTAAATTCCTCATCATGCTTTTCCACTTAAGGCACCGGAACAGAAAGCCTTTTGCATGATGTTCAATGCATGATAAATTAACTCTATGATTCACATTTACCAGCACATTATCTAAAGTGCCTCCTCAGCATGCACCTCTGAACTCACCCTATTCAATCTGTCCAATTCATACGATTAGGGGCCTGAAACCAAAAAAAGGGAGTCACCTGAATAATTTAGTTTGAAAATAATGTCCGCACAAAAGAGCCAGTCCTCCAGAGGACTGCTGTATTGATTGAATGGCACACCCCAGGAGAGTAAGGATAAAGAACTCTGGCAGAACAGGTTCTTCTTAAAAGTGAACTTTTTTTTTTTGCCCTATGCTTAGCCTCTCAGTGCACAACTTCCTCTTTGGCTGCATGCATCTCTCACTTCCTTTTCTGAGATCCTAAACCCAAAACATGGCCTGGAAACACTTTATTTGGACAGTCCATCTGATATTGAGAGTAACATTTCAAGAGCTTAATAGTTCAGATTTAATAAATTTAAGCTGTTGTGCTTTATTCTGTAGATTTGTATCTGTTTAGTATAAGAGAGAATTCAATACATAGTCGTTCAACCCATGCATAGGTTGAGTCAATAGTTCCAGTTCAACTAAATTATTCTGAGAATATGTAGGTATGCTCATGAATCGTCACATATACGTTTTAAATATGCTGTAAACTTTCTGTTGGCGGACTATTCACAGTGTTTTGCCCAAAACTCAGCCAGCCCAAGACCAAACTACAAAGGGGTAAGCTCAGCCTGCAGGCCAATAAAATACTCTTTTCCTAAAGTAACATGAGCAATTAAATATAAAATAGTATCTGAGCAACATCATACAAGGATGTACTAATGTGACCACATGGGGGCACTGTCTCCATGTGCTTTCACTGACAGAAATGGATCTGCAGAGTTGAGTCTTCAGTCCACTGTACCTAAAATCTACCCTAACTTTACATTTTAATGCTTCAGCATCATAGTCATAGTTTATATATATATATTATAGTATTTAAATAACATTATGGCTAGATTATAAATATCTGTTGTATGTGTTATAGAGAAGAAAAGTACTACTGTTATGAGCTGTTTCTTTAAAGGTCCAGTGCATCAGATTTAGAGGCATCTGTGGGCAGAAATAGTACTTAACATTTATAGCTATGTTTTTTTTTGTTTCCTTAAAATGAGCCGTTTCTATCTACATATGGAGCGCATTCCACTGAGTCTGCCATGTTGTTTCTACAGTCGCCCAAAATGGTCATGGACCCATTTCTGTTTTCTCATTTTCGCACGAGGTAGTGTTTTAGTTTGGCTATTTCACCACTAGATGGCACTAAATCCTTCACTCTGGACCTTTAACTATTGAGTATAGTTTGACTTTGGTGTTTAACTATATCAACCAAGATCAGATTACAGTTTTAAATTTTACAGTATAACTTTGGGTACTTTAGGGTGTATTGCAAGGAATCAAATAGCAGTGTTATGAACTAAGACTTGTCAGGCTCAGGTTAAAGGGAAGGTCTGCTGAATGTGGATTAATCAGTTGCTTCTCTTGTTTTAAGGAATCCTTTAGCCTTTTTCAAAAATTAACAATATATTCAAGGCTGTTTTTTGTTTCAGATTGACATCTTTAGTCAGAATCAGTGGGCTTAGGACAGAGAGCTACAGACAGACTGGAGAATGCTGAATATTAGAAAATATTGAGAGAAACAGATCTTTTCTTTAGGAGACATTTTGGCTTTACTTTGCAGAAAAAGCACAGGGGTAACTGATAACTTTAGAAATGACTGGAGTGTATTTGGTATTGTGCATGCTGACTCACTGGCTTATTAAGACCACTTGGTGGAACTGAGACAGCAGCAATTAAATTAACTTTTTTTGTGCTTTTCCTGCTATGACAACTTTAAATGTCTACGAAGAAAAGGGCCTATTGTTGGTTCTGGTCTTTTTCCATTGAATTTGTGGATAAAAATCTATTATATTGCCAGACTCAGAATGTCACAGAGGCCTAATGCAAATGTATCTGCCAAGGCCCTCTCTTTAGAGACAGTTTCATTTCATTTCCATTGATGAATGACTGTGGCCTACCTTCAGGAGAGATTTGATAAATTACACAAGTCCGGATATTTACTTACAGCAACCCAAAATGCCACATTGTCTACCACATAAAAAATGAAGCTGGAATGCAATGTCAACATAGATATTCAAAAGTGTTTGCAGTAGGCCTTCAAATACTCTAGTTTTAGAGCCTGTTCATGTCTCAGAGATTGGTACTTGGGACAATGAAGATCAGATGAAGACTAAAGTATGACAAAAAGTCAAAATATATCATGTCCAAAAAAGTGCTTAAAACAACTGAAAACTGCATAAAATAGCCTGCAGAGACACGTCATAGCACTGCTATATTATATATTTTTGTTTTTGTTTATTTTGTTATTCTCGATAGAAACCTATTTCGAATTCACACACACACACACACACACACACACACACACACCTAGATAAATTGTACCAGAGACCTTTTTAAAGTAAAAAAAAATACTAAAACATTTGTAGCTTACTTTTTTCCACTAAAGAATGTGAAGATGCTTTGAAGCAAATATTCAAAGTGACACCCACCTCAGGCCCACTGGATTGCAGATGTTTTCTGCCCGACACATTTCTTAACACAAGATTTAAAGAAAAAAACCTCCTTTGTTGAAATTGATGTTTTGACGGAGAATATTCCTAAACTTCGTATCGTAATTTGTCCTTTAGGTTGAGGTAGTGAATGACTTTAGGTGGCTGAATACGTAAGGCATCTCGTTTTATGTATGATGAAAAAAACATTGATTGGATGTTTTCAAGTTCTAAAGTATGTTATGCATTTTGAAGTAATCTCACGAGTCATGGGAAAATCCCAATTTGTCACAACAGCCCAAAACACTCTAATATGGCATGTGGAAAAAAACGCCTAAAATGCAAGGCAATGTATGGCAAAAATGTCAAAATATGACATGTCCCAAAAACAGCTGAAAACTGTTGAAAACTACACAATATAGCCTGTCGAGAAATGCCATGACATAGAATGTTGCAAAAATATCCAAAAACACTGTGACATGGCATGTTGAAAGAACAACCCAAAAGGTGAAGCTATACTAAGGCAAAAGTGTTGAACTGCTGAAAACTGCATAAAATAGCCTACCGAGTCAGGCCATAGCATTGAGTGTTACAAAAGCGGCCCAAAACTCTCTTATATGGCATGTGGAAAAAACAACCCAAAAGGCAAAGCTATAGCAAGGCAAAAATGTCAAAATATGACATGTCCTAAACTCTGGTGATAAGCGCTGAAAACTGAATAAACTAGCCTGCCGAGATACGCCATAGCATAGAATGTTGCAAAAATATCCCCAAACACTTTAATATGGCATGTGAAAAAAAACACCCAAAAGGCAAGGCTATACTATATCGAAAAATTTCAAAATATATTTCCCTAAAACAAAAGAGAATGGCAAAGAATAGCATAAAATAGCGTGCAGAGACATGCCATAGCATAGAATGTTGCAAAACTGTCCAAAACTCTCTTATATGACATGTGGAAAAAACGACCCAAATTGCAAGATGATAGTATGGCAAAAATGTTAAAATGTGACATGTCCCAAAAACTGGTGATGGTCGCTGAAAAATGCATAAAATGTCCTGCCGAGACACGCCGTAGCATAAAAAGTTGCAAAAAGGGCCAAAAACACCCAAATGTGGCATGTGAAAAAAAAAGACAGAAAAAGCAAGGCTATAGTATGGCAAAAATGTCAAAATGTGACACGTCCCAAAAACAGCTTAAAAACCACATTAAACCACATAAAATAGCCTGTGGAGACACGCCATAGCAAAGAAAGTTGCAAAAATTGCCAACAACAGCATCATTTGGCATGTGGAAAAAATGACTGAAAAAGCAAGACAAAATCAGTTAAAAAACACATTAAAAAAAAAATTAAAGCACATGAAATAGCTGTCTAAGACACGCCATAGCAAAGAAAGTTGCAAAAAAGGCAAAAAATAGCATAATTTGGCATGTGGAAAAACTGACTGAAAAAGAAAGGCTATAGTATGGCAAAAATGTCCAAATATGACATTTCCCAAAAACACCTAAAAACCACATTATACCACATAACATAGCCGTCTATGACACGCTATAGCAAAGAAACTTGCAAGAAGGGCCAAAGCAGCGTAATTTGGTATGTAATTTGGCATAAAAACCACATTAAACCACATGAAATATGTATCTAAGACACGCCATAGCAAAGACAGTTGCAAAAAAGTTCCAAAAACAGCATTATTTTGGCATGTGGAAAAAATGACAGAAAAAAAAAAAAAGTATATACTATAGTATGGCAAAAATGTCAAAATGTGTCTTGTTCCAAAAAAATCTAAAAACCACATTAAACCACAGAAAATAGCCTGTGGAGACACGCCATAGCAAAGAAAGTTGCAAAAAGAGCCAAGAACAGCCTAATTTAGCATGTGGAAAAAATGACGGAAAAAGCAAGGCTATAGTATGGCAAAAATGTCCAAATAAGACACGTCCAAAAAACAGCTAAAAACCACATTAAACCACATAAAATAGCCTTCTAAGACACACCATAGTAAAGAAAGTTGTAAAATTGGCAGAAAATAGCATAATTTTGCAAGTGGAAAAACTGAATAAAAAAGCAAGGCTATAGTATGGCAAAAATGTCAAAATATGACATGTCCTAAAAACAGCTAAAAACCACATTAAACCACAGGAAATAGCCTTCTAAGACACGCCATAGCAAAGAAAGTTGCAAAAATTACCAACAACAGCATTATTTCGCATGTGGAAAAAATGACTGAAAAAGCAAGGCTATAGTATGGCAAAAATGTCCAAATAAGACATGTCCCAAAAACAGTTAAAAATGACATTAAACCTACATAAAATAGCCTTCTAAGACACGCCATAGCAAAGAAAAGTTGAAAAAGGCCAAAAAAATAGCTAATTTAGCATGTGGAAAAAATGACGGAAAAAGCAAGGCTATAGTATGGCAAAAATGTCAAATAATGACATGTCCCAAAAAAACAGCTAAAAACCACATTAAAAACCACATAAAAAATAGCCTTCTAAGACACGCCATAGCAAAAAAGTTTAAAAAGGGCAAAAAACAGCCTAATTTGACATATTGAAAAAATGACCGAAAAAGCAAGGCTATAGTATGGCAAAAATGTCAAAATGTGACATGTCCCAAAAAAAGCTAAAAAACCACATTAAACCACAGAAAATAGCCTTCTAAGACAGGCCATAGCAAAGAAAGTTGCAAAAAGAGCCAAAACAGCCTAATTTAGCATATGGAAAAAATGACGGAAAAAGCAAGGCTATAGTATGGCAAAAATGTCAAAATGTGACATGTCCCAAAAAAACAGCTAAAAAATGACATTAAACCACATAAAATAGCCTTCTAAGACACGCCATAGCAAAGAAAGTTGTAAAATGGGCAAAAAATAGCATAATTTTGCATGTGGAAAAAATGACTAAAAAAGCAAGGCTATAGTATGGCAAAAATGTCAAAATATGACATGTCCTAAAAACAGCTAAAAACCACATTAAACCACAAAAAAAATAGCCTTCTAAGACACGCCATAGCAAAGAAAGTTGCAAAAAGGTCCAAAAAAAGCCTAATTTAGCATGTGGAAAAAATGACGGAAAAAGCAAGGCAAAAATGTCAAAATATGACATGTCCTAAAAACAGCTAAAAAACACATTAAACCACAGGAAATAGCCTTCTAAGACACGCCATAGCAAAGAAAGTTTCAAAAATTGCCAAAAAACAGCCTAATTTGGCATGTGGAAAAAATGACGGAAAAAGCAAGGCTATAGTATGGCAAAAATGTCAAAATATGACATGTCCTAAAAACAGCTAAAAAACACATTAAACCACATAAATAGCCTTCTAAGACACGCCATAGCAAAGAAAGTTGCAAAAATTACCAACAACAGCATTAATTTCGCATGTGGAAAAAAATGACTGAAAAAGCAAGGCTATAGTATGGCAAAAATGTCAAAATAAGACATGTCCCAAAAACAGTCTAAAAACCACATTAAACCACATAAAATAGCCTTCTAAGACACGCCATAGCAAAAAAAAAGTTGCAAAAACAGCCAAAAACAGCCTAATTTAGCATACTGAAAAAAATGACCGAAAAAGCAAGGGCTATAGTATGGCAAAAATGTCCAAATAAAACATGTCCCAAAAACAGCTAAAAACCACATTAAACCACATAAAATAGCCTTCTAAGACACGCCATAGCAAAGAAAGTTGTAAAAAAGGGCAAAAAAAAAATAGCATAATTTGGCATGTGGAAAAAAACTGACAGAAAAAGCAAGGCTATAGTATGGCAAAAATGTCAAAATATGACATGTCCCAAAAAAATGCTAAAAAACAAGCATTAAACCACATGAAACAGCCTGTGGAGACACACCATAGTAAAAGAAAGTTGCAAAAATTGGCAGAAAAACAGCATAATTTTGCATGTGGAAAAAATGACCGAAAAGCAAGGCTATAGTATGGCAAAAATGTCAAAATATGACATGTCCCAAAAAACAGCTAAAAAAACCACATTAAACCACAGGAAATAGCCTTCTAAGACACGCCATAGCAAAGAAAGTTGCAAAAATTACCAAAAACAGCATTATTTGCATGTGGAAAAAATGACTGAAAAAGCAAGGCTATAGTATGGCAAAAATGTCCAAATAAGACATGTCCCAAAAACAGTTAAAAATGACATTAAACTACACAAAATAGCCTTCTAAGACACGCCATAGCAAAGAAAGTTGCAAAAAGAGCCAAAAATAGCCTAATTTAGCATGTGGAAAAAATGACGGAAAAAGCAAGGCTATAGTATGGCAAAAATGTCCAAATAAGACATGTCCCAAAAACAGCTAAAAACCACATTAAACCACATAAAATAGCCTTCTAAGACACGCCATAGCAAAAAAGTTGCAAAAAAGGGCAAAAAAACAGCATAATTTGACATATTGAAAAAAATGACCGAAAAAGCAAGGCTATAGTATGGCAAAAATGTCAAAATGTGACATGTTCCAAAAAAAGCTAAAAACCACATTAAACCACAGAAAATAGCCTTCTAAGACACATGCCATAGCAAAGAAAGTTGCAAAAAGGGCCAAAAACAGCCAGCAAATTTAGCATGTGGAAAAAAATGACGAAAAAAAGCAAGGCTATAGTATGGCAAAAATGTCAAAATGTGACATGTCCCAAAAACAGTTAAAAAATGACATTAAACCACATAAAATAGCCTTCTAAGACACACCATAGTAAAGAAAGTTGCAAAATTGGCAGAAAATAGCATAATTTTGCATGTGGAAAAAAATGACTAAAAAAGCAAGGCTATAGTATGGCAAAAATGTCAAAATATGACATGTCCCAAAAAACAGCTAAAAACCACATTAAAACAAATTAAATAGCCTTCTAAGACACGCCATAGCAAAGAAAGTTGCAAAAAGGTCCAAAAAAAGCCTAATTTAGCATGTGGAAAAAATGACGAAAAAAGCAAGGCTATAGTATGGCAAAAATGTCAAAATATGACATGTCCTAAAAACAGCTAAAAAACACATTAAACCACAGGAAAATAGCCTTCTAAGACACGCCATAGCAAAGAAAGTTGCAAAAATGCCAAAAACAGCATTATTTGGCATGTGGAAAAAAATGACGGAAAAAAGCAAGGCTATAGTATGGCAAAAATGTCAAAATATGACATGTCCTAAAAACAGCTAAAAAAACACATTAAACCACAGGAAATAGCCTTCTAAGACACGCCATAGCAAAGAAAGTTGCAAAAAGGGCAAAAAATAGCATAATTTGGCATGTGGAAAAAATGACAGAAAAAGCAAGGCTATAGTATGGCAAAAATGTCAAAATATGACATGTCCCAAAAAAAAGCTAAAAACCACATTAAACCACATGAAACAGCCTTCTAAGACACGCCATAGCAAAGAAAGTTGCAAAAATCGCCAAAAAAAACAGCATTATTTGGCATGTGGAAAAAATGACAGAAAAAGCAAGGCTATAGTATGGCAAAAATGTCAAAATGTGTCCTAAAAAAACAGCTAAAAAAACATTAAACCACATAAAATAGCCTTCTAAGACACGCCATAGCAAAGAAAGTTGCAAAAAGAGCCAAAAACAGCCTAATTTTAGCATGTGGAAAAAATGACGGAAAAAGCAAGGCTATAGTATGGCAAAAATGTCCAAATATGACATGTCCCAAAAACAGCTAAAAACGACATTAAACACACAAAAATAGCCTTCTAAGACACGCCATAGCAAAGAAAGTTGCAAAAAGGGCAAAAAAACACATAATTTGGCATGTGGAAAAAAATGACTGAAAAAGCAAGGCTATAGTATGGCAAAAATGTCAAAATATGACATGTCCCAAAAACAGCTAAAAACGACATTAAACCACAGAAAATAGCCTTACTAAGACACGCCATAGCAAAGAAAGTTGCAAAAAGGGAAAAAAACAGCATAATTTCGCATGTGGAAAAAATGACTAAAAAAGCAAGGCTATAGTATGGCAAAAATGTCAAAATAGACATGTCCTAAAAACAGCTAAAAAACACATTAAACCACAGGAAAATAGCCTTCTAAGACACGCCTAGCAAAGAAAGTTGCAAAAAGGTCCAAAAAAAGTCATAATTTAGCATGTTTGAAAAAATGACTGAAAAAGCAAGGCTATAGTATGGCAAAAATGTCAAAATGTGACATGTTCCAAAAAACAGCTAAAAACCACATTAAACCACAGAAAAATAGCCTTCTAAGACATGCCATAGCAAAGAAAGTTGCAAAAAGAGCCAAAAAAACAGCCTAATTTAGCATATGGAAAAAATGACCGAAAAAGCAAGGCTATAGTATGGCAAAAATGTCAAATATGACATGTCCCAAAAAACAGCTTAAAAACCACATTAAACCACAAATTAAATAGCCTTCTAAGACACGCCATAGCAAAGAAAGTTGCAAAAAGGTCCAAAAACAGCATTATTTGGCATGTTGAAAAAATGATGGAAAAAGCAAGGCTATAGTATGGCAAAAATTCAAAATATGACATTTCCCAAAAACAGCTAAAAACCACATTAAACCACAGGAAAATAGCCTTCTAAGACACGCCATAGCAAAGAAAGTTGCAAAAAGAACCAAAAACAGCCTAATTTAGCATGTGGAAAAAATGACGGAAAAAGCAAGGCTATAGTATGGCAAAAATGTCAAAATGACATGTCCAAAAAAAGCTAAAAACCACATTAAACCACATAAAATAGCCTTCTAAGACACGCCATAGCAAAGAAAGTTGCAAAAATTGCCAAAAACAGCATTATTTTGGCATGTTGAAAAAAAATGACAGAAAAAGCAAGGCTATAGTATGGCAAAAATGTCAAAATGTGACATGTCCCAAAAACAGCTAAAAACCACATTAAACCACATAAAATAGCCTTCTAAGACACACCATAGCAAAGAAAGTTGCAAAAAGAGCCAAAAACAGCCTAATTTAGCATGTGAAAAAATGACCGAAAAAGCAAGGCTATAGTATGGCAAAAATGTCAAAATATGACATGTCCTAAAAACAAAAAACAGCTAAAAAACACATTAAACCACATAAAATAGCCTTCTAAGACACGCCATAGCAAAGAAAGTTGCAAAAAAGAGCCAAAAAACAGCCTAATTTATCGTATGTGAAAAAAAATGACTGAAAAATCAAGGCTATAGTATGGCAAAAATGTCAAAATGTGACATGTCCCAAAAACAGCTAAAAACCACATTAAACCACATAAAAAAATAGCCTTTTAAGACACGCCATAGCAAAGAAAGTTGCAAAAAGGGCAAAAAATAGCATAATTTGGCATGTGGAAAAAAAACTGACGAAAAAGCAAGGCTATAGTATGGCAAAAATGTCCAAAATATGACATGTCCCAAAAACAGCTAAAAACGACATTAAACCAAAGAAAAATAGCCTTACTAAGACACGCCATAGCAAAGAAAGTTGCAAAAAGGGAAAAAAAACAGCATAATTTCGCATGTGGAAAAAATGACTAAAAAAGCAAGGCTATAGTATGGCAAAAATGTCAAATAAGACATGTCCCAAAAACAGCTAAAAAACACATTAAACCACAGGAAAATAGCCTTCTAAGACACGCCATAGCAAAGAAAGTTGCAAAAAGGTCCAAAAAAAGCCTAATTTAGCATGTTGAAAAAAATGACTGAAAAAAGCAAGGCTATAGTATGGCAAAAATGTCAAAATGACATGTCCAAAAACAGCTAAAAACCACATTAAAAAACCACAGAAAATAGCCTTCTAAGACATGCCATAGCAAAGAAAGTTGCAAAAAAGGGCAAAAAACAGCATAATTTCGCATGTGGAAAAAAACTGACTGAAAAAAGCAAGGCTATAGTATGGCAAAAATGTCAAAATATGACATGTCCTAAAAACAGCTAAAAATGACATTAAACCACACAAAATAGCCTGTGGAGACACGCCATAGCAAAGAAAGTTGCAAAAATTGCAAAAAACAGCATTAATTTGGCATGTGGAAAAAATGACGGAAAAAGCAAGGCTATAGTATGGCAAAAATGTCAAAATATGACATGTCCCAAAAACAGCTAAAAACCACATTAAACCAAATTAAAATAGCCTTCTAAGACACGCCATAGCAAAGAAAGTTGCAAAAAGAGCCAATAACAGCATAATTTAGCATGTGGAAAAAATGACCGAAAAAGCAAGGCTATAGTATGGCAAAAATGTCAAAAATGACATGTCCCAAAAACAGCTAAAAACCACATTAAACCACATAAAAAAATAGCCTTCTAAGACACACCATAGCAAAGAAAGTTGAAAAAAGGGCAAAAAATATCATAATTTCGCATGTGTGAAAAAATGACTGAAAAAGCAAGGCTATAGTATGGCAAAAATGTCAAAATGTGACATGTTCCAAAAAAGCTAAAAACCACCACATTAAACCAGCAAAAAAGCCTTCTAAGACACGCCATAGCAAAGAAAGTTGCAAAAAAAAGGCAAAAAAAAATAGCATAATTTGGCATGTGGAAAAAAAAATGACTGAAAAAAAAGGCTATAGTATGGCAAAAATGTCAAAATATGACATGTCCTAAAAACAGCTAAAAAAAACCACATTAAACCACAGAAAAATAGCCTTCTAAGACACGCCATAGCAAAGAAAGTTGCAAAAAGGCCAAAAAAGCCTAATTTTGGCATGTGGAAAAAATGACAGAAAAAGCAAGGCTATAGTATGGCAAAAATGTCAAAATATGACATGTCCCAAAAACAGCTAAAAAACCATTAAACCACATAAAAATAGCCTGTGGAGACACGCCATAGCAAAGAAAAGTTGCAAAAAGGCCAAAAACAGCCTAATTTAGCATGTGGAAAAAATGACGGAAAAAGCAAGGCTATAGTATGGCAAAAATGTCAAAATATGACATGTCCTAAAAACAGCTAAAAAAAACATTAAAACTGCATAAAATAGCCTTCTAAGACACGCCATAGCAAAGAAAGTTGCAAAAAGGCAAAAAAAAAGCATAATTTTTGGCATGTGGAAAAAATGACTGAAAAAGCAAGGCTATAGTATGGCAAAAATGTCAAAATATGACATGTCCTAAAAACAGCTAAAAAACACATTAAACCACATAAAAATAGCCTTCTAAGACACACCATAGCAAAGAAAAAGTGCAAAAATTGCCAAAAACAGCATAATTTGGCATGTGGAAAAAATGACAGAAAAAGCAAGGCTATAGTATGGCAAAAATGTCAAAATAAGACATGTCCCAAAAACAGCTTAAAAAACACACATTAAACCACATAAAATAGCCTTCTAAGACACACCATAGCAAAGAAAGTTGCAAAAAGGGCAAAAAAAGCATAATTTGCATGTGGAAAAAAATGATTGAAAAAAGCAAGGCTATAGTATGGCAAAAATGTCAAAATATGACATGTCCCAAAAAAACAGCTAAAAACCACATTAAACCACATAAAATAGCCTTCTAAGACACACCCATAGCAAAGAAAGTTGCAAAAAGAGCCAAAAACAGCCTAATATCGTGTGAAAAAATGACTGAAAAAGCAAGGCTATAGTATGGCAAAAATGTCAAAATATGACATGTCCCAAAAACAGCTAAAAACCACATTAAACCACATAAAATAGCCTTTAAGACACACGCCATAGCAAAGAAAGTTGCAAAAAGGGCAAAAAAACAGCATAATTTGGCATGTGGAAAAAATGACTGACTGAAAAAGCAAGGCTATAGTATGGCAAAAATGTCAAAATATATGACATGTCCCAAAAACAGCTAAAAACCACATTAAACCACATAAAATAGCCTTCTAAGACACACCCATAGCAAAGAAAGTTGCAAAAATTGCCAAAAAACAGCATTATTTGGCATGTAGAAAAAATGACCGAAAAAAGCAAGGCTATAGTATGGCAAAAATGTCAAAATGTGACATGTCCCAAAAACAGTCAAAAAACATTAAAACCACATAAAATAGCCTTCTAAGACACACCCATAGCAAAGAAAGTTGTAACATGGGCAAAAAATACATAATTTGGCATGTGGAAAAAATGACTGAAAAAGCAAGGCTATAGTATGGCAAAAATGTCCAAATATGACATGTCCCAAAAAACAGCTAAAAACGACATTAAACCACAGAAAATAGCCTTACTAAGACACGCCATAGCAAAGAAAGTTGCAAAAAGGGAAAAAAACAGCATAATTTCGCAAGTGGAAAAAATGACCAAAAAAAAAGCAAGGCTATAGTATGGCAAAAATGTCCAAATAAGACATGTCCCAAAAAAAACAGCTAAAAAAAAAACACATTAAACCACATAAAATAGCCTTCTAAGACACGCCATAGCAAAGAAAGTTGCAAAAAGGTCCAAAAAAAGTCTATTTAGGCATGTGAAAAAATGACTGAAAAAGCAAGGCTATAGTATGGCAAAAATGTCAAAATATGACATGTTCCAAAAACAGCTAAAAACCACATTAAACCACAGATAAAAGCCTTCTAAGACATGCCATAGCAAAGAAAGTTGCAAAAAGGGCCAAAAAACAGCAATTTGCATGTGGAAAAAATGACCGAAAAAGCAAGGCTATAGTATGGCAAAAATGTCCAAAATGACATGTCCCAAAAAACAGCTAAAAACCACATTAAACCACAGAAAATAGCCTTACTAAGACACGCCATAGCAAAGAAAGTTGCAAAAAGGGAAAAAAACAGCATAATTTCGCAATGTGGAAAAAATGACTAAAAAAGCAAGGCTATAGTATGGCAAAAATGTCAAAATAAGACATGTCCTAAAAAAAGCTAAAAAACCACATTAAAAACCACAGGAAATAGCCTTCTAAGACACACGCCATAGCAAAGAAAGTTGCAAAAAGGGCAAAAAAAGCATAATTTTAGCGTATTGAAAAAAAATGACTGAAAAAGCAAGGCTATAGTATGGCAAAAATGTCAAAATGTGACATGTTCCAAAAAACAGCTAAAAACCACATTAAACCACATATAATAGCCTTCTAAGACATGCCATAGCAAAGAAAGTTGCAAAAAGGCAAAAAACAGCCTAATTTAGCATGGAAAAAAAACCGAAAAAGCAAGGCTATAGTATGGCAAAAATGTCAAAATATGACATGTCCCAAAAAACAGCTTAAAAAACTGCATTAAACCACAAAAAAATAGCCTTCTAAGACACGCCATAGCAAAGAAAGTTGCAAAAAGGTCCAAAAACAGCATATTTGGCATGTTGAAAAAATGATGAAAAAGCAAGGCTATAGTATGGCAAAAATTTCAAAATATGACATGTCCCAAAAAACAGCTAAAAACCACATTAAACCACAGGAAAATAGCCTTCTAAGACACGCCATAGCAAAGAAAGTTGCAAAAAGGAAAAAAAAACAGCCTAATTTAGCATGTGGAAAAAATGACGGAAAAAAAAGCAAGGCTATAGTATGGCAAAAATGTCAAAATAAGACATGTCCCAAAAAACAGCTAAAAACCACATTTAAACCACATAAAATAGCTTCTAAGACACGCCATAGCAAAGAAAGTTGCAAAAAGGGCAAAAAATAGCATAATTTGGCATGTTGAAAAAATGACCGAAAAAGCAAGGCTATAGTATGGCAAAAATGTCAAAATATGACATGTCCAAAAAAAGCTAAAAACCACATTAAACCACAGAAAATAGCCTTCTAAGACACGCCATATAGCAAAGAAAGTTGCAAAAAGGGACCAAAAACAGCATTATTTGGCATGTGGAAAAAATGACGGAAAAAAGCAAGGCTATAGTATGGCAAAAATGTCAAAATGTGACATGTCCCAAAAACAGCTAAAAACCACATTAAACCACATAAAATAGCCTTCTAAGACACACCATAGCAAAGAAAGTTGCAAAAAGAGCCAAAAAAGCATAATTTGCATGTGAAAAAATGACTGAAAAAGCAAGGCTATAGTATGGCAAAAATGTCAAAATGTGACATGTTCCAAAAACAGCTAAAAAACCACATTAAACCACAGATAAAATAGCCTTCTAAGACATGCCATAGCAAAGAAAGTTGCAAAAAGAGAGCCAAAACAGCCTAATTTAGCATATGGAAAAAATGACCAAAAAAAGCAAGGCTATAGTATGGCAAAAATGTCCAAATATGACATGTCCCAAAAACAGTTAAAAAACATTAAACCAAATTAAATAGCCTTCTAAGACACGCCATAGCAAAGAAAGTTGCAAAAAGGTCCAAAAACAGCATTATTTGGCATGTGGAAAAAATGATGGAAAAAAGCAAGGCTATAGTATGGCAAAAATTTCAAAATATGACATTTCCCAAAAAGAAGCTAAAAACCACATTAAACCACAGGAAATAGCCTTCTAAGACACGCCATAGCAAAGAAAGTTGCAAAAAGAGCCAAAAACAGCCTAATTTAGCATGTGGAAAAAATGACTGAAAAAGCAAGGCTATAGTATGGCAAAAATGTCAAAAATATGACATGTGTAAAAAACAGCTAAAAAACACATTAAACCACAGGAAATAGCCTTCTAAGACACGCCATAGCAAAGAAAGTTGCAAAAATTGGGCAAAAACAGCATATTTGGCATGTGGAAAAAATGACGGAAAAAAGCAAGGCTATAGTATGGCAAAAATGTCAAAATATGACATGTCCTAAAAAACAGCTAAAAACCACAAAAACCACATTGAATAGCCTTCTAAGACACGCCATAGCAAAGAAAGTTGCAAAAAGGCCAAGAACAGCCTAATTTAGCATGTGGAAAAAAAATGACTGAAAAAGCAAGGCTATAGTATGGCAAAAATGTCAAAAAAACATGTCCTAAAAAACAGCTAAAAACCACATTAAACCACATAAAAATAGCCTTCGAAGACACGCCATAGCAAAGAAAGTTGCAAAAAGGTCCAAAAAAAGCCTAATTTAGCATGTGGAAAAAAACTGACTGAAAAAGCAAGGCTATAGTATGGCAAAAATGTCAAAAAATGACATGTCCTAAAAACAGCTAAAAACCACAATAAACCAAATTGAATAGCCTTCTAAGACACGCCATAGCAAAGAAAGTTGCAAAAAGGGCAAAAATAATAATTTCACATGTGGAAAAAATGACTGAAAAAGCAAGGCTATAGTATGGCAAAAATGTCAAAATATGACATGTTCCAAAAAAAGCTAAAAACCACATTAAACCACAGATAATAGCCTTCTAAGACATGCCATAGCAAAGAAAGTTTCAAAAAGGTCCAAAAAACAGCATTATTTGGCATGTGGAAAAAATGACGGAAAAAGCAAGGCTATAGTATGGCAAAAATGTCAAAATATGTGACATGTCCCAAAAAACAGCTAAAAAACACATCAAAACCACATGAAATAGCCTTCTAAGACACGCCATAGCAAAGAAAGTTGCAAAAAGAGCCAAAACAGCCTAATTTGCGTATGTGAAAAAATGACGAAAAAAAAGCAAGGCTATAGTATGGCAAAAATGTCAAAATATGACATGTCCCAAAAAAGCTAAAAAACACATTAAACCACAGAAAATAGCCTTCTAAGACACCCATAGCAAAGAAAGTTGCAAAAAGGGCCAAAAACACTGCCGAATTTAGCATGTGGAAAAAATGACAGAAAAAGCAAGGCTATAGTATGGCAAAAATGTCAAAATATGACATGTCCCAAAAACAGATAAAAATGACATATAAAAACCACATAAAATAGCCTTGTAAGACACGCCATAGCAAAGAAAGTTGCAAAAAATGGCCAAAAAGCATAATTTGGCATGTGGAAAAAAAACGACGGAAAAAGCAAGGCTATAGTATGGCAAAAATGTCAAAAATGACATGTCCCAAAAAAAGCTAAAAACCACATTAAACCACATAAAATAGCCTTAAGACACGCCATAGCAAAGAAAGTTGCAAAAAGGCCAAAAACAGCCTAATTTGGCATGTGGAAAAAAATGACTGAAAAAAAGCAAGGCTATAGTATGGCAAAAATGTCAAAATAAGACATGTCCCAAAAACAGCTAAAAAACCACATTAAAACACATGAAATAGCCTGTGGAGACACACGCCATAGCAAGAAAGTTGCAAAAAATGGCCAAAAACAGCATTATTTGGCATGTTGTGGAAAAAAAACGACAGAAAAAGCAAGGCTATAGTATGGCAAAAATGTCAAAATATGACATGTCCAAAAAAAGCTAAAAACCACATTAAACCACAGAAAATAGCCTTCTAAGACACGCCATAGCAAAGAAAAAAAGTTGCAAAAAGGGCCAAAAAAAGCATAATTTTGCATGTGGAAAAAATGACTGAAAAAGCAAGGCTATAGTATGGCAAAAATGTCAAAATGTGACATGTCCCAAAAACAGCTAAAAACCACATTAAACCAAAAAACACATAAAACAGCCTTCTGTAAAGAAAACATAGCAAAGCAAAGTGAAGACACGCCATAGCAAAGAAAAGTTGCAAAAAGGGCCAAAAAAACAGCCCATTTTTGTATGTGGAAAAAATGACCAAAAAGCAAGGCTTTTCCTATTTCAGAAAAATGACCAAAAAAAGCAAGGCTATAGTAAAAATGTCAAAATAGATTTCATGTCCCAAAAAACAGCTGAAAAAACCACATTAAACCACATAAAATAGCCTTTTAACAAGTTGTGATCATCCAGCATAGCATGTAAGTTTTTGTTGCAAAAAAGTTTGTTTTTAAAACACAATAAAACATTTTGCATGTGAAAAAAATGACCGAAAAAGCAAGGCTATAGTATGGCAAAAATGTCCAAAATATGACATGTCCCAAAAACACTAAAAACCACATTAAACCACATAAAATAGCCTGTGGAGACACGCCATAGCAAAGAAAGTTGCAAAAAATGGCCAAAAACAGCATAATTTGGCATGTGGAAAAAAATGACTGAAAAAAAGCAAGGCTATAGTATGGCAAAAATGTCAAAATAGACATGTCCCAAAAACAGCTAAAAACCACATTAAACCACATAAAAATAGCCTTCTAAGACACGCCATAGCAAAGAAAGTTGCAAAAAGGTCCAAAAAACAGCCTAATTTTTGCATGTGGAAAAAATGACGGAAAAAGCAAGGCTATAGTATGGCAAAAATGTCAAAATATGACATGTCCCAAAAACAGCTAAAAAACCACATTAAACCACATGAAATAGCCTGTGGAAACACGCCATAGCAAAGAAAGTTGCAAAAAGGCCAAAAAACAGCCTAATTTGGCATGTTGAAAAAATGACTGAAAAAGCAAGGCTATAGTATGGCAAAAATGTCCAAATAAGACATGTCGTAAAAACAGCTAAAAAACACATTAAAAACACATAAATAGCCTTCTAAGACACGCCATAGCAAAGAAAGTTGCAAAAAGGCCAAAAACACCTAATTTGGCATGTTGAAAAAAAATGACCGAAAAAGCAAGGCTATAGTATGGCAAAAATGTCAAAAATGTGACATGTTCCAAAAAAAGCTAAAAACCACATTAAACCAAATAAAATAGCCTTCTAAGACACGCCATAGCAAAGAAAGTTGCAAAAAGGTCCAAAAAAAAGCATAATTTTAGCATGTTGAAAAAATGATGACCGAAAAAAAAGCAAGGCTATAGTATGGCAAAAATGTCAAAATATGACATGTCCCAAAAAAACAGCTAAAAAAAATACATTAAACCACATAAAATAGCCTGTGGAAACACGCCATAGCAAAGAAAGTTGCAAAAAGGGAAAAAAAAAACAAATTATTTGGCATGTGGAAAAAAATGACGAAAAAAAAGCAAGGCTATAGTATGGCAAAAATGTCAAAATATGACATGTCCCAAAAAAACAGCTAAAAACCACATTAAAACCACATGAAAATAGCCTTCTAAGACGCCATAGCAAAGAAAGTTGCAAAAAGAGCCAAAAACAGCATAATTTAGCGCATGTGAAAAAATGATGACGAAAAAAAGCAAGGCTATAGTATGGCAAAAATGTCAAAATAAAACATGTCCCAAAAAACAGCTAAAAACCACATTAAACCACATAAAATAGCCTTCTAAGACACGCCATAGCAAAGAAAGTTGCAAAAAGGGCAAAAATAGCATAATTTGGCATGTGGAAAAAATGACAGAAAAAGCAAGGCTATAGTATGGCAAAAATGTCAAAATATGACATGTCCCAAAAAAAGCTAAAAACCACATTAAACCACAGAAAAAATAGCCTTCTAAGACACGCCATAGCAAAGAAAGTTGCAAAAAGGGCCAAAAAAAGCCGAATAATTTTGCATGTGGAAAAAATGACCGAAAAAAGCAAGGCTATAGTATGGCAAAAATGTCCAAAATAAGACATGTCCCAAAAACAGCTAAAAATGACATTAAACCACATAAAATAGCCTTCTAAAACACGCCATAGCAAAGAAAGTTGCAAAAAGAGCCAAAAACAGCCTAATTTAGCATATGGAAAAAAATGACGAAAAAGCAAGGCTATAGTATGGCAAAAATGTCAAAATAAGACATGTCCCAAAAACAGCTAAAAATGACATTAAACCACATGAAATAGTCTTCTAAGACACGCCATAGCAAAGAAAAAGTTGCAAAAAGGGCCAAAAACAACAGCATTATTTGGCATGTGGAAAAAAAACGACGAAAAAGCAAGGCTATAGTATGGCAAAAATGTCAAAATATGACATGTCCCAAAAAAAGCTAAAAACACATGAAAACACATAAAACAGTCTGTGAAGACACGCCATAGCAAAGAAAGTTGCAAAAAGGGCCAAAAACAGCCCAATTTGGTATGTGGAAAAAATGGCCATTAAAGCAAGGCTTTTCCTATTTCAAAAATGTTGTAATGTGTATATAGATTTCAAAAACAGGTGCTGTTGCTGTGTTTTTTTCCACTTTTTTTTTTTCCATTTAACATGTTGTGATCATCCAGAAGATGTTTCATGTATGTTTTTGTTGTCTCTGTTTGTTTTTAAAACACTCAATAAAACACATGTCTTAAAAAAAAAATGAAATAAAAAAGCAAGGCTACAGTATGTGGCAAAATGTCCAAATGTGACATGTCCCAAAAACACCTAAAAATCACATTACACCACATAAAATAACCTGTGGAGACACGCCATAGCAAAGAAAGTTGCAAAAATGGCCAAAAACAGCATCATTTGGCATGTGGAAAAAATGACCGAAAAAGCAAGGCTATAGTATGGCAAAAATGTCAAAATGTGACATGTCCTAAAAACAGCTAAAAACCACATTAAACCAAATTAAAAATAGCCTTCTAAGACACGCCATAGCAAAGAAAGTTGCAAAAAGGTCCAAAAACAGCCTAATTTAGCATGTGGAAAAAAAATGACGGAAAAAGCAAGGCTATAGTATGGCAAAAATGTCAAAATATGACATGTCCCAAAAAGCTAAAAAACGCATTTAACCACACATAAAACAGCCTGTGGAGACACGCCATAGCAAAGAAAGTTGCAAAAAGGCCAAAAACAGCCTAATTTGGCATGTTGAAAAAATGACCGAAAAAGCAAGGCTATAGTATGGCAAAAATGTCAAAATAAGACATGTCCCAAAAAACAGCTAAAAAAACACATTAAACCACAGGAAATAGCCTTCTAAGACACGCCATAGCAAAGAAAGTTGCAAAAAGGGCCAAAAAAAGCCTAATTTGGCATGTTGAAAAAATGACCGAAAAAGCAAGGCTATAGTATGGCAAAAATGTCAAAATGTGACATGTTCCAAAAAAGCTAAAAAACACATTAAACCACATAAAATAGCCTTCTAAGTCACGCCATAGCAAAGAAAGTTGCAAAAAGGTCCAAAAAAAAGCTTAATTTAGCATGTTGAAAAAATGACTGAAAAAGCAAGGCTATAGTATGGCAAAAATGTCAAAATAAGACATGTCCCAAAAACAGCTAAAAACAACATTAAACCACATAAAATAGCCTGTGGAAACACACGCCATAGCAAAGAAAGTTGCAAAAATGGCCAAAAACAGCATTTTTGGCATGTGGAAAAAATGACGGAAAAAGCAAGGCTATAGGCTATAGTATGGCAAAAATGTCAAAATGTGACATGTCCCAAAAAACAGTCTAAAAACCACATTAAACCACATGAAATAGCCTTCTAAGACACGCCATAGCAAAGAAAGTTGCAAAAAGGCCAAAAACAGCCTAATTTAGCGTATGTGAAAAAATGACCAAAAAAGCAAGGCTATAGTATGGCAAAAATGTCCAAATAAAATGTCCCAAAAACAGCTAAAAACCACATTAAACCACATAAAATAGCCTTCTAAGACACGCCATAGCAAAGAAAGTTGTAAAAAGGGCAAAAAATAGCATAATTTTGGCATGTGGAAAAAAATGACAGAAAAAGCAAGGCTATAGTATGGCAAAAAATGTCAAAATATGACATGTCCCCAAAAAGCTAAAAAAATCACATTAAACCACATAAAATAGCCTTCTAAGACACGCCATAGCAAAGAAAGTTGCAAAAAGGGCCAAAAAACAGCCAATTTAGCATGTGGAAAAAATGACTGAAAAAGCAAGGCTATAGTATGGCAAAAATGTCAAAATATGACATGTCCCAAAAACAGCTAAAAACACATTAAACCACGGAAAATAGCCTTCTAAGACACGCCATAGCAAAGAAAGTTGCAAAAAGGGCCAAAACAGCCTAATTTAGCATGTGGAAAAAATGACGGAAAAAGCAAGGCTATAGTATGGCAAAAATGTCCAAATAAGACATGTCCCAAAAAAAGATAAAAATGACATTAAAAACCACATGAAAATAGTCCTTCTAAGACACGCCATAGCAAAGAAAGTTGCAAAAAGGCCAAAAACAGCCCAATTTGGTATGTGGAAAAAATGGCCAAAAAGCAAGGCTTTTCCTATGAAAGTGTTGTAATGTGTATATAGATTTCATGTTGTTGGTGCTGTTGCTGTGTTTTTTTTTCTTTTTTTTTTTCCATTTAACATGTTGTGATCATCCAGATGTTGTCATGTATGTTTTTTTTTGTCTCTGTTTGTTTTTAAAACTCAAAAAAACAATTTAGCATGTAAAAAAAAAATAAATAAAAAAGCAAGGCTATAGTATGGCAAAAATGTCCAAATAAGACATGTCCCAAAAACACCTAAAAATCACATTAAACCACATAAAATAGCCTGTGGAGACACGCCATAGCAAAGAAAGTTGCAAAAATGGCCAACAACAGCATCATTTGGCATGTGGAAAAAATGACTGAAAAAGCAAGGCTATAGTATGGCAAAAATGTCAAAATGTGACATGTCCCAAAAACAGCTAAAAACCACATTAAACCACATTAAATAGCCTTCTAAGACACGCCATAGCAAAGAAAGTTGCAACAAGAGCCAAGAACAGCCGAATTTAGCATGTGGAAAAAATGACGGAAAAAGCAAGGCTATAGTATGGCAAAAATGTCAAAATGTGACATGTCCCAAAAACAGTCAAAAATGACATTAAACCACACATAAAATAGCCTTCTAAGACACGCCATAGCAAAGAAAGTTGCAAAAAGAGCCAAAAACAGCCTAATTTAGCGTGTTGAAAAAATGACCGAAAAAGCAAGGCTATAGTATGGCAAAAATGTCCAAATAAAACATGTCCAAAAAACAGCTAAAAACCACATTAAACCACAGAAAATAGCCTCCTAAGACATGCCATAGCAAAGAAAGTTGTAAAAAAGGGCAAAAAATAGCATAATTTGGCATGTGGAAAAAATGACAGAAAAAGCAAGGCTATAGTATGGCAAAAATGTCAAAATATGACATGTCCCAAAAACAGCGGAAAACAACATTAAACCACAGAAAATAGCCTTCTAAGACACACGCCATAGCAAAGAAAGTTCCAAAAAGGCCAAAGACAGCCTAATTTGGCATGTTGAAAAAAACGACCGAAAAAGCAAGGTTGCTATGGTTTGCCAAAGATGTCAAAATTATCTTTAAAAAAAGCGATTGAGGCAAAAATTGCTCGCACGCCATAGCAGTGAAACTGCCAAAAACCTTTGATGTGGAAAAAATGACCATGGCATTGTTATGGCAAAAATGTCCAAATAAGACATGTCCCAAAAACAGTTAAAAATGACATTAAACCACAGAAAATAGCCTTCTAAGACATGCCATAGCAAAGAAAGTTGCAAAAGAGCCAAAACAGCCTAATTTAGCATTGTTGAAAAAAATTACCGAAAAAGCAAGGCTATAGTATGGCAAAAATGTCCAAATAAAACATGTCCAAAAAACAGCTAAAAACCACATTAAACCACAGAAAATAGCCTCCTAAGACACGCCATAGCAAAGAAAGTTGCAAAAAGGCCAAAAACAGCCTAATTTGGCATGTGGAAAAAAAAATGACGGAAAAAAGCAAGGCTATAGTATGGCAAAAATGTCAAAATATGACATGTCCCAAAAAACAGCTAAAAACCACATTAAACCAAATTAAATAGCCTTCTAAGACACGCCATAGCAAAGAAAGTTGCAAAAAAGAGCCAAGAACAGCCTAATTTAGTATATGGAAAAAAATGACCGAAAAAGCAAGGCTATAGTATGGCAAAAATGTCCAAATAAGACATGTCCCAAAAACAGATAAAAAAAATGACATAAAAACCACATGAAATAGTCTGTGGAGACACGCCATAGCAAAGAAAGTTGCAAAAATGGCCAACAACAGCATTATTTGGCATGTGGAAAAAACTACGGAAAAAGCAAGGCTATAGTATGGCAAAAATGTCCAAATAAGACATGTTCCAAAAAAAGCTAAAAACCACATTAAACCACAGAAAATAGCCTTCTAAGACACGCCATAGCAAAGAAAGTTGCAAAAAAAGGGCCAAAAAATAGCATAATTTCGCATGTGGAAAAACTGACTGAAAAAGCAAGGCTATAGTATGGCAAAAATGTCAAAATATGACATGTCCTAAAAACAGCTAAAAACCACATGAAAGCACTTAAAAATAGTCTGTGAAGACACGCCATAGCAAAGAAATTTTCAAAAAGGCCAAAAACAGCCCAATTTGGTATGTGGAAAAAATGGCCATTAAAGCAAGGCTTTTCCTATTTCAGAAAGTGTTGTAATGTGTATATATTTCATGTTGTTGGTGCTGTTGCTGTGTTTTTTTCTTTTCTTTTTTTCCATTTAACATGTTGTGATCATCCAGATGTTGTCATGTATGTTTTTGTTGTCTCTGTTTGTTTTTAAAAGAAAATAGCTCAATAAAAGAAAGTTGTCTTAAAAAATAAATGAAAAAATGACCGAAAAAAGCAAGGCTACAGTATGGCAAACATGTCCAAATGTGACATGTCCAAAAAACACCTAAAAATCACATTAACCACATAAAATAACTGTGGAGACACGCCATAGCAAAGAAAGTTGCAAAAATGGCCAAAAAACAGCATCATTTGGCATGTGGAAAAAATGACTGAAAAAGCAAGGCTATAGTATGGCAAAAATGTCTAAAAAAGACATGTCCCAAAAACAGTTAAAAACCACATTAAACCAAATAAAATAGCCTTGGAGATACGCCATACTAAAGAAAGTTTCAAAAATCGCCAAAAAAAGCATATTTGGCATGTGGAAAAAAATGACGGAAAAAGCAAGGCTATAGTATGGCAAAAATGTCAAAATGTGACATGTCCCAAAAATTGCTAAAAACCACATTAAACCACATTAAATAGCCTTCTAACACACGCCATAGCAAAGAAAGTTGCAACAAGAGCCAAGAACAGCCGAATTTAGCATGTGGAAAAAATGACCGAAAAAGCAAGGCTATAATATGGCAAAAATGTCCAAATATGACATGTCCCAAAACAGCGGAAAACGACATTAAACCACAAGAAGTAGCCGTCTAAGACACACCATACCAAAGACAGTTGCAAAAAGTTCCAAAAACAGCCTAATTAAGAATGTGGAAAAAGCAAAGTATGGCAAAAATGTCAAAATATGACATGTCCCAAAAACAGCTAAAAACCGCATTAAACCACAGAAAATAGCCTGTGGAGACACGCCATAGCAATGACAGTTGCAAAAATTGCCAACAACAGCATCATTTGGCATGTGGAAAAAATGACCGAAAAAGCAAGGCTATAGTATGGCAAAAATGTCAAAATGTGACATGTCCCAAAAACAGCGGAAAACTGCATAAAAATGTTTGCCCAGACACACCACAGCAAAGAATTTTGCAAAAACGTCCAAAAACACTTTACTATAGTATATTTAAAAATTAATGAAAATGCCACACTACAGTATGGTGAAAAAATGTTGTATATATATATATAAACATATATATATAATATAAACATGCCTCAAAGCAGCTGTAAACTGCATATAATAGCATGCTGAGACACGCCATAGCATAAAATGTTGCAAAACAGCCTAAAACACCATAATATAGCATGTCGAAAAAACGACCAAAAACAGCATTCTGTACTATGACAAAAAATCTCAAATTTTGACATGCCAAAAAAATTGCCGAAAAAAGCATATTATAGCTTGTATACTATGTCGAAGAAGAGGCCAAAAACATCATAAAATAGCATGTGAAAAAATGGCTAAAAAACTGCATGTTATAGCTTGTAGAGACACATCATAGTATAGCATGTTGGAAACAAAGGCCCAAATCGTCATAATATAGCATGTCGAAAAACAGGCCACAAATGTCTTACTACAGAATTTTGTCTAAAACGGCATTAAAAAAATAGCCATAGTACAGTGTGATGTACCTGGGCCACTTGTCATTTCTTGTTTGTCCTGCCATTGCTATTTCCTTTCAGGTTCCCACTGCTTACTGGCTCCTCCCACCTCATTATGGGATTCACCTCACCTGCTAATAGTCTATATCAGCTTGACTACTCCCAAGATGTCTTTTTCTCTGCCTACTGGAGGGCTGGTGCCTTTGAGGCCCACATCACCCAACACCCAGACCTCACCACAGACTAATGACCTCTATCTAAGTTTTGTGTTATTGTTATTGTGTTATCTTTATTGTCTATCAATACTTTTTTAAAAAATTATTTAAAGGGTTACTTAGTGCAGTATGTCGTCCAAAATCATGAAGAAAAACATAGTATAGGATTTCGTTTAAAATCATGAAAAATGTCATACTATAGTATGTTGTTCAAAATCATGAAAAAAAAAAAAATAGTATAGCATGTCGTCCAAAATTGCACAAAAAAGTCATGGTATACTATGTTGTCCAAAATGGCTTAAAAAGTCATACTATAGTATGATGTCCAAACTGTCATAAAGATGTCATACAACAGTATGTCATCCAAAGTTGTTTAATAAATACCATACCTACCATAGCATAGTACGAATTTCAAAATGGCATAAAAATTCTTACCACAATATGTCATCCAAAATTTCAAATTTAGTTCGTCGTCCAAAATATCATAAAAAATTCATACTAAAGTATGTATTCCAAAATTGCATGAAAAGTCATAGAGCACTATATAGTGTCCAAAATGCCATAAAAAAGTCATAGTACAGTATGTATTCGAAAATATCATAAAGTAATACAGTGGTATGTTATAGTAAAATGGTATGTATATAATAAAAAGTCATACTGTAGTATGGGGTCAGAAATGAAATAAGATGTCACACTATAGTATGTCATCAGAAATGGTACAAAAAAGTCATATAATACTATATCATCCAAAATGGCATAAAAAGGTCACACTGTAGTATACTGTCCAAAATCTTACAAAAAAGTCATAGTATAGTTTGGCGTCCAAAAAGGCATAAAAACGTCAAAGTATGGTATGGCTTCCAAAATATCATAAAAAAAGTAATACTATATTATATCATCCAAAATATCATAAAAAAGTCATTGTTAACTTTATTAGTCAAATTAGTCATACTATAGGATGTTTTCCAAAATATCATAAACAAGTCATACTGAAGTACATTGTCAAAAATATCATTAAATACTCATATTATAGTATGTCGTCCAAAATGGCATAGAAAGGTCATCTCCGTGAGTGTGATTTGTTCTCTCTCTCTCTCTCTCCCTCACTTGCTCCTCCACTACATGTCACAGGAGCAAGTGATGGCAATCAACGGAGAGGAATATAAGGGAGCTGAGGAGCGGAGAGGAGGAGACTCTTCTGCACAGACACACAGACTGACGCCTGAGCAGCAGGAGCACTACTTCAGGAAATCAGCAGGGAGATGGCCTTCATCTTATGAGTTTTTGTATTTTGCTTATATTTTCAGTTTGGGTTGGAGATTGCCAGCAGTTCTGTTTTTGGGTGTTTTGTTAGGCTCCTTCAGTTTAGGTGGATGACCTTGGTCTGATGGCCTATTGCAAGTTTGACCCAGCGATTCCCCGTCTTTTGTTTGTTTTGGCCAGGAACCACAACCCCTCTTCAGTTCCATGTACAGTATGTGTGAGTATATTTGAGTTAATAATAAATACTTTTGCCTCTTCCTTGCTATCTGTAGTCCAATGTCTGTTATATGTTCAGCCTCACTTTGAGCCAGTTTAAGTGGCAGTAACAAGCATAAAAAGGTCAGACTAAACTATGTCGTCCAAAATGGCACAAAAAAGTAATTGATTACTATGTTGTCCAAAATGGCTTAAAAATGTCATACTGTAGGATGTCGTCCAAAATGGCATACAAATCTCATAGTATGCCATCCAAAATGGCATAAAAACAGTGATGTTATGCTATGTCATTCAAAATGGCACAAAAAAGTCATACTATATGTTATCCAAAATGGCATGAAAAATTCTACTTGCAGTACTTCAGTATGTCGTTCAATATATATTTTTTTAAAAGTAATTGTATAGTATGTTGTGCAAAACAGCATGAAAAAGTCATACTGTACTATGTCGTCCAAAATTTCATAAAAACATCATATTATATTCTAACTGCCAATATGGCATAAAAAAGTCGTACTGTGGTATGTCATCCAAAATGACAATATATAATCATCCTTCAGTATTTTGTCCAAAATAGCATAAAACTGTCAAAGTTTTGTACAGTATGTCGTCCTAGTGTGTTGTCCTACATGCCATAAAAAAGTCATACTATGGGATGTCGTTGTGAATGTCATAAAATGTCGTATTAAACTATGTCTTCCAAAATGGCATAAGAAAATCATACTATAGTATGTTTTCAAAAATGGCAGAAAAAGTCAATCATAGTAGTCATACTTTACTTTACTCATCCAAAATGCAAGAGAAAAGTCATGTTATAGTATGTCATCCTAAATGGAATGAAAAAAGTCATAGTATAGTGTGTTGAACAAACTGTTAAAGTCAAGGTACTGCATGTTGGAAATATAAGTAAAGTATGTGGGGAAAAAAAGTCAGCACTGTGTGTTGAAAAACCTTTTTTCAAAGTCATAGCTTTGTGTCTTAAGAAGGAATTCATAGTATATTGTGTCAAAAGAAAGCCATAGTAGGCTATAGTACACCGTGTCAAAAAACAAAACAAAACAAAAAATTAAATCAGCCAAAATTGTATGTTGAAAAGAAGTCAAACTTAATATGTAATTTAAAAAAAAACAAAACAAGTTAGATGGAAGTATAGGTAAAAGCTGACCTGCTAGACCTCCCCTCATTAATGTTTCACCCCATTAACCCCTGAACATCTCACCATGGTGAAGCGAAAGAGGAGCTTCTCCCTACTGCCCCCTGCAGACGACACTAAGGCCCTCACCTTCCCCACACCTGGTACTCCCTTCCTAGGAAAATACATTCATTGGTGTGTTTTCTTTCTTAACTGAAGTCAGTGCATGCTTTCTTTGCTACTATCAAACAGCCTGCGGTTGTTAATAATCGCTACAATAAGGCAAACTTTCAATAAACAAGCCAGATATGTAATCAGATGTACACAAGCCAAGCAGAATTCAAATAAGTAATAATGAATGTAAAAATAAAGAGAGAAAACTCACATTGCCAGTTGTCATAAGGCAGCGGAGCTCGGAAGTGGTCAGGCAGAGCACAACCAGACACACACCTGGAGTCACTGCACCTTATCAGGGGAGTCATGCTGGGAGTACTTTTGTCTTTGGCCTCTGGGAGCAGCGTTCCCTGGGCAGCACAGAGGCAACTAACAACAGAGCTTTGCATGGAGAGACACCCACCTACAGTACAATACAATACAGTACATCAGCAGGTCACTTACTGTAGGGCCTCTGACCACGGCCTGGTGGCTGGATCTCACGTAAGAGGGCTTTACAATCTGAGAAACATACACCCTGCAATATACATCAAAAGAATGCAATATTAGGAAAAATAGATACGTAAATATACTGTATATATAATTTAAGTAAATAACAACTGTAAGAATGTAAAGACATGAAGATTTTGTACAAACCTTTCTCTTTCCCTTTGGTCTTATTATTGGATTCAGTCTTTAATGTTGTGTTGTTTTACTACTTCTCATGCATTTAAATCTGTTTGTGCGATATCTAATTTAAAAAAAGTGCTACACAAATACACTTGACTTTCTTACCACCAGTCATGGAAAAACCTGGAAAAGTCATATAGTTTCAAAATCAAATTTGCCAGGCCTGGAAAGGTCATGGATATAATAAAAATTATTTTAAAAATTTGGACAAAGTCGTGGAATTTTGTTTTTTGTAATTAAATTGTATCTCTGGTAGATTACTTCCACATAATGTCACATAACAGCCAGTATATAGACTGTAGCTGTGGGCGCAACACTGCTCTGATATTGATCCGTGTTTGATGTTTTGTTTACCATCGCTGAAATTATGTTTGAATGGAGTTTGAATCTGTTATTAGGGGTCCACTGATATTGATTTTTCAGGGCTGACACTGATAACGATTATTAGTAGTTAATGAGACCGATAACTGATATTTGGAAATAATTATGAATCTAGTAATGTAATGTATTGAAGCAGCTAACCTTTTCTCCTCTCAATGTGCAAAAATCCATTCAAAACTTCAGTCAAAGCTAATGTATGGTTTTTGAAATCTGATTTAGCAAAATCAATGTTCCAAAGGCTTTTGATGATCAACTTGGCACAAACAAAAGGAGACAAAAAAAGACAAGGACAAGACTTCAGATTAAATGTAACATTTTACCAAGTCTTTATATTCAGGGTGAGCGACAGAGCGTGTGTGCGTGTGTGTGTCAGAGTTTGTAAAAACAGGTGTTTTTTGTTTTTTTGAACAACGTCATTATTTTTGCTTGCATGTAATTATGCATAAAATAGACTCTGCATGAATATAACCATAAAAGCTGCATGTTGACAGTGAAGGTCAGCATGCTGGAAAATGATCATCTGAAACCAAAGAGAAATACGGCATGAGCTGACTTGAAAATTGGGATCTTTGTCGTGGGAAGCTGTTGTCGTATTAGCACCTTGATAACCTCTTGGAAACCTGAGTTTGAGATTTTGACCTAGATAAACCTTTGGAAAATTTGTAATGATAACGATCATGTGACCCAGAAAAGGAGCATAATGAATAATACTTCCCTCTTCCTCAAATGACATGGCACAAAAAAAAAAACACAAACAGCACAAAGATTATCTAAAGAAGAGCAAGAGTATTTTTAGGTTGTGGGCCATAAAGATAAGCTGATTACCTGATCTGACTTACAGTAAGCTGTAAAATAGACCATCAGAAGTTTGTAAATCAATATTCCCCGTGTTTATCTGCTTGGTTTTGAAGTCCTCTTGACCTCACCTGTCAGACCTCAATTTGACCTCTAGATAACTGGACCAAAAAATACACACAGTCTACTGTGTGTATTTTTTGTTTTTGTATTCTGTTCTTTGTATTTGTTCTTCTGTTCCATTTAAGCATCATTCGGTATTTTGTGTTACTTATTATGGATTTTTTTTCTTTTTTCATTTCATGCATCTTTAAGTACTTAGAAAAATGCTATGTAAGTCTTATCGATTATTATCATTATTATTAAATATAAACTACAGATGAGAGATTACGCATATCTTTGCACACAAATTACAGCATTTGCAGTATTTTTAGCTTTAAGGGGAAAACATGGATGCGTCACACACATTTTTACAGCACAGAAGATCTCTCAAATCTGCCCAGTTTCAAGATTAGTGTCACCAATTTGGTTTCTGACCAAATGTCTTCCCTTCTGCTCCTGGAATTGATGTTAAGTAGTGGCTAGAAAAGTATTTATGCAGAACATTTTCAGTGAGGTTGACCTTTGACCTTTGTGGATGTTTGGGGGAAAACCCTCAAGGCGTTCTTGAGACATTAGGCACTTTTCATTATACTCTAATTTATGCTTCCTTGCCTCCTATCACCTCCGGTGGCCTGGAAATTGTTTCCCCTCCATCATCATGAAGGACCTTTTAATCGCTAAAATGCACCTTGAGGAGGTGAGGAGAGAGGAAAAGGGAGAGGAGAGAGGAGGCCTCTGGAGGAGCCCAGAGGGAGGACACAGCGGTGTCTCCTACACTGAAGTCTTTTATCGAGTGGAGAGACTAGGGAGCTTCTCAAGGGTCACAGAGATTCTCTATTTGTGTCCTGTCATATATATGCCGCAGCTCCTCATGCGTCTTCATTCATTCACAGTTTATTCTCACAGTGCTCATTCTGCAGTGTCACCTAAAGGGATCTACAGGTAATATAACAGAACACAGTCACATGATGGGATTTAATCAACGAGCTGTCATCTTGTGAGTGATGACTCTAACACCATAGAATAGCTTTAGAGAAGGGGAAGAAGAAGGAAGAGAAGGAAGAAAAGAAGGAAGAAGAAGGTAGAATTTGATTCATTGCAGTGTTTCCAAAAAGTTTTAATAAATTAATCAGTGCTGCTTTGTCACTTTATGACCCACGTGCCCAAAACATGCAATATTTTCTGATAAGCTCACCTGACCTGCGGGTCAACCAACACATCACTGACACACATTCTTACACAGAGAGGCCGCGTGCAGATAATAAGGCAAGAAAACAAATAGGCTGAGTAACTATGAAATTGATCCCTCTATGAATTAGATTTTAAAGGACTTTTAAAATTCACATGAGTAATAAATGCTTCCTGTGTAGCTATATGTCAGACTTTTACTGACATACGAAACATTTTCCTGTCTTGTAATGTTTTGAAATTGTTCTTAAATAAGGGCTCTTGGGGCGGCCTCTAGCTTACCTGCTAGAGTGTGCTCCCCATATGCTGAGGCCTTTGCAGCGGCACGGGTTTGATTCCAGCCTGTGGCCCTTTGCTGCGTGTCATTCTCCCTCTCTCTCTCTCACATTTCCTGTCATTCTACAGCTGTCCTATCAATAGAAGGGAAAAAATCCCCCCACTATAATCTTAAATAAGGGCTATTGTGGACATTAGTAGCCTCTCAGTCTGTCTCACAGCTGATCAGCTGTGCAGCATGCTATATGTTATTGACATTTCCTGAGACTGACGCTGTTGGACCAAGGAGTTCTCATTTCACAGCTTTGCCTCCTCTCTCCTCACATCACTTCTTCGCCTCCTCCGCTCGCATCTCCTGTGGGTGCAACTAAGACGTGAGGAGAAGAGGCCAGTGAAGGAAGCGAGGAGTCAGGTTAGCACATTGAAAAGCACCCACCCCATTCACAAAAAGAAGATGGAAGAAGTAATAGTAATCTTGACCTTTGACCACCAAATTGTAGTTCATACTTGAGTCCAAGTGAACATTTGTGCCAAATTTAGAGAATTCTCTCAACACATTCTTAAGACACTTCAATCATGAAAATGGGATGGATAGACAGACAGACAACTCATATTGCAGGTATGGAGGCATAAATATATCCCACTTAGACCCAAAACTAAAGTCACCCCACCTTTTCTACTCACATGCTGCATTTATTTGCAAGTCGGAAGTCAATAATGCCGTGTCGGTTTTTCCATCTTTTGATCTAAATGCGTTGCAGTGCATCTGCTGGGGACAACATGGATGCCTGCAGTAATCCCATTTTGTTTGTCTAGCCTCTGATCATCAGAAGCACGTTCTAAGGACCTACATGAGCTACCACAGCACCAGATGCCGACCTCCTATAGAAACGTTTTTGGCGATTTTTAGATCTTACAGTTGGCTACATGCAGATTCACTGATGTCGGTAGCTAAAGAGATGGGAGGAGCACGCTAGTAGGCTACTACATGCTCACAAATTCTTCTATCAAATATAAATCAACTAAATGGAAATGGGAAAGTTGTTACAGCACATTTCACAACACAAAAGTAAAAACTGACGAACATGTGGGTCGCCATATTGCTGTGACGACTATTTTAAGATTCGGTCTACATGGATCTTGCCTGAGATGACTGGTTTTTCCATTGCACTTCTCAGAGTCAGAGGTTGTTTTTTCCCCGAGTTTGGAGTACAATGGAACAATATTCTGGCCCTTATTCCCAGGTTGTCAACAGTGAATCAGCCATTTAATAAACTGCAGTTTTTGTTTGGCACTTCTGCATTGGCTTTATTTTTCAGTCTCAGAGGTATATAGCATTATAGTTAAACATAAGAGTTTTGACTAGAAATAATCCTGATCATTTCAGATCATTACTGTTTCACAGACAGTTAGAATGGCACTGATCAGTTCTTGAAAATATGATCAACCAAAAAACATGGACAATAGTTCTATTGATCAAACCCTTCTAGATATCACAGTAAACACAAAGCTTACATCATCAAACCAGTGTACACAAACCCTTTTGCCCCAGACGTAACTTTGTTTGTTCTACCCTGAAAATATGCAAAAGTATGGGTTTTGCCCTCAATGGCCTTGAAAAATCATCTTTGCTCTCTAGGGTTTAGGTAAATGTTAGGCAGAGTGGAGAGACGGTCAACATTGTCCCATTTTATAGCCTGCCTGCACACACATCTTCCCCGCTCACGTGTATCCCTCCCCAATCTCAGCACTAGCGTCACCCCACCCTCCATCCCGCAAGATAACTTACCGTAGCTTATTACTCTCCCCCTGCCAGCCACTAAATCCTTGACATGTTTATTATAAAGCCGGGTTCAGGGATTCCAGGAAGGAAAATAAAACAGCTTTTGATTGTATACCTTCTCCTTCCTCAAAGCACTCACAACTCAATGCCCAATAAATTACTTTGCTGATATGATACGGCAGTATTTGTGTTTGGGTTACTAAATAACCGAGTCAGTTAGGCAGCTGTTACTGCAGAGACATGCTATTGCTAATGGCCCGCAGCCATTAGTCATTACCATAAAATAAAATGAGTAGTCATATAAAAAACTCCAAGCCACATCCTTCAAGTCAGCTTAATGAGCAAGAGCCTCTTCCTGGTGGAGGCACATTTGTTATTTTTATGTTTATTTCCTGAGTTAAATATTGAATGAGTGTTAATAAAAGTCTTTGAGAATGTGCAGTTTTGAAGAAAATGTTCTTTTCTGCTAAAGGTGATGTCATTATTGAAGACCAAACACAGTGCTGGGAAAATCTCATTCGAAAAAAAATTGAACACAAGGGACTGTTCTTTAAATGGTATAGATAATTTGTTTTTTAGGCCCTTCACTTACACATTTTTAAAAACTGGAGCGACATCATTTTTCTTGTGCTGCTTTCAGATGCCTCTTATAAGTATTCAAACCTGTGAACCCGAAGCAGATTGTTGTGTTTTCTTTCAAAAACATGGGGAAAAGGCAACAAGAGACATATTAAGCGACAATTACACATTTGAAATTATGTTACAGAATAATTCTTATATTTTTTAAACACTTTTTCCAGTTTTGTTTAATTTTTCAGTTTTACCTTCTTTTTCAATTTTGTTTGGGGTCATTTTCTAAAAAAATATTTGTCAGGTAATTTTCTCGTATTTTTTTTCAAAATTCTTGCTAATTTTTGGTTCTCTTTTTCTTTCATTGCTCGTTGCCTTCTTCCCATGTTTTTGACAGAGCTCAAGCCAATTTGTTCAGGTTTCAAAGGATCATATGGTTATAGTATGTATTTATTTATTGCACTCAGAACACCCAAACCCACAAGTTGGTTCTAAAGGCATGTTTTCTTTAAAAAAAAAAAAAATCTCCAAAATCGCATCATTTATCATAAACATTAAGTGTGAAATAAGTGTAAAAAATAAAAAAAGAAATAAACAAAGTCACACCAGCCTCTAACAGAAAAATGATCTAAAGATCTAATGCTAATGGCTTCTATACAGTATCCTGTTGTTTATTTACTTTTGGCTAAGTTGTTTATTTGTGCTGATTTCTGATTAGCTCTTGTTCTTGTCTGTATGTTTGTAATGCATATGAAGTGAATAATAGGGTTTTTTGTTTGTTTATTTGTTTCTTTTTTGTTTTTTGGGGGGGGAACCAAATCTGTTAAGTCTGGCACCGAATAAACGTGAAATAATTTTTGCCATTACAAGACACTCTGCCTGGTGAAGCATAGCTGGGAGAATTTTCAAACTACACATCACAATCAATAAAAATGTCCTACTTTGGATCCACACTACTCTGGGGAACAGCCTGGCCAGGGATGTGTCATCCAGACCAACATGACTGTGTGCTGGTATAGAGGAGGAACAACAGGCTATTCAGAGAGAGCGGCGCTGAGGTGGGAAGACGCTCCTGTATCGCCACCTGTTACCTTATCACTCACTAAATGGAAATGAATCCTTTATATGCAGTGCGCTGCATAAGCATACTGGCTGATGCAAAAGCTGTGTAGTTTGTGTCTTTCGTGTTTAACGTCCGGTACAGTGGTGTTACACCATATCTCCTGGTTCCTTCAGTTTGCTTTTAATCATTCTGGGAGGTAAAAAAAGGTTAAGGACTTTTTTTTTTTAAGAGTACAGATGTGAGATAGAGCTGACAAGAAAGTAAATTCAGTTGTCAGTTGAAGGATTTATTACTGTGTGTGTTTGTATACAGGGCCGGAGTTGAGGGGTATTTGCACTATGTATGTGTTTTGGGGAGGGTGGATGACAGAATGAAGAAGCTGAGGAGGAAAAAGAGAAAGATATCAGCATAGAAAGAGTCAGGGAGAGGGGGTGAGTGGGCAAGAATGTGTATTGCTCTTCATAAGGGCTCGAGGCTTCTTCCTCCCCATGCTCCAACCCACACCCCTGACACTACCTCAAGGCCAAGGCACTGTCTGAACCTATTTGCATAAAGTGCTAAAAGGGGAGCTGCTCGAGCAGGGCAGGTGATACCGGCCAACGGACGCAGAGGAAGGAGGAACTAGAGCACACACACAAGCTATTATACAGCCTCTGAGCACACACCCACAACACACACACACACCTGTGACTTCAGCTGAGCATTCAGACCAGTACAGAGGAGGACCTTGGCCTGGGCAGAGGCACAATTAAAACCTCTTACTCCCTGCTGGTATCTCAGAAGTCAGTTGACTTAAAAAAAAAAATGCATTTTTAAGTGCAAAGGGAGTGAGCTGATCCAAGCCCCGAGAGCTAAAGAGAGGATCCTCTGACATCTTCTTCAGTTCACAGGTAAACTCAACCTCTACTCTCCAAATGTTGCCCTGAGCTTTTGTGCTTTTTATGCCAGTTTCTAGCCTATAAATCAAGACTTTGAAAACAGTTTCACGACAGCCAATGTTTTTATTTAAACCGTTTTGTTTAAAGGGAAGACCATAAAAAATTACTGTTTTTAAGTACTGCAGACTGTGAGATTTTCCTAAAACTAGTACCAATAAAACTCAAGACTGTTGGCTTGATCTGTTATAAATTATTTGCTTTCCTAAATTAAACTGAATTCAGATGCAAAAACATGTGATAGTGCACATGGATTAACCCTTGAACATTAACATTAACACTTGGATCAACATCAGGTTCCTTCACTAGCAATCCATCCTCTGACATTTGAATTTGAAAATTGATTTCTTTCAAAAAACATGAGAAAAAAACATAATGTATTGCATAAAATGTCCTGGATACTTAGAAAAAAGTAAGAGGCAACAAGGAAATGAATGGTATGTAATTTTTAATTATTATTATTTTTTGTTTGTTTTCCAGTAATTTTTCTTGTAACTTTTCACTAATTTCCTGCTATTTTGGGGCCGTATTATGTTAAATTACTCGTCGCCCTCAAATTTTTGTAAGAAATCAAGCCTACTGCTCAGGTATCAAAGGGTTAAATCCACCATGAGATGAAAAACTGCCCCCCAGTAGCAGCTGCACCAGTGATATTCTCAGCTGTCTGGGAACTGTTTCCTGCATTGTCTGTTGTGTTTACACATGTGCTATCTGTACGCTCAAGTCTGTTTCTGACTCAGCCAGCCTTTGCGTTCAGTTAAACCGTCTGCACCCCCACCCTCAGTTCAAACGACCGATCGAGTTTCACTTACTTTTCTAACTGAGAACAGGTAGGGCAGCATTGTGGGTGACGGCTGAGCTGATGATACGCACAGCTGAGCCCGACACAAAGGGGCTAACAAAGGAGACTACTATTTTACATTAAGGTTGAAAAGAGCGTCTCAGTCTGAAGTCTCGTGACCAACGAGCTGTGATTTGTGTACTAATGGGTCAGTAGGACAGGTGAGAAAAACATGTGCCGCTGATAGCCATGAGGGACCATAAATGGAAAACCACAGCACAGTACTGTACAGAGGCAATAAAGTGACCTCTCCCATGTTTGAAGTTGGTATTTTGGGTTCAACAGTTAATATTTGACTCTAACATGTGACCCATGAGTTTTTTCCCCAAAGCTCTATGGATTACCTTTTCTCCACTTGGACTCTGGACAGTTAGAAGGGAAAAAAGGACTGCAAGGCTTCGATGTGGTTTTGAAACAGTGTAAAAAGGCAATAAGACTTTCTCCACCCTCAAGCAGTGGTGCCCCTATAAATTTGTCATAGTGGTGGTGAGATGGGGGCCACTGAAAATCTTGTAGTGGCACACAAAATCCAAAAGCCATATCTTAATTTCAGGAATTTGCTGAGGCTGTTGAAGTATATAGGCTAGTTGAAAATTGTCAGTATGGAGAATTAAGGCTGATATATTTGTTTCTTATTTGTCATTTAATGTTACTAATTATCTGATGTGCATAGACTAGCTAATACTGATATTGTGAACATTCTGTTGCATATTTGTTATGCATGTTATGTGAATAATTTTTCTTTAAATAATGCGGGTTATATACAGCTGTAGTTTGAAGGAATACATTGATTGTAAATAACAAAACATTACATTTACTGGGGACAACATTATGTAACCTCCTTCCTGACAAGCTATATAACAACATCGTTGGAAATGGATGCCTCAGGATGTCTAGTTTCAAAAGCTACCACTACCTTCATGCTAGCTTAAATATCAGCATGCCACAGCCTCTTAAAGGGGGGCATGGCTCTCCATTAGGGTTACCATTATCCAAAAGCAAAACTAGCTGGCTAAAGCTAGACTAGCTAAACAGTAAGTACCAGCCTACGTATCTTAGAGATAAAGATGAATTCTAAAAAAAAAACAAATAAATAATAAAAACAACAACAACAAAAGTAACAATAGCTCACTTTAATAAAACCCTGTCAAGTCAGTGAACTGAATCATGCTGAAGTTTTCTAACAGGCGTGAACATTAGCCACCATAAGCTACTGGTCAAACAGACCAAATAAGGCTATACTGATATACAGACTACACAAATTTCACCACTGCAGGGATATAATTTCATTATTTGTTTCAAGTGCAGTCTCACTTGTTTCTGAAATGTGTGGAATATTGTCAGAGGGTCAGATGAGGATGCAAACAGCATGTTTTTTGCATTTGTAAGGAGTTTGTAAGGAATTAAGATAGAGAGAACCTTTTTGTGCATTCCTTCTTACCAATGAGCAGATTAAACGTGTGAACCTTTAGCTAAGATACAAGGTAAATGTGTTACCAAATCAGTAGAAATGGAGGTGAAGTGAGGACACATTAGACAGGTGAGGTTGCATTAAGCTCACAGTCAAGCAGGCTAGACCTGAGCCCTTTAACTTCGAATCTAATCTCCATATTTTAATTGTTACACTGTAAAACAAAGTTAAAACAAAGATGCTGTGGATGTATTTGAATCTTTTTGGTAAAATGATTAAAAATGTTGTTACGTCTGGTGAGTGTTGGAGCCTGGTATTGTGTTCAGGACTATTAGAGGAATCATTAGGAGTCCTACAAAGTGGAGCTTGAGGCATCAGTTAAAACCTCTCTCACCTCATTAGCTTTTGACAATGGGACACTGTGCTGTTGAGTGCTCGGTTGGTTGCTGTTTACTCAGTTCTGGTTTTACGGGTAACGTGGCCTGGGGCTTTGGGAAACCATCTCTCCTTTATAAGACCTTGAGCTTGATCTCTATGACCCGTGAATGATTGAAGCACATTGATTAGCCTTACATGAACCTTTATGGATGTGAAAGAACACTTCGTGCAATTACTAGCTATGTATCTGATAACAGCATAGCTTTAGGGAGCCAAAGGCAACAACTGTTTATTCCTGTGTGTTTGAACATTAATTACTTTATTTAAACAAAATAACCACCTAGTTCTCAATTACAGTAAAAAAAAAAAAACAAAGTAGTTAATTTATTTGCACTTGTTAGAGGAAACAGTTGACATGAATTGTCATATTATGGTAAGTACTTAAGATATTTGATGTAGTACTTGTTCAGTCATTTCTTAAAGCTGCACTGAGCACACTTGAGCAGTCTCATATTAAATGAGAAGCCACTGTGTAAATATTGAATGCTTGGAGTTTTTCAGTTAGCTGTGCTCTCGTTGAATGCAGGTATTTTTCTGAGTGGTTTCTCAGTGTAGCTTAGATTTGTTCCCCGCAGTAAAAACATTACAAAAAATGTCTTTGACAAAATCAAAGACATTTTGACCCCAGATTGCAGGAAATTACATGGATGATACTCATCATTTTTTGGCAGATGACAGCCAAACTCCCTGTTCAGATGTGTTCTCCTCTTCTGTGTAAAACCATTAAAGTTGCAGAAGACTTTTATTTTGGCAAAATTAAAGACATTTGCACTATAAATTTATATAGAAAACAGACAAACTGATTCATAAAAAAATCCCCAGAATGCAGGGAATTACATGTTTTCTGCTTAAAATTTTGTGGTGGGGACCCCTAAACCCTCCCTTCCAACGTGTCCCCCCAATTTGTAACTAAATTGACACCCTCCGTGAGATGGGATTAAGAAAAAAGTGCACCTCTGTGTTATCTGGAAACACTTTTGAGTGCAAAAGGAGGCTCTAGCAAAGAACCACACCTGATAACACAATTTCAATTTGACCAATAGGGGAATTCAGTCTTAATCAGTGATTAGGGGAGGCTTTATACTGATAAGACAGGTGTAATTATACCGTAAAATCTTTCCTCATCCCACTAAAGTATGTTAGAATTCAGTAGAGACGAAGAGCGAGAGAGCTGGTGGAGCAGGAATTTCAAGGGTAGATGGAGCGATTAGACGGAGAACAAGCAGGGACTTTGTGTAGGGGGGGAGCACTGGGGCAGGACCAGCCCTGAGGGTACAGAGAGGAGAACACCTGCGTTCTGACTATCCATCATCCCTATCACAAAAACACACACAGTCTTCTTCACAGTAGGGGCCTTTAACCCATAAAACCAACAGGCAGCTTATTACCAAGTAATATTCTTATCATCCTAAAGGAATTAGACAAGGGGACAAGACTTAGAGGAAAGTTTGGTCCTTGAAAACCCAGAGTTCTGCACTTTACACAATCCAAACCTGGTCTGGGTGACCTCCAGTGACACAAAGCCTAGTCTATTAACTTCTGATACAGAGATTTGAACACACATGGTCAAATAGCCACGTTAACAATGCAGCCTGTGTTTATCCCTGGTTTTATTCCAGGTAAGGCCACATACTGTAACTCGCTCAAAGCAATCTTTCATCAGCTGCGTGATGCAAGAAGAGGCCAAAGACTCCTTGCAGCAGCTGGTGTACAACCTTAAAAATAAGGTGTCTACAGTCGGGCATTTAAGAGTTAAAAAGTTAACAAGAACAGTGGGCATCGATAGCTTAAAATAGCTCGCCAGATAGTACTTGGACTAAACTCTTTCAGTGTAAATTTACCAAAGTTTGCTTGCTTAATCGTTGGTTAGATAACATAGATTCTGAGTTTCCATCTCCACGTTGATATCAATATAAAAGTATGACTGAAATATTTGAATGTTAAAGCTGCTGTCCTCTGGGTCTATCTGCCCTGAGCAATATATCGAGTTCTCTCCCCATTCTTTACACAATGTGCCCTGAGGACCAAAAAGTTTGCACCCTGACTCAATGCTCAGGTCATAAGCAAGCAAAAAACACCCCCTGTCACCATGTTTACAGTGACTTACTTATTAATACTGAGCTGATTTTTTTTTAACATTTGTGACAGAACAGTCAGCAAATGATGAGACACGGCAGTCACTCATTAGACAAACATTGCAAAATTAACATTAACAGGTAAGTGGAGGTCAATAGAGGTTAAAAAGTTACAAAATAACATCTGCCAAAAAGGTTATGTTTTCATTTTTTGGTTTTCTTTTTTGTCCATCAGCCAAAGTAGAGTCAAAGTAGAGTCACAAATTTGGTTACTTTTTTGACAAAATCAAAAAAGACTTGAAACTTGACTTGGACTTTAACACCAATGACTTGTGACTTCACTTGAACTTGAGCTTGAGCTTTTTGACTTGAAAATACTGGAAACCTTCCCTCAAAAAAGTTTCTAAAGATTGTTCAGCTCATTTCCCTTCATTGGCTAAATCAACCAAAATTAACGTGGCTCATCACAAGCAAGTCAACACACAATTGTCACTTTTCTTCTGCTCTCAAGTTGCAGGAAAGAACTATGAAGCACTAATGTTATGTTACTGAGTGCCTGTTTAAAAAAACATACAAAAACTATGTAGTGGTGTTCAAAAAACGAATATGAAAACATGAAACCAAAAGATTGAAAATTACAGATACTGATGCAACAAATTACAACTTAAAAAAAACAACAAATAACAGGATTTTTTTTGTGAACGTAATATATGATCACCGTTAAAATGGCATTATATTTGGTTAGGATTGTATTTTAACTTGTTTAGGACTAGAAACTCAGTTTAGGACTTGGGACTGGACTCAGGACTTGTCAGTCTCACATCAGGACTTATTATCATACTTTTATTTCTCTGTCACTGAAATGAACTTGGCTAAGAGCGCATTATGATTATTATAGGCTACTATTATTACTCTGTTGTTTAAATGGCTTTACAATTGGTGTATAGTGTATTACAACTTATTTAAGACCCCAAACTCAAAGTTTAAGACTTGGGACTTCTCAGGCTTAACTTGGGACTTTGCTCAGGACTTGTAAGTCTTAAATCAGGACTTATTAGAATACTTCTATAATAACAGACATTCTGACATTAACTGCACTATGACTTTTTTAGGACTCGAAGTGCAAAGTGAAGGGACTTGACCTGCGACTTGAGTGCAAAGGCTAGGGATTTGAAAAAGACTTGGTCACTCCTCTGCCTAATTCAAATGTAATATAATGTAATTCAATTCAAATGTAATTCTTAACTGTTTAACACCCAAACCTTAAAGTTTAGGATTTGGGACTTGACTCAGAAATTGAGTGCATAAACTTGGGACTCACTTGTGACTTGCAAAGCAGTGACTTGGTCCCTCCTCTGCCTAATTCAAATGTTGCCACATTATTAAAACCTTTTTTGTGTTCTCTAATAAAAGAGTGTTATCTCTATGATAACATTCTGTACGTGCGGTACATTCCTCTCAGCGCTGCCCACAGGATGTACAGGGGGGACGCTGTCCTGTCTGTTCCTGTCCTGGCATGTCACAGATTTGTTTGTGCCTGTTGCTGTAGTAAACCCACAGTTCCTCTCAAGCCATTTGTCCCATTTTGCATCACAGCCGTGACTGAATTACTCATTGACAGACCAAAATCCTGTCAGCTTTGCAGTATGATGTGTGTTATACGTGAGGGTAAAAAAAAAAAAAGTTCAAAGTTCAACATTCTCCTGGGCTGTATAAAAAATGCACTGATTGACTACAATCCTGTTAGTTTGTTGGGATTATGGTTGTGCACGACTGAGTAAAAATGGTTTGTACTTGCTCACACAGTTCTCATACAAGCAGCAATATGCCCCTTTAACTAACCTGTACTTGTCATCTGTTCTCTTTTCAGATCATTCAGAAGTTAAGAATCGACCAAGAAGTACACAGAAAGGGCAAAGGAGGGAAAGGACAGAGTGGGCTTGTATTTTTAAAGATGGAACAGTCTCCGCAGGTTTGGCACATGCAGGTGGCCCCTCACGACACTGCTGCAGAGTTGAAAAAGAAGGTGTCAGTCACGAGCCAGCCGGAGTGCTCCATCTGCTACAACAACTATGACAATGTCTTCAAAACACCCAAGCTGCTGGAGTGCACTCACACCTTCTGTCTGGAGTGCCTATCCCGCCTCATGGCCATCTCGCTGGCTGACCAGGACGATAACAGCGGCAACAATCGCCTCTCTTGCCCCTTCTGTCGTCACCCCACCACGCTGCCCGAGGAGGGACCCCCTGCTTTGACCACCAGCCGCGAGGTCCTCTGCAAGCTGCCCAGCCACCAGCAGCAGGAGGAGCCAGTGTGGCTGGAGGGGGAGAAGCTGTGCTACAAGAGCTCAGGGCACGACACCGGCTCAGGCGCCCCTGATAGTCCCTCGGCCTTCTGCATCTGCATTGACATTGGGGCCAGCAAGACAGCGGATGCTCCGATTCAAACGCAGACCCGGACTATTGGCCTGCTGGACCGACTGTCAGACTGGAAGAGGCTGGTGCTCTTCATCGTGCTCATGGTGCTGCTTATTGTAGTCGTGCTGTGGCCACTGCAGTGTGTATTCAGCACCGGGAACATGCGCTGTTTGCGAGAATCCGTCTACCCCAACCCCACTACTGTCCCAACAACCACCACTCCTTTTAATCCATTCACCAAGCAGTCGGTCTGAAAGAGTAAACTTACAGACTGACAGGACTTCACTCAAACTGTACATAATGTTTTATACCAACATTTCACGTACATTTATTGTGTATAATTGCACTTTTGCAAGTGCAGAGTGTTGTTGCCACACACAACTGTCAACACCTCAGAATTTTACTTGCAACAGAACCACATATTCTAAGGCTTTGTAAGTCGAAATTTGTGTTATTGTGTCATATGGCGTCAGACTAATTCGAATTTAATTGTATTGGTAAATTACAATCATAAAAAAAAAATGCACATAGCAACTTTAACCCCTTGAAACCTGAGCAGATTGGCTGGATTTCTTTCAAAAACATGGAAAGAAGGCTATAAGCAACAAAACAGGAAACAACCGCAAAATTAAGAGAAATCACCTCCGAAAAAGTGCTTTAAAATTACAAACAGCTTTGTAACATAATTTTAATTCTGATAATAATAAAGTTTTTCTAGCTTTCTTTCTTTTTCTCCTTTCATTTTATTCCTAGCTTTTTAAAAAAATATTTTCTAAATCTATTAATTTCTTGTAATTTGTGGAATAGTTATTACCAAGCTGCTTATTGCCTTTTCCCCATGTTTTTGAAATGAATCGCACCAATTTTGCTCAGAGTTCAAATGTTAAATACTTGTGAAAGATGTCTGAAAGCAGCTCAAGAAAAGTGGTGTCACTTTAGGTTTCAAAGGGTTAACTCTTCAAAAATTAAAGATAACCTTCCCAATAATTAGAACATTATAAAGTACATCACTAAACTATTCACACAAGCTTAGAAAGACACAAAGACTGTCTAAGAGTGGAGGGAAATGAACTGTGACAGGCACTTTCCCTGAAACTGTGTTCAGTGTCACAAAAACATTTACAGAATTTTTGCACTTCTCAACACGTAGTTTAAAATTACATCAGACTTTTGGGTCTAACTGGTTGGATTGGATATGCTGTCATATTTGGAGATATGGCAGAGTGTTGCACAACAGAGAACACGAGTGGGCAGACTTGTGCAAAGCATTAACCAACAAGGTAGTTCTCACTGTTGTATCAGAGACAAACAGTGACGTTTAAAACGATGATGTGAACTTTGCTTTGCAAATATCCGGTTGGCTAAAGAACAACAGCAAAATTTATAAGAAACAAAGGTGTGACAAAAGGAAATGAATGTAAACCCAACGTGCCAACTACGAACTCATTCTTTATATATTGTACATTTAATTTGTGAGTTTTGTTATGTCTTTGTTTACATTACTATAATAAAAACATCATGTTTCTGAGAAATAATGAGACATTTAACCATGGTAGTTTCATTATTTAGATTGATATCACTTCATTGGGATGCTTTTTTCTCTACATCTTAAACCAATTTTACTGCAGCATCAGTTAGCGTTTTAATCTATGTGGACAGCAGTCACAAATTTAAAATAAGTGTTAGTTTCGGGGTCAAACTGCAAAATGGTTAAGCCTTTCACTGACTGTCGTGTGTCATTTCCTCCATCTGACTACAAACACATGACTATAAAAGCAAGGCCTCCTTCGCCTTGACAGGAAATCGCCTTTATTCATTCCTGGATTAGGTGAGTCAGATAAAGGAAAAGTTAGGCTGTGGGGTTTTCCAAGTATCACGCTTGTGACACACGGTTGATAACACATTCATGTTAAAATCTTTCATTCATTTAGGAGTGGCTGTAATAAAAGTGCTACTTCCTGAAGCACCAAGTTAACTGCCAGTAAACATGGTTAATGAAGAAATACAGATAAAAACAAGAAAAAATGCTTAGTCATGGCTTCAGTGCATTTTTTTCCTAAATGATAAAGGGTAAATAAAGAAGACAATAATAAATATTGCACTGAAAGAACAAATAAAAGCTTCTTGTTAGTTGTCCTTATTTTGATGTAGAGCATTTAAAACTAAACATTTTCAAAAAAGATGCCCATTATAGGGTTGTCTGTATTAAGTTTTTTCCTTTTCTTCAATAAAGCAGAATAAACATCCTATTTTCTTGTGGATGGCAGCTACATAAAACTGTTTTATTCAACACTTAGTGTGCCTTGTGTGTTAAAATGCAGAAAATAACAGTTAAACAGCACTAACTCAAACTAATGCTTGTTTTTTTCCCCCGTTTCTTTTTATTGTGAGTTACAAAAACACAATTTGTGTCGGCCACTTCAACCATGAAATAATCTGTCATTACTGTTTAAATAGGTGTTTTTTCCGGAATGCATTTCCTGCCTTGGTTTTCAATATTAATATTAGTTAACCCATGTTCATTAAGCAATATTCTCGGTCATCAAACAGCTCATGTAGTGGAGCTTTTTTCTAACTGAGGTGACAATCAGAGTGGATAAGATGAAGAGCCACAGGAGGTTTTCAGCACAAACACAGCTTTGTAACAACATACTGTCCTATGATCTCTGCTCTACTACAGGGACTGTACCTGGAGGCAAGATACAAGAAGCCTGCATCATGAACTGATATTCTTTCACTTTGTGCAGGGGTGCACCTAAAGGAAAGGCAAACCTGGCAAATGCTTGGGGGCCTACCCAAAGAAGTTTGGGAAAAATGGGCCCCTGATGGCCACTGATATTAGCACATTTTGAAATGACAACCAAACCCCCTTAAAACTTCTCACAAAAGCACTACACAATGCACCGCTGCTACCCCTGAAACCTTCGAATCGACACCGGTATTACAATATTTTTGCATGGCAATATTGTAATATCATATATATATATATATATATATATATATATATATATATATATTGTAATATCATATCAAGAATAATATCAATATATATATAAAGAATAAGTATCAATTTTATATTATATATATATATATACAGTACATATAAATTCCGTTGCACTCAAAATTATTCAATCCCCATTACAAATTAGGTTTATTGGCAAAATTGTACAAACTTTCAGCAGTTTGCAATTTTCAGATCAAACAAAAACAATTTAAATAGCTCGACACAACTAAAAGTATAAGAGGTTTCTTCAAATTCCACACAAAACGCCACTTATAATGACTACTGCAGTCTCAAAATTATTCAACCCCTGAAGAGAATCTCTCACAAGAGCACACATTTGCAAATCAGGTGCTGTCTCAAGCAGACCTGATGCAACTAATCAAGGGCTTCAGTAGTTGCATTAGGTGTGCTTGAGTCAGAACACATCAAATACCTTGACAGGCTCAGGGTTTGTTGATGGTGACATTTGATGGCATGTGAGAAATATGGCAAGTCAAGAGAATTGTCCAAAAAGTCGAAAGAGATTACTGCCTTACACCAACAAGGAAAAGGATACAAAAACAGCAAAGGCACTGAATATTCATAGAGATACTGTTGGAGGCAGAGTTTGCAAATTCAAAGTTAAAGGAACACTGGCTACACTACCCGGACGAGGCAGATCGAGGAAGTTATCAACCGTAGCCAACAGATTCTTGAGGGGGCAGGTGGTCAAAAACCCTCCAGTGATTGCGAAAGACCTGCAGAAAGACTTGGTAACAGCAGGCACTGACGTTTCAGTTTGCACAGTAAGGCACATTGTAAACACTGAAGGTCTCAATTCCCAAAAAAAACTCCAAGACGCACACCACTACTGACCTAAAAGCACAAGAAAAGTCAGCTCCATTATGCTCAAAACCATATAAATAGGTCACAGAAGTTTTAGGATTCTGTTCTGGGGAGTGATAAAACAAAAGTGGAACTTTTTGGGACTATGGATCAGCGATTTGTTCTGGGGGAAGAAGAATGAAGCATACGCTGAAAAGAACACCCTGCCTACAGTGAAGCATGGCGGTGACTTAGTGATGCTCCAGGGCTGCTTTGCTTCCCCTGACACTGAAGATCTTCAGTGTATGGAGAGCAAGATGGATTCAGTCAAGTTTCAGGAAATTCTAGGAGAGGTTGCCCTGCTGTCTGTGAGGAGGTTGAAGCTTTTGCATCATTGGACCTCCCAACAGGGCAGTGATTCCAAACATACCTTAAAGTCCACCAAGGCTTGGTTTCAGAAAAAGTCCTGGAAGATTCCTAGAGTGGCCATCAAAGTGGTTTTGAAGAAGGCAGTTGCAGCATGCAAACCCCAGAATATTTTTGTGAACTGGAGGCACTTGCCCAACAAGAATGGGCTAAGATTCTTCAGGAACGCTGCCAGAAGCTGGTGTGTGGTTATACATCATGTTTGCAGCATAACAGCAAAAGGGTGCTCCTCTAAGTACTAAGTACATTTGCCATAAAGGGGTTGAATAATTTGAAACTGTTACAAATACAAATAAAACTTTTGCCAGCCCACTAAAATAACAAAATCAATTGCTTTTGGCCCAATAGATACAATTTACTGCATGAAGTGAGGTAAACAGACTGAAATCTTTATCTTAATGGGTAAAACAAATGTTGACAACGGGCAATGAATCGAAATATATGTCACAATACTCAGAATATCACAACACAATTACGATTGCAATATTGTAATTTGACTGTACTGTATCATGGGGCCTCTAGTCTTTGCCACCCCTACTGAATTACAGCTGGATGTTCAAATTATGAGATGTATGTGTCCGCATGGTATAATTTATTATTTTTTTAATGAACTATTATGACATTTGATCAAACAAAAGCATTTTTTGACTATATTGACTGAATGGATTTTTTTTGGGGGGGCTGATGGGTTTCTTCGCCCCGGGGTCCCCTAGAGTCTAGGATCACCACTGACCTTAGAGCAAAGTTTCCAGAAACCTTCACCTCTTTCCCCTCAGTAGAAAAACTGCTCCTGACACACAAGCAAACACAACAGGAAAAAAAGCAAATATGTATCTTAACAATGTGCCATCATAGATTTTTATTAAACTATATGATAATAAACCATTTTGATGCCATTTTTGGCAGCTCATTGCATCAGCAGTTGTAGCCTATACAGCAAAAGGCGTCTGGGCAGAGCCAGTGCAAGAAGAGGAAAAAGGGGAAGAACATGGGAGCATTCAGTATACCGCGACTCACTTCAGGCATACTGCAACCAACAGAGGAACAAGGTATCAAAACAAAAAGACATCAACATCGTGTTCAAGTAAATGTATGAGGACAAGCAGAAAGAAAATACCATGTTACTACTGCATACCCCCATGTATGCTGGTTAAATTCAGAGCCAGAACTTACTTATCAATGGTGAGATTACACCAATAGTAATAATAATAATAAAATATTAATAATAATTCAGACACAATACAAAATGCAAGAGTGGATAAAACAATCAATTAGAAATACAATTTGAAATGAAACAACAAGAAAAAAAAACACTGAAAATTCTAGTGCACTACCAAAAATACTTCCACAGCCAACGGACATCCACACACAGCCTGAGGCCAAAGATTCAGCAGTTTCACACTTTCAAGTATTGATGTTTTACCATCATCATAAAAAATAATTTGACCCATAGAGGCAAAGTGAAATACAATAAAAATCTAATTCATCCACAGCATGAGATAGTTTAGAAACACAAAAACAAAACCACAAAAGTCATTTTGTCATTCATTGGACAAAAGATCACAGTTCAAGTGGGAAAAGGACAAAAGGAAGAACCAGAAGAGTCTGCACATATTCATTGTAAAATGCAGCTGAAGTACATCAAGCAGTGCAGCAGATTTCTGGACTGACATCTGCCTTCAGTGACACAGGGCATCAGCGCCACAGATTTTATAAAACTTAACTTTTTATTCACAAAAGGAATCAACCATTAAAATATATTGGCAACACTTCATACCGGGAAAACTCACCGCTCACTAGAAAGACAAAACTTCAACTGAGTCCATAATAAAAGGACTCAATGCTCATTAAAAGACAGAACGCAATTGTCAAACAAAACAACATGGCTGCAGGTTACACTTTACTATATTTCAATATCCTTCACAAGGTCAACAGTATCAAATTACGGTTTATTACAGTGCAGTGACTGAGTACTGTTACTCCAGTCCATTTTGATTACACTTATCTGTATTTTAAATCTTAAAAATCACGAGCTACAGTAGCACAAACTGGCCAATTTATGACTGAAGAAAACTAATACAGCCTGTGAGTGTCCTTGACCTGGTTAGTCGAACATTTCTGCTGGTGGAGAAAGAGGAATGGTCTGCACACAGACGCCACCAACAAGGGCTGCTCCTTCATGGTTTGTTTTGATGCTTTGAAAAAAAAAAAAAAAAAAAGGTAGACGGAGAACACATTATCAGGACATCTTTCTATTTGCAAGAGACATTGTTTTGAAGGACTTCGGGATCATTAAGTCGTACATTTTAAACGAGATAGATCAGATTTCACTTGTATATGAGCAGGATATTTTGGTGCTGATGCTGGAAGGCTAAAAATAGCAAACAATCCGCCAGACAGTGTGGAGGACTCAGTGCTTCGCCGCACCACCGTCTTCGTTATCACATCAATGACGTCAGCTTACTCGCCCCACTATCATCAAGCCTGGATTATGGCCATCTTCTAAATTACTTTTTGGAGACAAATCTATTCTTCAATCTCAGGCAGATGGCCATCTGGCCCACTGTAATCGCCCCCCTTTTCCCTCGTCTCCTTGTGACGATCTCCTCCGACAGATGTTGAACTGCATCAGACCTGCTGATTAACGAGGACAGACAGTCAAACGAAGCTGAGAGGCGGCGGCCAGCCAAGCTCAACTGCGAAACACCCATTCAGGAATCCTCTCCACCTGTTTCCTGTCAAATGTGGGCTTCAAACTACTGTTACAATTTATTGGTAAATCAAACTCAGTGCTGGGGATGCTGCTCAGACAACTGTGCTTCAACATGATCTCTTCCACCATAATGCTCCTTTATAAATATATAGATATACATATTTTAAAAGTCAACATCTCATATGTAACACAACCATGATACCCACAGTATCAACAACAACCATGAAATAATAAAAAGAAGCTAACAAGAATAAGTTTGTGCTCAAAGTCATATCAGCTAGAGGCCGTGATCAGATGATAGACAGGACTGATGTGTCCCACTAACCACAAGAAGTAAGTTAAACCGGCCTCCAGTTCTGTAAAAACAGCTGCTTACATACTATACAACCCTTTCACAAAACTTGGGCAAGCAGCTGCACAAACAAAGACAAGAAAAATAAGTGAAAGCATCCACTTTTACACCACAAATTAATCTGTAAATGATTTGGAAGACAGGGGCTGCTTGCCTCCCCTGTGCCTTAAGGTCCTGTAGCAGGTTACATAACTGTCCTTGCTATCACTCAGCAGCCACATTAATAACCATTAATAACCACAGCTGGAGAGACAGAATGCCGCAAAAACAGTCTTGGGTTCGAGTCCAAATGAAAGCCAGCAAAGACACAAAAAGAGGGGTCGCGAATAGAGTGATTTCTGGCGACAAACAGCTTAGCTTTGACCTCTTCTTGAGTCCCATACAGCTCTGTTTAGTTCAGGCCGGGGCAGACTCCATGTTTAATATCCGTCATCCCAAGGAAAAACTGGTGGTTTCTTACGTCAACTTCCAGGATTTGAAAACTAGTAACAGCAGAGATGTGACAGCAGGTTTGGGGAGGCTAGATTACAGACACATTCTGTGACAAGGCACTTGCGCTGATTAAGAGAAGGAGAGGCTGGGGCATTGGGGGGAGAAAGAGGAGAGAGACGAAGGCCCTGAGCGAGAGAGCTATGCTGTAGAGTCATCCTCTCTATGGAGGATAAGGTTTGACTCCAGACAGAGAGGTCCAGCAGGACAGCAGCAGGAAAGGGGGGTGGTCAGCTGGCCACCTTCAGCTCCAGCAGGGTCCACTGATGTGGGGTGTAGACAGAGCAACACACTCCCTCCTCCCCCAAGGGATATTCAGGCGCTGATGAAGCGACACCTCCACTGAAACTGAAGCAAACACAAACAGACGGGCAGACAAGTGGAGTTAATGGCTGGTGTCGCTTTGAATCACGAACACTGGGACCACTAGGACTAAAAGCAGCATTCACTCGCGTACACTGCACCTGCCACGTTATCTGGAGTGTGTCCAAGTGGGTTCGGATTTTAAATTATTATAGTTCAATGATTCATGAGGCTTTCAAGCAGTTGGAAATTCAAGTTTATTGACTTTATAACAACTTTGAGGAGTAAAACAAAAGGGTACAGTAAAGCCTGACTGATATTAGATTTTAAAGGCAGATAATGGATTCCATTTGTCTGGTACATATATTACATATATATAATTTCTAGTTATTTACAGGCCGACATTAACTGATATGTCTAGGATAGGTTGATATTCTAAATTTATCTGTCATGCTCGACAACAGAAATCTCTGAAAGAGATGCTCCATGCAGAGTAAGTTTGCCATAGAAAATAGCAGTAACATTTCTCACAGCTTTATGCCCACTGTGGCTGAAAATATGAACTATGAAAACAACTTTTTGGAACAAAATCAAACACTGTTTTTTCTATAGATCTATATAATCAGCACAGTTTCAAGGTGGACAAGATTAGTGTCACCAAGTCAGTGTCCGACCAAATGTTTCTTCTCTTCCTGAGATATGGGTTTGAAAAATGGCTACAGACTTGTTTTTGCAGAACATTATGATGAAAGGTTGACCTTTGAACACCGCAAAAATCAGTTCATTGTTGGCCTCAGGTGGACTTTTGTGAATACAAAATGCCATCACTTCATCATTATCTATTTATCCTATTAGACATGTTTGTTCAATTTTGTCATCATTACATTATGAATTTTAGAGTTATGGCCAAAAACATGTTTTGATCACCACACTTTGACCACCAAAAGCCACAAATGTGGCCAGCATGGAGGCATTAAAAAATATATAAACATTGAATTCCAAATCCCCCAAAGAAGTCGCCATCAGAATTTGGAATTGAGAGTTCAAATAAATAAATGAATCAATAAAAAGAGATTTTAACCTGTAAAGACATTTGGAGGAACTGAAAAATCTATATTGCTTAGTGCTATAAATTAAATATTTAAAGAGACAGAGAAGTTCCGATTAAAAATGTGCCAAATAAAAATATGCAAAATTTAACGATAAACGATAAAGACACCATAAACATTCACTGGTGATTTCAAAATTGTCAATATATGTCTTGTGCTGATGACCCCTAAGCACAGCCATTACTCCCTCACTTTAACCCTGCTGGTTTCTCTGTCTGCTTTATTAATCACTATGAGAGAGAAAAGAACGGGCTTGTGAGAATTAAGGTTGATTATAATTCGAACCTAAATAGAATCTTTTGTTGCTTTAAGGGGCGCTCAGGTTTTCTTTTAAGAGAGCAAAGCCGCTCCTGGCCACTGTTTAATTTGAACCATAAAAAAGAGAACATTACGAATGTAAAATGAATCTGACTCACTGGAAAAACTGAACTCTAACATGAGCTTGCGTAAAAGTTTAAACAGCACCTTGAATTCTTATTTTAGAAGAAAAGTAGACACACTGTGTATCCTTGAGGTTTAACAAATGTGGCCCGCACATTTCCTTCTTCATAATTTAAATAGGAATTTAAATCCAGCAATGTTTAGCCATGCTTCCTAGCTTGCAGTCTTCTTCTTCTTTGCCTTTGCTGACCCATTGCAGCATATCTATTTTGTGCTACTACCAGTTGTACATTAGCAGAATAGCGTGGCACCATTGGTTGAACTCTGTATCACCACAACCATGAGCACAAAACAGCTACACAGCTCTACTAGAGGATTAAAATCATATAAATTAAGGATAAATCATAACTATTTCTCCAACAAAAGCTACATCTAAACTCTAAAACCAACAACACTACCACACCGACTGTGATGCAGACATTTAACCATAGTTCTTTAGTAAAAAGATGTCTCGCATGTCTGTTCTCATACCCAGGTCTTCAGATACCAACACTGTGACACACCTCTCACCGTCTCATACTGACACAGGATGCATTTCAGCATCTCTATGTGACCCATAGCTGGAAAACATCCAGGGTTTCCCACAAATTGATGATTACTGATTCGTGGCAGTTTCATCCATCGATCTGATCTTATCATCTGTGAATGGATAGACAGATCTATTATCCAACCCGCAAGTCACAAACAGATGCTGGGGGAGAAAAAGAACTCACAGAGAGCTCCATCTGTGCTGCGTTCATGGACTTGCGAAAACCTCTGAATTTATAGTGAAGACACAGAATGATACAAAGGGACATACAGGCATTGATATATGCCGCTATCAGCGTCGAATATTTCCATGGTCAGGTTTACATGGGATTTAGGTGTAAGCCCAGTGCATCTCATAAAAATACTAAAGGGTGCCTTTGGCGTCAATATCACACACTCAGTGGCTTGAAAATGCTTTAGTATTTGTTGCCCTTGGAATGAGAAATGGGCAGTTTTTCCAGCAACTGTGATGATGCTCTAACAGATTTGCTCACTTTTGCAGGTAAAAAGTGCCAAGTTTATAGAGAAAAGACTCAATGCCACAGCACACTGCCAAAAGCAAACTATGTGGAATGAAACTCATAAGGTACTTACAGAGAGGCAGACAGAGAAATGTGGAGGTCAACAGCGATGGTTTTACCTCCTGGTGTTACTGCTAAAAGACGTCTGAGGAGTTTTAAAGTTTATGTTCTCGTACACACTCGATGAATCGTCGTTTGTCATCCTGCAATAACACACAGGGAAAAAAAATTCAATCAAAACAAATTCTCTGCTTAATGCTGTGCGAGCATGTCAGTTGCCACTTCCTCATCATGGTATGTGTTATACTTACACTGAGGAGGAGCGCGAGGATGTCATGTTGGATTTGGACCTCGAGTTGGTCATCTGGGGATATTTGATGTTGGAATATTCCCTCTCCTTCATCTTATTCCTCTGCAAAGTGACAACATGACAAGAGGCAGATTCAGTGTAAAGAAAAAAAGCTCCCGAAAACTGTCATGTATTCATAAGAGAAGGATTTAACTATTTATAATCTTATTTAATTTGTGTTTTTTTGGTAATATTTATTTATTTTTGACCGTATTTTCCTTAATATGTGGAAGTATGTGTATATGGGTGTATGTGTGCATATATGTAGACATATATGTACATGTGGGTGAATGTACGAACACATGCTTATGTGTATTTATATACATGCAGGAGAGTGTATACATACATATGTATATAAATACATAGACTTTTATCTTATATTACATTATATTTGCATTGCTTTTCTAAATAAAATTTCCAGTTTAAAAAGGAAAAAACAACAACAAAAAGAGAGGTATTGATGTAATGCTGGTTTAAAGTGTATTACTATATTTTTTGTAATAAACAGCAAAAAACTGTCAATGTCATGACTGTATGCAATACTCTAAAATAAGATAATAAATATATAAAGTCTTCATTACTGTGTTAAAAAAGTTTCTTTTAGTAATGCGGACTGCTAGTGTATTAAAGTACCTGCTCCTCCTCCAGTCTCTTCTGAGCCGTGTCGATGTACTGCTGCACAGCCATGTAGATGAACTTATACTGGGCCTCTGTCTGCACCATGCCTGACCTCTGCTGCCGTACCCTCTGGATGGTCTTGGGGATGTCGATGTCACAATCTAGACCTGTCATGCACATGTACACACACATCCACAAATGAGCAGACATGCAGTACAAAGATTTTCATATCATAAAGTCTGTTATATTTGAGTCTCCTACCTTGGCGGTTAATAATGTCAATAAGGATGTCAATGACGATAATGGTGCCCGTTCTGCCGATACCTGCACTGCAGGGACAGCAGAGTGAACAGTCAAACCATGTGAGGGAAACAAGCATCAAAGTGAAAAATGGATGCACTTATAAAAGAGCATATTTGATTTGATCCAGACAGTTGTGAAAGTGTTACATAAGCATCAAGACATGACAATGAAAGACACACGAAAGTCTAAGGTCATGAATTATAGGTTTGCACTTGCCAACAGCAATAAGCAAAATTTGTTGTTGTGTCACATATAAAATGCAGTTAGATCTAAGAGAGAATTCAGCTCCACTCAGTGATCTTTTCCCCGCAATAACAACATTAATTTATCAGGAGCTGACGGATCAGTGAAGTTCATAAGTCAGATGTGCTCTTCCAACCTGTCATCAAGTTTGTAGTACATGCTGGGAGGATTGGTGTGGTGAATGAGTCACACCAAATGGAAAATTCTATTACAACATTTATTTGCTATTAACAATATTTTAGGGTGGTAGTCACCTGCTATAAAATACACATCTCAAAAAATAGAAAATAGAAAACAATTGTGACAGTCAACACAAAATGTCTTAAACATCTAAAGAAAATCAGCATAAGAAGGGAAGGGGTGGTGAATCAGTGCAGTACTAATGACAAACAGAAAAAGTAATGGATATGATAGACTTTAATGTGTACCACAGAGAAAAGAAAGATAAATCTTTTATTTTGGGTTATTATATCAGGAAAGGGAGCAGATCCCCACTACAGAAGAACTAAAACAGACTGTGCTAATTCAAATCCTTTCTGCTGTTTAGTTAACGGTCATGCTGATGTCCTTCGAAGTAAAACAGAACAATGTAAATAAAACATTCGGAGTAACAGTTTGCTGGCAAATGCAAAGGTTTATCTAACAGGTACTAAAAGTAAATACAGCTGCAAGTGGCAACATGGAGGTTTAAGTGAAATCAAGAGCATGTGTGTTTGTACTATTGATTACTATGCCCGTGATAGGGACAGGGACACTGACCATGTATAATTAGCTGTGATGGTGCCAGTTTGGTGAAGACTTAAGAGGAGAAAAGTTTTGACCTTAATTATAGCGCACCCAAGTGGCCGATTGAAACCATATTTCATGAAATCCTAATTTCAAGAATTTCTGTTAAGTTCAGAATTAAGAGTTAAGTTTCAGGAGTCCACAATAATTTTACCATCTCACAGAAAACTAAGTCAACATGGAGAAGAAGAGCAAAAGAGCGAGCAGTGAGCCACAGATGGGTTTAGCCAAACAGAAAAAAACCCCGAGAGAGCTCAAACCAGAAAATCACTAAACTTTTACAAAAGACAGTACGCGTGTGTTTAAACTTGAGAAGAGAAACTGGATTATTATATTTCTCTCTCATATTTACACCCACACCTGTCAAAATAGCACGCTGTTACAGTTTTCACCATATGTTTTAGATGTCTTCAGTATGACTGTAAAACTGCCCTCAACTCTGTGGTTCAGATGAAGAGGCTAACAGCCGTTGCGTGTGCACAAAGAGGATTTTAGTTATTATTGTTCAGCCTAAATAAGAACTGATTCTGGTGGGACTCGAACTCACACCCTTTGAAATCCTTCTCCTGGGTTTAACTAGAAGTCCAATGCACTATCCATTATGCCACAGAGCAACATATCTATTCGTATCTGTGTTGGCACATCATCTCTTCCTCTATCTGACCCACTAATAATTAATGTATGGCCCAAACCGCAGTTTTTTTTATCCAAACTTTAGATGATGCTTCTTACTGTAAAACTGGTTGTACCTGCAGTGGACGACAATGGGTCCAGTGTCTGGAATGGTACTCTGGGTGCGGTTGACCTCCTCTAGGAACCAGAGGACACCGCCGGGCTCGTTGGGCACTCCGTGGTCCGGCCAGCTCAGGTACTGGTAGTGCCAGATGTACCTCGGAAGCTCCTTCTACAAGGACATTACAGCAAAAAACAAGACAATGAGCTAAAGTTCTCAAACACTTCTAGTAGCAATTGCAGTATTATTTTAGATGATTATGTTGACTGTGGGTGACATTTAACATGGAACTTCCTCTCTATAGTGGCTCTGCAGTGTTCATTAAACGGCTTACTGTAAGAAACTGGGGGAAAAAAAACAACTATCCTTCCAAGCACAGTTTTCAAAGTTTAAGTTTAAAGTTAATATGAAGCTTCAGCAGTTTGATTCATCCGTTTTTCCAAAACTGCAGTACAAAATTCTTTCTTTGTGTTGGCTGTGACATTGTTAGTACAATAGAGGGATACTCTCTAGTAGTCATATATACTAGTTGCATTGCAATTACATCGGTAATAATAAGTAGACCTGAATGCTGTGAGATGAGAATTATGGATTCTATCCCTTATTTAATACAGTGGACTCGGGCTGAGGAAACAGAAATGTTAATATTGTGAGCATCAGCACCAGTGAACAATAACAGCCTGTAAATAGTGGCTCCAAGCATGCACTGAGCGCTCTAGCTGTGTTTGCAGCAGGGCCAGGTACCATTTAAAAAATTACAATACCAGTGCCAATACTAGTACATTTAACTTGATGCCAAAACCTACAGACATTTTATTTGATACCTTTGTACCTTTGATACCCACAATGTCAATGAAACCATTCACTTGCTACCACTGCGATGTTTTGGTGACAGCTCGGCAAGTTGAACTACCAACTCCAGCAAATACACGACACTCAACTTCATCACATTGCAGTCTGTGGGCGTAGCTGCTGTGGTCATGAGCCAATCACATGTCACATTAAATCAAAGAACACTTGGAGTGACTGGCTGAGAGCAAAAACAGTTTTATTTTCAATCTGGATACAAAAAGGGCTGAATACAGGTATAGTTTGATTGGAAACAGAAAAAAACCCGAGAGAGTTCTACTTGGTGCTGGATTATTCCTTGAAGGTACTGAGTTTAGTTTAGTTTATTAGGATTCATATTAGCTAACACCCGAGCATCAGCTATTACTCCTGGGGTCCGAGTACCGATACCAAGTCCTAGTCAGCAGCTTAGGAAAATACTGTCAGTGTTTCTATTGTTCATGTCATCAAATCACTCTAAAAGTGATCCTCATTTTATCATTCAGTACTGTTGTTGTAATTACAGTTGTGGTTTGGACACAGTCATCCACTTGAGTTGAGTTGAGGAACAATTTTTTAAACAAACATTTTTATATTCATTCTTGATGAGGATGCCCCTGTAGTCTCCTGATTTTACAGGAGTTTGACAGGAACCTTAATTAACAAAGAGAGTGAAATAATAACATGAGCCAAGGAATGGTTGATTTCCTTCAATTTAAGCTTTCATTCACCGAAACACAAACATTAAGGTTGGACAGAAGCATCACTTGGGGCCACTCTTTGGAGACAATATTGCTAAATTAATCTCAAACAGGCTTAGCAGGCTTTACATACTACTTTAAATTCCTCTTCTTTATATGAAGTTTAAAGGGATTGACCACTGAGATCAAAGAAACAGCTTCTGCTAAGCATTAATTGGACAGCGACACTGTGCAACAACAAAGAAAGAGTGTTTTTTTCCCCCCCTTAATTTGCTCCTTATTGTATTCATGTAAAAAAACAACTCTTTTTTTTTTAGGCTTCAGTGCAATTAAACTAATATTCTTAAAATGCTATGCGCACTTCTACTTTTTCTCAATCTGCTTCTTGTATTCTTGAGAAGCAGTCTATCCTCTTGTAAGCACAAGCACGTGTTCTAGGATTGTGTGTGTGTGAGGGGTTAAACAATCTGAACCCAGGTCACTGGGTCAACCCTGATTAAGTTCACAGCTTTTCCTACCCGGTCTAGTCGGGTCACCTCCAGCTTCCTCAGGATGTAGTCCTGTGCTGGCCGTTCGTCCACGTTCCTTATCAGCACCTTCCCAAACTCCTTGGTGCAGTGGAGGTCGGGCCAATAACGTACACATTTGTTCTGAATCAGAGGGAGAACACAGAGAGAGAGAGGGAGAGGGAAGAGGGAGGGTGGTGGGTATTAGACAATCGAAACAACCAGCTCATCTAAAGCAGCTTTTCAATCAGCTTAACTGTCATACTATCCTTGTCAGCCGTCTCCCTCCCCACCCCCACACCTTACACACATGCACATGCGCACACACACACACACGCACACATACACACACAAACACAGCACCCTTCGTAGTACGCATTCTACTCCTCTCTCTGAGAATTAACTAATGCCAGTTCTGTCTTTCAACTGAGAATACAGGAACAAAATGGCTGATAAGCAGTCAGAGCAGTGCAGATATTTCAGGTCATCAGCAGGCTCGATACTGTGTCATTAAACTAAAACAATATGGACTTTTTCTTTCTCCTGGTTTCTTGGAAGGTGCCTGAAACAACATTGAGCTCATCATGAGCAACTAAAATTGTCCACCTCTTGTTCTTATTTGTCCTGTTATCTTCTGTTGCTCTGTAAAGCATTTGTGACCAATTTGGTTGTTAAAGCAACCAAACTATTAAACTTGACTAGTGTAGTGTATTTTTAAAAATGTAATGTTTTAGTTGTACGGTGTTTTGCTCATGTTCTTATTCCAAACACCCATCACATAACACCCCTCAGTTCATAGATCTCCATCACTACAAGCAATCAACAGTGATCAGCTCAAAAGAGTGCAATTACGACACAACAGAGAGGCCATTTAGGAGTAAATGCTACAGAAAGCAAATGAAAAAAAAATGGGAAGAGTAAAAGGAACTTTAGAAACATTTTTACTTAATAGAATAGTAGAAACAGTAGAAATCGTAATATTTCACAGGCCCTCAGCTGAACTATACTACTGTAAATTTGCGTTAGGTTTTATTCTAATCACTCACCCGTCCTCGCTCCATCTCCTTCGTGGTCATAACAATGACGTGTGTATTCTCCTGATACGCCATCTTCCAGAAGTCGATGACTGTATTCTGTAGGCACCCTTGGGTGGCGATGAAGACTTTGCCCTCATCCACATGCCGGCCCTCTTCATGAATACTCTGTACAGTTACACAGTAAATAGAGTATTTTGGAATAAAATGAATGGAATAATGTGAGCCACCTGATATGAAGTTGTATATGCAGAAATATACTAATAGTTTCATTTATTAATAAAAATACGGACCAAATAAAAAAAAGACAAAAATAGAGGAATATAAAGGTTTTAGACTGTTACTTATGAAAAGGGTTTTCTGTATATCTATAATTGTATGTATAAAATCATCTAGTTTTTTTTACATGAACTACCCTGAGTGTTGGCAGAACGCTGTGTATTACTGCCATCTTTCGATACTTTGAATAATCTATTAAACAAATAAATGGCCCTGTAGACTGCTGAGCAGACTTACTCTGATGTAGTTGGCATTGATGTAGTCTGAACCAGGAACATCTGGATCTGCTTCCCTGAGTTCAACTCGCGTTGTGTCAACTGAAAACACAAAGTCAAACTGTCACTAACACACAACAAAAACTCTATGGTTTCCTGATATCACACTTTATGCTTTTTTTTCTCCAAAAAACTATTGTTAATTGATAAGCTGTGAGCCATCAAAGCAAAGTCTGACAAGCTGCCGAGGCCTCTATTTTGACTGTTGTATATTTGTGTCATTCTTTCCACAGGAAGTTGGAGAGGCAGGAAATGGCAGGTTGCTGCGTGACTCACACGGGAGGATATTCTTGTATCTGTTTTTACTCTTGTTTTCTGGCTTCTGGCCTTCTTTCCGGGGATACAGCAGTTTGCACTCCTGCTGCTGAAGTACCTATGAGTTCATGACAAAAGGCAAAGGAGAAAATGAGACATTTCAAAAAGTTCCAGTCAAAAGTGAATGCACTATAATGCCATTACTAATTCTGAGAGACCTGGGGGCAGCACTATGGAGAACACAATCCTGCCAATGGTTTCACACTATTCCCCTGATCAACAGGTGGCTGTATTTCTCAAAGATATACAGCAATGCACTGACAAAGACAGGGAACAAAGAAGATATACTGTATCATTTTAACATAACTTTTGCTTATTTACAAAAACATCTCCACATGGCTCATGCTGTGTCTGAATAGTGTAATGGGCCCTTGATACAGTAGGGGTCACCCTAGAGTGCAAGAGCAGTTGAACTGCATGTGCCAGTGTGCAGGTTATACTTAGGAGGAAACGTAGTCTCAAAATCTCTTCCTTTACACTTTATACATAAATTCATGCTGGATGCACATGTGCTCTTACAGGGTACAATATGTAATACAAGTAAATCATTTATCCACAGCTCTTTAGCTGTTATAACAAAAGACACTTTTGTGTCATAAACACAAAGCCAGATAGAAGAGTTCATAGTGTGCATGTTCTGTGCATTATGTCATCCACACCCACTCCAGAGAAAATGCAGTTAGTGATTTAAATTCATATGAAAGATGATTATTATAACACAATAGAGATTATTGTCTAGCAGCAGGAAACCAGACACTGATAAGTAGCTATGATCTTGTAGACAAACGTGGCATGGGGCCAATAAATACCAAATAATAATTGACTGCCTAATATTCACTGACACAACAAAAATGATTCACATTCATGACCTGCCAGTTGCTTCAAAATGACAAATAAAAGAACATAAGAGCATGCCACGAGATAAGATTCGACATCATTACTCAAAGGTTAAGACGGCATAAATACATCTGAATTTCCCTTGATAGACACGAAAACACATAACGGACTGGAAAACACATAGATGCAAGCCTACACAAATGGATATGATGGATGGCACTCGAAAGAGTAATATGCATGACTCAGTTTCCACAATTATTTCCTGTATATAAGACTTGACTCATCCAGCCCTCAACTGGCGTCTCATTTTATCAACTTGTGGAACAAATAGCCTTTGAAGTGAATTTCAAAATGATTGACAATATCAAATGAGATGTAAAAGTCATGCATGAAAGGAATAATCCTGGTACTGACAGTTTCAAGGCTACATACCTCAAATTCTTCCCAGAATCCTTGTTTGGGTTTCTCAGAGTTGTCTGCTACTTTGTTGAGCTCTCGTACCCGGTTCTCAATGTTGGCTGCATTTATCCTTGTGGCATTAAAGGGCTGTTGTTGTCATATTGGCATGGGTAAATTGAATTAGTCAGCAGAGCAAAACAAGTTGTTCTAATTTTAAAAAGCTTAACTGTAAAGATAACATTTTTATGTGGTCTGAATGATAGACCATATTACAACACCATCCATGATTCACCAGACTGGATGCTTTTGTGCGTTTAATTTCTCTTCCATACCTGTTTGAGGTGCACTACGATTCCACTTTTCTCCACCATGGGGTTCTTCTTGTAGTGATCCACCAGGTCAGCCAGGGTGTCGAACCTCTCGCCGCCTCCCACATCATATTTACCGTCCTGCTGGAGGCAAACATCAACAGTTCAAATGCAGTAACAGCTGATCTGAGGAGTTCCTAGAGTGCAAAAATAAACCATGGCCTTCTTAAAAATAAATGCCTCACAGCACAGACAGCACGCTGAAGTGGTCTGAGTGTTGAGGGAGAGTTACCTCACCTGGTAGCGTATCATAACGTGGGTGACCTTGGTCCTGCGGTCCACGTTCTCGTGTTTCTCCTCATTGGTGAGAACTGAGAGGACAAAGTCGCCCGGTTTGCTCTGGCTCTCCCGTACCAGGAAGCTCCCAGCTTTGCCTTTGTCTGTGAGCAGTTTCTCTGCATCTCGCCCAGACAGATGCCCATGGTACCACCTGGACAGGAATAAGAGTACAGACTGTGATTTACCAACACAGACACAATATCCAATAACACACTGACAGCTTTAATGACTGAACATGCATACAAATAACTTGAAGAATTAATACAATTTATGGCAATTTCTGAAAAATGAAAATTAACAAATAATCATGTAAAGAACAATAAATCTTGGCCTTACATTTATCAACTAATATAATATATTACTAAATAATCATCATTACTTGCTATTATACTGTTTTTGACTTTAATTATAAAGCAATAGAAAATATGTTTCCAGATACAACAACAAATACTTTGTTGGGTCAGTTCAGTATCGTCATGTGCTCTTATTCCACACTAGAGATGCAAATATTAGGCAATTAATCCATTAAATGATTAGCTGATTGACAGAAAATCAATTGGTGACTATTCTGAACACTGAATAATCATTTCGACAATTTTTTAAAGGCATACATTTGCGGGTTTCATGCTATGTAAGAATTTGATGTTTTGTCAAACAAAATAATAAACTGAAAAGCTTTGGATTTTTGGACTGTTGGATGAAACATACTATTTGAAGCACCTTTGGTTTTTGTAAATCACACAGGGCATGTTTCACTATTTTTGGACATTTTGAGGAGCTGAACAATTGATTAATTGAAAAATTAATTGGCAGATCAATTGATAATGAAAGTAATTGTTAATTGCAGTCCTATACACCACTTATTATGAACCCTATCAACCCTACTTAAAGGTGGTGGTAACAAGTTGTGAACAAAATATTAACATATTATCACATATTGTATTTAAGTTGGACTGGCTAACTTTTCAGCAAATAGTGATTTATTTACACATCCAGCAGTATAAGGAAAAGGTAAGCATTTAGTTAGAGTCATGTTACTGTTCAGGTGATGAATGATGTTTGTCCTTTTAGCTCTGTTTTGGTTTCTACTGACTTCTGAGGAAAATATCTGCCTCTTAAGCTGTTAAATGTTTCGCTGTGTTAACCAGTTAGTCTCTAATTGTGTCTGTGTGCAGTATGATGCTGAGCAGGTAGTGCACAGTTTGATTTCTAAGCTTTTTTCACTGTAACCAGCTGCTTGCCACTCCTGAAAAGAGTGGTGAGAGTGAACCAAAACAGTCAACATGTGTCCAGACAGCTAAACAATGAGTCGAAACTGACTGTAAAGGGGAGCAGACTGAAAATTCTCATTCATCACAAGAACAACCTCTTTTACATCACATCACATTGTTTTTACCTTGTCATTTAATAACAATGTCATTGTAAAAATTAAGGGCCAACACCAAAGAACACCAGAAAAAACAAAACATGCAGCAGGCAAGAAACTGTGTTTAAAAACACAGTGAACATAAGCACTGATTATTTCAGACTGACTGTGTTCACTGTCTGCTTCTCCTGTGGAGATTAAGGAGAGGCACATCAAGTTAGATGCTGGTATAAGGTAGACAAAATATCGAGACAACAGTGGGGGAGGACCAGCAATATGCTTCCTGCCTCCAGGGGAAAAGTTCCATATTGCTGGTTTAGGGTTCAACATAACGTCTATCTATATGTGCACTGTGATCTTTGACTCCTACTTGAGAATGAAAGTGTCTCTTATATTGCTGCAGCCTCACTCAGTTGCTGATGTTAAGGTGATAAACCTGTATGAGTGTGCTTTTTTTTTCCTGTGTGGTGAGCAGGAACGTGTAGGAGGCTGTGACAAGAGACGTATGTAGAATGGAAAACCCACATAAACCATAACCATAGATCAGTTGTTCGTAGTCCTAAATAGAAACTGAGATATTCACATGGCAATGTGCAGATGTGTAGAAAAAATAAAAATGTACATAACCTGCACCGCCTGATTTGATACCAAACACAGCTGAGCAGTGATCATTTGCAAATGATGATATGATCACGTAGCTTTCCATAATGCTTCCTATATGCGTGCGAGTGCACGCATGCATTCCTGGCATGAATACTACAGCTGCCTCACGTCTTCCATTTCAATGAGGGTGTGTAGGTGTGATGAGGGGTATAGCTGTGTCCAACCTTTGTATACTTTCTGGAAGGATACTTAGTGAGCATAAACAAAAACAGCAGCACCACCCACTTAGTTTGTTTGAAGATGCATGTGGGAATATGCCACTATTTATGCATGTGGACGTAAAGTGCATCTGAGTTTCATGTGTGGGAGTTAATGTGTACATTAATAGTAATGCATCCTCCCTATATACACTTTGTGTCAACACATATGTGCATTTATACATAGTTTATGATATAATGGCTTTTCTATTTCCCTATGGTTAAACAGTAAACTTTCTAGTGATGTAGGCCTGGGTCTTCATAAAAGAAACTTTCTAAGTCTAAAAAAATCAAATCTCATCTTAGCTTAGGATAAGATTTTAAGATTTTTGGTATTACAGAAATATGTTTCTGACTTGATTTAGGAGGAAAAAATCTTACTTTAGGACAGGAATTCAGCTGTTAGACAGGTGTCCTAAGGAAGGGATTTTATAACCAATAACTCATTTCTAAATAACTGCCAAAAATGATGAATGAAAGACTACTCGAATCATATAAAGGTGCTTTAAATTTCTGTGTGTGAATGGGTATATAGATCCAATGACAATGTCCCTTTAACTCTTCATAGCTAAAACTGAATGGCATTCTTTTTTTCCATGTTCATGATGACAAGCAAGCTAACAAGTGACAAAAGAAAGCTGTGGCCATTTTGAGCGGCCCGCTGGTACATTCTGATCAAAGATACAGACATTCTGTGTACATTCTAAACAGATTCAGGCATGACCGGACATAGAATCAAATCTAAGGTTATAGTTACCATTTCTTACATTCAGATAAGACAGAGATGGATGAGCGAGGTCTGAGACAAGAATACACAGACATGACTTAAGGAATTGCTCTGTAATTCAGATGATAAGACTTTTCCTGTTCCTTCTTTGAAACTTAAGATCGAACAGGCAGTTAGGATATTTTTCTGTGATGAGGCCGAAGGACAATAAATTAGTGTCATTATTTACTCAACAGAATTGCATTGTAATGACCATGTTGTGCTAATGTACATATTCTGTTCTTTGAATTAATTATTCTGCATAAACTATAAGTAAAAAAACCCTCATAAATGTTTAAAGCTGCATTAATCAATGTTTTTACATAAACAATGGATCAAATGACTACAGCTCTACAGAGTGTTTCAAACTCTTTCAGCTCATTACTTTTGGTTCAGTGTCAGCGTTCTCATCAACCTCCATTTCCAGCTGCATCATGCAGCTAAAAAACATTCTGGTAAATCCACTATAAGCTACTTATCTATCCCTAAACAGCAGACAAAGTAAGCAACTACCATGTAAATATAATGGAGCATTTAGCAGCTGGAGGTGGTGGAGAGAAAAACAGAGCAAAAAGGACATTCCCCTATGTTTTTGCTTTCAAGTAAAAAAAAAAAAAGTAGCCAACATGGTGCATAACTGTGATAGCTGTATGTTGTATTAAGCATCAACCTTGATGTTTCCTTGTGACTTGCCATGTAGGAGGGTTCCCACACATTTTCATGGATACATTTTAAAAAATATTTTTTTTCATTTCCCACCTGCCTTTTTTTTCAAACATATCAGACTCAAACTGTATTCAAACATAATTTCAGCTATCTGGTATACAACGAGAAAGAGATGAACACGGGGAGAAAATGAGGAAAAGCAGGCCAACCTGATGGTAAACAAAATGCCACACATTGACACATATTAGAGCTACGTTACATTGACAGGAAAAGACATTAAATTTGCTATTTTGTTACATTTGGAAGGTTACCCATGGAAGATACTGTAACTATTTCATCATTACACACAACAAAGTTCCATGAATTTTCCAAAGCTTTCAATAATTTTTAATATATCCATTCTTTTTCCAGGCCTGAAAATTGTGATTGTAAATTTCCATAACTTTTCCAGGTTTTCCATGACCTTGGGAACCCTGCATGTATTGATTGATATTGAGATCAGAAAAATATCCATATTCTGAAATTAACTGAAATCAGTTAATTTTAACCATATCAACCAACCTGTGGGGATGATCTCACTTGTTGCTATATTAATAGTATTTTTTCGTGAATATTTAACAGATGTTAGAATAATTTTGTTGGGTTTTTTTTTTTTTTAGTTTCCCAACTGTTCATTTATTGTTCTGGCATAGTCACTTCTTCACACACACTATTATTGTAATTCAAAATGGCCTCTTCAGGTTCAACATGGTGGAAATGCTTTATGATGATGCAAAACTTTTGTCGCATAATATTAAAGGAATACTTCGCCAATTGTCAACAAGATCTGTGTCACTGGGTGGGGGGCTGTGTGTGTAGATGAACAGTGTGAAGACAGCCCTCCCATGCGATCAGCTGCCATTTACCGATGGTAACTCCCATTTACCGATCATCTGCATTCACTCCCCACACGGCAGTGGTACAGACCTGGTTGAAAATCAGCATAGTATCCCCTTTAATTCAGCAATTTTCATGCCCTAAATCATGTTCAAGGAAGTACAAGGATTCTAAATTTTGTGTGTTAGTTTGTTTTCTGCAGGGTAAAAATGCCTCACAAACAGCATTTAGGCCATAACAGGATGCTGTGCGTGCACTGGAAGCTCGACTAATAACATTTCTCAGGTGGTTTAGCTGCTTCTCATGGCAGGATGAAGCTTTACAGCCTGACAACCCTGAAGCTGCAAGAAATAAAAATAACTGTCTGTGGTCAAGGAGAAACTTCCATGCAGTTTTAATGAGTTCAGATAGTAGAGCATCATATTGAGCTGACCTCAGATAAGTTTATATGCATATTTGTGCCTCTCTGCCTGCATTTTTCCACATAGTGCTAAGCTGTATGCAAATGTGAGCTTTTTTTGCATGTGTGGGTGTTAGTGTTTGTCGGCACCTCTCAGAGGTGGGGTCCTTGCAGTTGAGTGGGTACTTGAGCTCGATGACATGGCCGTTCCTCTCGCGCAGCAGATCCTGTTGTTCGGTGTAATACTGCACCAGCTCGGCCAGCGTAGCGAACTTCTCGCCTCCATACAGGTCGTAGTAGTCACCTGAGTTCTGGATCTTAATGTGGGTCACCTCATCGTTGCGCCTGAGAGGGAAAAAAACACAGTGGGAATTTATTACTCAGTTACCATGCGTGTTAACAGAGGTGAACTCACTCCAGAGAAGCATTCAGCTTTTTTCTCTCCTTGTTTTTCTCTTGCTCACTTGCACCCTGCAGATATTTCAGCTCTAACACACAAACAGCCACCCACACACATGTTCATACAGTATATGCTCACACAAACAAATCGAGACCATACACACTTTGTCGCCCACACTCACTCACAGAACATAAATGCATATACACTACGAAAATGCCCGGCTTATTGAGCCATCTGCTCCCATCTCAAGGCTCTGAAAACCTTTTTTTTTTAACACGTTATAGAATCTGCAGATGTGGTGACATTATTTTTTGTATTCTATAGGTGTTCTGTCTGTGACACGTTCATTTCTCTGCAAAGTGGAGCTGAACATATTGGTATATGTAATAAGTGCATAACTGTTATAATAAAGTAACTGTGCCAACACTGCAATGACAAAATAAGCCATAAGCTACTACCAGAAAGAAAATGCAAGAAAATGCTACTGTGGCCATTCAAAAATACTGATCCATTTTATCACACAGACTATTTTTCACTTTGACTTTTATAAACAAAACAACACCAATCTTTTCACTAGGGATCATCCCTTTTTCTTAATACTCTGTAGTTTATCTAATGTATTTGGAGGAAGGCTCTGTCGTGATTGCAGAACAATACAGAAGAAAGGCATGCAGCTGCCGAGCTCAAATACAGATAAGCCAGAAAACATTTGGTACCATTTTGCATATTCAAAGTCCTCTGACTGGCTCGAATAGGTGCACACAAATCTGAAAACACACCGACGCACACACAGAAGCAGTTCGACTTTATTAAAGATATTTGCCTGGAAGCAAGAATGAGATGCTGCTGCTCGAGCTGGATTGATAAATGTACTTGTTTTTTCATTTTCCATCTCTAGTGACTTCGTCCGACATGTTTCTTCAGCGCCGATAAACAAAACATCCTGTAAACATATTAAGTATGATGACACACAAACAACAGAGGGGGGTTAACCAGGCAGTCAGTACTATCTGATCTGGAGCATATATGACTTTATGACTTTGTCAATATAACAGTCCCCCCCCCCCGTCTCTCTCTCTCTATCGCTCTCTCTGCAAACTGATTATCAGCTAATGGTCATATCAAATGACAAAAATCCTATTTCCCTCAATCACTTTCCTTGTCCTCGTGAATGTCACATTCCCTTTTTCCTTCGTTCCATCCTCCCACTCAACACATTGTAAATCCTTTCCTTCCTCCTTTTCTGTCCCATAATCCATCTCTCTCTCTCCCTCCACCCCTCTCTCCCAGTATTTCCTGGTAATTGCTTTATGGCTCTATTAGTGGCTGTTGGCAGGGTGCCACAGGTCTATGGCCCTGCTAAAGGCCCCTCCTAAACTCTCAGGCCAAAGCCCCCTTTTCTCTCAGAGTTTAACACCATTAACTCTGGAATGAGCCAAACACGTCCTATTAGATTTTCATTCACTTCCCTGCACTGCCTCTCTCAGACATTGATAACATTTGTGGATTTATTGCGATATGGCAATCGCCTCTACAGACAGAGTTCAGGGAGCCAAGGTCAGCATTGAGTCGACTCGGCTCTGGCTCACTAGTGTCTATTTCAATAAATGATGGATTACTTAACATAAATGTCTGTCTTTTATACCATGTTTTTGTGGGAAAGAGTGAAAGAGGTAATTATGTTTTATGACATTCTCTACCATCTTGTTCTTTTAGTGATAACTGAGCCAATCCTCTTTTGATATACAGCATGAATTATCAAATACCACAGGTCTATTTGTAGTTACCCTACTAAACAATTTTTCCACTATAAGACAGCCTGCTTAGTGCCTTATTGAAGAAGTATTTCACTGTTGGAGAGATGGGTCTTTTTATAAAATTGGACTGTGAATGTAATAGAAAGATGCAAATACTTTTGAAACTGGTCACCAGAGAAAACAGAACAAGAGCTAGAAAACTTACTGTTACCGGAGCGCATTGGGCTAACTAACACTTCTGCTGGTGGATGACACAATGCATGCTGGTTTTGGTCAGCTCTTGCAAAACAAACATGGCAGCCGGCTGGTAACAAAAAAGCTCATTTTACACTTAAAACGTAAGCTAAAACAGATTTTTGAAAACATTTTAGGTGATAAATAGACAACACAGTGAAAGAAACGTGGTTTATATTTGATCAGCACTGTTTAGTTTTACAGTTTCATCTCAGCTTTTTCAACCTCCATTTTCACAATAAAGAAAACAGTGTGGTGCCCACTTCCTGTTCACAAACTCTCGAATTACAGTGCATTACAAGAGAGCAGATATATGTTTCTGAAAACATTTGAGGCAATATTTTTATATCTGGATATGCATCAGCACTGCCTACTTTTACCGTTAGATCTGAGTTTGAGAAAGAGAGAGGGTGAGAGACAGAGAGAGGAGCATCTCTCTCTCCAAGCAGGGAGATCTGGATGCTGGCAAGGTGGAGGAAAGTTTACCACCATTCATTTACACATACTATTCACACTGTTATGATGCAAAGTTGGTTGAGAATTAGCAAAGTATCCCCTTGAAGATGCAAGGTAAACCAGCAAATGGTACAACTTTTTATCTCAGCAGCAACAGACTGGACAACGTAATTTTTTCATCCTGCTTATTTCAGAATACATTTTCAAACATTAAATACCTTTCAGAAATAGTTATTATTCAACAATAGCTCTGTATATGGTGTATATGGTTCTTCTGTCTCAGTAGAGATTCCATGCTGCCCTTAATGAAGAACTCTCTTTTTCATAACAAAAAAGAAACCCAACCAGGCTTGTGGCACATATTGGCATTGTAGTCTATGGAATATTCAGCTCCACACAGCAAATTGGTAGAGCATAGCAATGTTGTTCGAAAAAATACATCTCAGTATTTTTATAGCCTTGATAATAATGCTGAATGCAGTGCTGAGCTGTAACAGCTTTCTATAAGCCATACATAAAAGTAAATCAGTAACCCAATTAATAGTATTTTAATGCATTAAAATCCTTTAGTTATTGACAAGAACATGCTTTTTTGATTATTTGTACATTAAAGACAATCAATTTGTTGCATAGCCTATTGTGTGGTGTAACACTGATTGTTTGAGTAAAAGCAAAATGAATTCTACTTTTCAATGATGGGCAAATGCAAAACAGCACAGGGAACAACCTAAAGTACCAGCTGCTTCATAAGCATTCTTACATACTGTTGAGTCCTTGATGCTACAATCTTTGGTTCCATGGAAAATTATAAAGAGTAATCTTGGATACAGAGCCTGTTGTAGTTATTTAATTATTAATTTATTGTTCAAATCCAACCAATGTGCCATTAATTCATGCATTCATAAATTGTTTACTGCACTACAAAGTGTGTTTTGGGGTCAAATTTAAGCATGGTTCTGTTAAGGCACTTTAGAATCCTGTTAACTCATCCTTTGTCAGTCATTCATATTCCAACTCAGGTGCTCTCCTTTAACAAAGTGTTATGGATATTTATAATTGATTGTCACACATTTCATTAAAATAAGGCAGGTTTTCCTTTCATTTAGATTCCATTCAAATCCATTCATGACAAAAAAAAATTGGCATCAATGTAATTCATTACTGACAAGTGCATAGCATCAAAAACTTTTGAATGTTAAAAAGCAAAGAATCCTGCATACTGTCCATCACTTGTCACTTTACCGACATTTCTAGGTCCTTTCACAGTTGAGGATGTAACATAAAATTGTTGTGATGAACATCTACGAGAAGTGCAAGTTGTTCCTCCTTGCCAACAGAAGTTCTGTATTTTCAAATCACTGTTTGTTCTCGCTGATTATTCCAGCTACAAAAGAAGGTGTGGAAAAACACTGTTATATCATACTGAAAGTTTGCTCACAATTAAATGGATTCACTGATAATGACAAGATACATTAACCTCATCTATATGGCTTTGTTACATGTGATGATCACCCAATTACACAGGATATGTAAACTTTTTTTATCTAAGTGCAAAAAAATACAAATTTTCTTTGCATAAACAAACCAAATAACGAGACAAATTTCAATAACTTCCCGCCAAACAAGAAGAAACCTAAAGTATACAGTAAGTCCTAAGAATGTGCATTGGAATTCAAATCAATCTTTACCATGTATTTAATTTGATGATATCCTGCTTTACTGAAAAACCAATGCAATAGATACCAGCAAGATAAGTTTGTCCTCGATTATGCTATCAACTGGCTGCACTAACAGGGCTGACCGAGCAGAAGCACAAACGTACATAGAGTCACATAGTCCTTCACAGCTCCTCTCTGTGTGAACACTACGCTCTGCTGTGGCACAACAGCCAGCAGCAAACACATCACATCTGTGTAGGATTATGTGTCAAAAACTTCTCCACATTCTATCCAGAACACTGAAGCCTGCAAACTACTGAGGTTTTGTCATAAACAGTATTCAGATCAGTATGACTGAACAATCTGATACACTGATAAGATGAAATACACAAACACACACACAAACACAGACAACTGGGAAATGCACATAAATATGCATGTGGAAAGCCCAGAATGTATAAATTATTGCTTGCTTTGCCCTGAAGCTATTCCAAGCAATATTTTTCCCTCAACACAGTCTGAAACCACTGAGAAATCCCTTTTACTGTATCCACTCCACTTATCAAATTGAGGGTGATAAAGTTTTGGCCTCTATTTCAATTCCCCCTTCACAGCTCTACAGACTACTACTCTGTTTTTTTTTTTTTACCTAAATCTTAAAGGAGGCATGTTTTCATCTGATATAAAATTCAGACGTTATGTCAGGTCAGTGTGATCTGTGTCTCAAGAGCTTGTCCTGATAGACTGTGAAAAAACCAGGCATTCAACCACCGCATCATCTGGTGAAAGCAGAGATCTCTGTGAGCTACCTCTATTTCCTCAGCTCACTCACCTCACTTCTGAACGTTGGGCAATTCAAGCCCAGAGGTGTCTGCAAATTCAGACAACCAGGAAAACTTTTAATCATCAAGATCACTGGGGCTGCACCAAATAGTTTGAAGCTTTGAAGCCTCATTCGAATTCCAAATCAGCATTTGAATAGACATGTCTGTTCATTCTGGTTGAACCTAGTATTTTTTCACAGCTGCAGATAACATTAGGCTGCACTAATATTCAGAAGTCATTGAATATGACATGTTGTGATTTATTTGACTGGCATTTCTCTTGCAGGATACGTATGTTGCTATAAGCCTAATACTTCGGTCACACTAGCAACACAGCAGCAGGCTACAAGTCATTTTCAATGGAAGCCGGTGACAAGGAGATACAAACTGAGTCCTGACACCTGTCGCTGTTGACAGACATGACGCACTACAATTCAAGTTAGGCTGTCCTCAACTTTTTACAACGCTCCAGTGAAGCAGGGAAGCATCGGCCAAACATATGTTCTCTTTCTAGCTATGGTACTGTGCTTTATGGTACTTTATCTTAGATAGCTGATGTTATGTTAGCTTATGCGCATTACGGTGCACACGGGATGATATGTGATGGATATGAGTGAGGCACTGAAATGTGATGTTAAAACAGGACTCAGACATTGATCAGAAGCGTAGATTTTTTTTTTTTTTTTTGACCAAATACAAACATTAGATGGCGTTCAGTTGAAGTGGTCTGTGGCAAGTACCAGACAAACAGAAGCCTGTAACTATGTAACTATGTTATCAAGCACTTTAACAACACTTAAATACTTACTGAAAGTAAGAAAAAAACAACAACAAAAAAAACTATGCTGTATCACGATGTGCTAAGTTAAATGTCAGAATACAACATTCACATCCGTCATAGGAATAAGGAAGCTGTTAAAACATGTTAAAAAATAACATTTGTAGAGAAATGTAGTTTAAATACGGTTAACATTCATAGATTGACATTCACAATAATGATAGGGAAATTTACTCGACTGTATTATCCTATAAATAGCCTGGCTGCAGTGGAAACATATCTAAGGCTGGCATTATATAATACAGAGGCTAGGAGAAATCCATTTGCTCTCTGTGGTAACTTGCCCTGCAAAATTCTCTCTTAAGATTGCCCTTAAAATTCCTCCTCGGGGTCTTTAGAGTGAATAAAGAGCATGAAAAATGAGAAAACTTGACCGGACTGCGCTCCTTACGGAGTTGGACTTGGATATAAATTATGGTGAAACTTTTTCTGCTTCAAACTTTCTCTTTCTCCATCTTTGAGTTTTATGAAACTCTGAATTGATTACATTTTCAAACCCTCAAAAAGCTCTCATTAGCGTTTGAGACTTCAGACTTCAGAAGCTTTTATAGCAGCAGCTCTGTCCGACCCCTCCTTACTCTGTTCGCCTCATAGACCAGAGAAGAAGAGAGGTGGTGGAGATAAGAAGAGGAGAGGCAGAGAGACGAAGATAAGACAGGGAAAGAAAGGGACGACGGACTCCCTTGGCATCCATTACAATCTGAACAGTGACTATCACGCTCATAATGGCCTTGGTAAGATGAAACCTGGTTAATGACTGGCTAATTAGCCTCTCCTCTGCTGTGATAAGACACTGTACGTGTGTGTGAGAGTGTGTGTTTGAAAAGACACTAAGACTGAGTTAGGTAGTATGATAGCGTGCTAAGAAAAACTTTTGTAGATACAGGATAATGAAGTAATTATCTTCAGTATATTCCAATATTTTCTACTTTTTACAGACTATTTGATGCAGTGCAATCAGTGTAAAGCCAGAAGTAAGAAAAAAAAAACATCTGTGAACATTTGGATTCAAAAGATTAGAAAACCTTATGACCTTTTTTCCCTACTTATAACACTTTTTGATTTTAATTAATTTTTACAATTTCTACTCTGAAACTTTGCACTGATGGAGGTGTACTGTAGCAATAAAGTGCTTGGTTTTTACAATAAAAATCACAAATAGGCACAATTGTTGACTGACTTTTGCCCCTACAGATGACCCAGTTTCCTGAGAAACAGGATACTGTGGCAGGACATATAACGCTGTATTCACTGCAATACCAATACTGCCCCTCTGTCACTTTTTTTTTAGTTTTGATGTTGCAGGTTCTGGTTTTTATTCTGTGTGTTTGTTGTATCTAGGTTTATGTTGGGCTGTTTGTCAAACTTATTGTGCTAAAATATTTCTATACGGTCAATTCTGAGGCATAAAGTTGCCCTTAAAATAAGGCCAAAAAAGAGAAACTGGATTGACATACAGTGTAAGAAAAAGCTCTAATTTTTAACAACTTTTCAACAGGATTAGTTGTTTTTCTTCAATACTTTATCTTTTTTTTTACTGTATAACCACAATGGCTATTAAAAGTTCCCTTTAAATCCATGTAATCTTGCAACCACATTTATTTTAGTTTCAAATCTAACTTCAATACTGATCCCAGATACAAAGAGATACAAATACCTGGAAACCTGAGAAATGTAAACCTATTTTGCTAAACAGCAGCCAGCAAAAGGGATATTGGTACTGGGATAGGGTACTGGTAAATATAATAGCGGCACTGAATAGTTCTAAAGCTGGTAAACAGACCCACTAATGTCACTTAAACAACAATTTCAATCTTGTTAACTTGAGCCAATATTTGTCACAATGAGCTACTGGTCAGACCAAGTATCAGCCCCTGATACCCTTTTCCATCAACTGGTTCTTGAACCAGTTCTGTTCAGGATTCTTGGCAGCTTGGTGCTTTCTAAAGAACCAGCCCATGTTTCCACCAGTTTTGCTCAGAACCATCGTAATCAAAGATGTGTCATCAACAGAGGGCGCAGCACAAAGCACAACAGAAGTTAGCAGGAGAAGCAAATTTGTGGATTGCACTGGTTACCTGCAAAATTTTGTTCTGCATTTAAGATATTTGTTTTTTTTAAACATGTATAAATCAAATATTAATGATCCAAAGACATGCTCTTTTCTTCCAGCAATTTTGCTCTGAATGTCTAGAATTAGGTTCAGGAAAAGAACCAGTTCCATGTTGGTGGAAAAGGGGTATGACTGCACTGAACTGAGCACTAATACATTTTATACAGAGACCTTTCTGGGACCACATGGTGGAAAAATAACTGTACAAATCCATGTGGACAATCTTGCAATTCATGCCTTTGTCATTAATGCTTGGGATTTAAGCTATTATTTTTCTCATTTTGACAGTATAACTTGTGACAACACAAGGTTAAAGGGTCTGACTGTTTGCAGTTGTAATTGGTTTTGTTCAAAAATTACAGATTGGAATTTTATGACTGATCTTTATATTTGGAAGGATAAGATTAACTATTATAAACCAAAGAAAGCTGTTCCTTGTTGCATAGCAACAATAAACATTTAGGTAGTAGACTGAAGGGATGTAAACAGAGTGTGATCAAGCTTCATTGTAAATATGGATTGTTGATCTGAGGGCAGGGATTACAAAACAGTTTGCATGGATTTACACATCAAAGTTTATACTACCATGTGACACCAGAAGGGCTCCGTAATTTTTATGACTTCTAAATTCTCTTGGTCTCTCTTTAATATGAAGTCTGCTTTCCTCCTCTTCCTCTTAGTTCAGTGTGACCAACCTTCTCTAGCAGGTGTAGAGGTTCTGCACACGAGCCACTTGACCTGTGTGTGTGGGTTTAAGTCTGACAGGACCACAAACTGTGGCTACAACTCAGCCCACCAACCTTCCTGTGGTGTGTGTGTGATTTATGACACTCTGGACCACACAGGCACGCACGCATGCACACACACACACACACGCGCACACACTCACACATTCAAACCACAGGCAGTGAAGGTCAAAGCCTTCACAGGTCCCTCTCTCTTTAACATTATTTAAAAGCTTGCAGCTGCCTGTCTAACTTCATTGTTTCCTTTTCCTCCTTCTGTCTCTGTTTCTTGCACGCACGCACGCACGCACGCACGCACACAGGCACGCATGCACGCACGCACGCACGCACACACGCACACACGCACACACGCACACACACACACACACACACACACACACAGAGCCTCTCCCTGCCCATGCCGCCATGCCAGTCGCAGAGTAACAAATGCGTTTGGGCTTCCTTCCAGGTGCTTGGCCGACTGATGTATCTCTTAAAAGCTTCCGTTGCCAAGGAAGAGCCACTCTTCAAACTCTCTCTTCTATCTCAGTTTGTTTCCTGCTCTCTGTAATCACCATAGCATGTAATGCTGAGTCCTACTTACCAGAAATTTCACACTCTCTACAGCACACCAAGGGCACGTATGACAGGTTTCACAGGGTACTCGATTCGACTGTGCTTGTCCGACTCACCTCAGTGCCACCCAGCTGCCCAAAGTATGATTTTCAGTTACCAAATCGCACATTCCAAATCTGTTATCTAACAAGTTCCTAAAAAACACTTACACAAAACAACTTCTGTTCAAATGGCATCTATTTACCCATGGACAAAAATCTTACATCACTTGCTGAGCTCGGGTAGGAATTTAAGAGACTGAGGCCTTCCCCTCTTCTGAGTAGCCCAACTTCAGTCAGACCTGCACAGTCACTCCTCGTTGTCAGACTGAAAACTGGCTCCACAGTCACATAATTATTTTATTGTCATTCGGGCACTCTTGAGTTTTGTTTGTGTGAAATCTTTTGGTCTTCCAGGCATTTAGGCTTATACAGTTGGACTCACTTAAAATCACAAAGGATTGGAACACTAGCTAAGTGCCTAAAATTTAAATGTCACAACGATTATTTTCCAGAGGGAACCACTTGCCTCTCTAATTACCCGTTCAGCCTCTGAAAACGACAGCCCCAGAGATTTATTTGCTCTCAGGGCTGAACTTTGAACAGGTGAGAATATTAAGATTAAAAAGTGAGGCTGATGATGAATGTCAAAAACAATATCAGCGTGACTGCAGTCACAGTTTTTCTATGCAAGTGGAGGTGAGGTCTTACCTGACAGAGAGGGTAAAATCCCCCGGATTGCTCTTGCTGGGCCGGGCCAGGAAACTGCCGTGGACGCCCCGGGTCAACAGGAGCTGCTCTGCCTCGATTCCGGTGATGTTGGGGTGGAACCACCTGAACAGCAGAGAAAAACAGGGCACAATAGAGTGGCATGGTAAACACCAAAACGATCCATTTGTCCAGGAGAATGTATGCAATCTGTGTTGACCACCAGCTTCCTTTCCTATAGGGACAAAACAGACCCCAACAGAAAAGATCTACTGAGTTCAAATTTGTATATCATTTCCATTATATTATGTCAGTTTTACAAATATTTTACATTTAACTGTCAGACACAACAGTCCATTTCAGTCAAAATGTCTGTTCTGCAGTCACGCTGACTATGAGAGCCTGCAGTGTTTCAGCTTTAACCACTCAGCTCTACATTTCAGAGTGCTATTAATGTACAGACCTGTAGGAGTGTTTTGACATATTTCATATGCAGCGGTCGTGACAGAAGAAATGTGTAATGTTCCATTTGTATGGTTAAGAACTAGCTTTATGTCGGTGGAGACAAACATTGGGTAACCTGATGAAAGGTTAATGTAGAAGAAAATACTATAAAGAGTCAATATGGCCACAAGTATTTAGACAGTAGCACTTTTTCTATTTGTTTGGCTCTGTTCTCGAAATGCAATATTAACGGTAAGGTTTAAGTACTACTACTACTGCTACTTTCAGCTTCAATTTCAGGATGTTGACATTGAAGATGAGCCAGCACTATAGGATCTGTGTCTCATTTATTCATCTCATTGTCATTTGCAAAAACAGATGTGCAGCTGTAGGATTGTTAAGCGTAGCTGAATAAACAGACTCCTGCTGAGAAAGGACTTAACCGGCCTATGCATGTTAGGTTCAATAAGTGTACCCCAGTCAAATCATCCTGACACTGGCGTTTTCAAAGAACAAACTAACAGCTAAGATGACTTAACAATGTCTCAGCTCCTCGTCCTCTGGCAGTTGGATCAGATCAGCTCAGGTGGAAAAATAACTGGTTCAAGGTACAATACAAAATTACCCCTGCTAGTTTAAAGAAAAGTTAAACTGGGATTCGTGCTCCAATGACCAACAAAAATTGTCAGCAGTGTTAAAAAAAATTCTTAATTTGGGCACAGCTGCCATTCATAAGTCAAGTTTAATCGACAGACAGATCGTAGACAGATGTTTAAGGGTTATTTATATGAGGTGAGTGATGGCAATAAAAGGGTATGAGCATGGTACTAGACATGTATCAGGCAGTGGCGGTTGCATTTAATCTTCTCTAACACAACACCAGGAGCACAGAAATGTGAGATCTGGCCACAGAGAGAATAAGAAACAGATTAAACATCAGTCATTTCAAGTTATGAATATTACACTTAATTATTTTCTTTGTAATACAACTATGGTATATTTTTTTAGTTTCAACAATATCATCATTTACCAAGAATTTGAAAACCATTAAATGTACCTCACTTAAAGAAATGATATCTCAAGTCTCACATTAGTTGCCTGCTGGTGTCTGTAGTTTGTTCATTGACACATTAGAGTAAAATTACACTAATAAGTAAGACAAACTACTGTAAGTTAAACAGTAGTAGTCTGACTAACGCTCTATTTCAAAACTCAGCTGTATGAAAAAGACAACTTTCAGCACATCTGGAAGCAACAGTATTTGCTGAAAATTACATTCCATCTTATTTATGTTCTTATTCTTAAAGATTTATTCACAGACGGTTCAGAGGTTCAAAACAAAATCTGCAATTATGACTCCAGTGGTGCATTAGTTAGGTCTGTCACAATAATTACATAATCCAGTTACTGAGATCAGCAAAAGTGACTAAAGCTGTGTCCATACAGTACTGTGCAAAAGTCTTAAGCCACCATAGATTTGTTGTTTTAGCAAAGTTGCAATGAGGATATACATATGTGTGTGTGTGTGTGTGTGTGTGTGTGTGTGTGTGTGTGTGTGTGTGTATGTGTCTTTAAGATACAAACAAAGAATACGGAAAATAATGTACAATGCATCAAAACACAAAAGTAAAAAGATTTAGAGAAAAAGTGGTTTAAAGTGGTCCAAGACTTTTGCACAGTACTGTATTTTGTACAATATTGCTCTTATGTTTATTTTCTAAATGAGAAGCTCACCACCAATTTAGCCAACAAATTGCCAGAATTTACAGCAGGGCTTTCCAAAAAATGTAGAGACTTGGGCACAGCACCTACAAGCTTTTTCAGAAAACCTAAGCTGAAAGTACAAAAAAAAAAGTTATGGTGAGACACTTTTTGCAATCATTTCTGTTGCACTGTTAAGTTGCACTGCTTCTGCCCTCTCCTTTGCTCTTCATGTCTGAGTGTCACATCCTGCATTTTGATGTCTGAATATTCTTATGGATTAAATGGTCATTTGTCTTTTAAAGGGTGTACTTGCATTATTAGATTATATTGTCATTATATCAGCGGTATAAAAAGGTCTTAAAATGACTGTCAATGAACTGACTGAACAATGTATAAACAATATATCAACAATAGTTATTGTGACAGGCCTAGTATTATTTATAGTGCACTTGTTTCTTTGAATTAAACCACACATTTGTATGTCCTGCCCTGGTTTGAAATGAAAGAACACTCAGGTTTACAGTACTGCAAAGCCAAAGCTAATGATTACATGTTACTTCCTCTGTTGCTAAACACTTCAGGCAAATATTTATCCTATCCACTTCTCAGGTATGTCAACCGATTATCTGTGTTGTGCACTCTTACTGGAGTGTTTGACGCTGCCACCTATCCAAACCAAATTCACTATTCACAAACAGCTTTAAGACATAAACCCAGCACATCCAAACACTGTGACTAGCACTAACATGCTGGAGTGTTGAGTACAAACTGTGTTTCATGAGTGAAGGACTACATTAATCTCAAAGAAGCAGCGAGTAGGTACGGCAGCAATGCCTCAACGAATGGCTGTACGTCAGCTGTGTGGATTTAAAGCTCATGTTTAAGCAGGGATCGTTGGGTTAAACCTCTCTAACTACTGTGTGCCATTGCTGGCTAATCCAATGCACCATTAGCCATCCACAGTCTCATTTGTTTGTCAAAGAAGTGGGTTTTAAAAGTGCATGTATACAGTACGTGGTATAATGTCAATTAGTGGTGACACAAAAAATGTGCCATAATTCATGTGTTGTAAGCACCACTACAGCTATGCAACTCTGTTTTTTATGCACTGCCTCTCATTGTTATACTGGGATTTCTTAAATGTAAGTCATAAACACATTTGAGTCTTTAAGTTATTTTATACAGAAAGGAATAATCAGGCAACCACAGCTGCAGTAGTTTGAGACAAATGATCAAATGGGTTGTGTGAAATGAATTAGTTCCAGCCATTTGTAAAACCGCAGGTCAACCTAGAGAAAACAAATCAATAATGATAGTGATAGTGATAATTAACTGTTTTGGTCATTTATTGATTAAAACTATATAAACATTGTTTGTTTCAGCCCCTCAAATCTCACAATTTAAATAACTATTTGATTTGGAAAAAGATCTATAGATTAAAGGAAAAAAACTTGTGTGTGGGTTTTTAATGATAGTATTTAAACAACTAAACCCATGCATAACAGTAGTCCACTGTCCAACACTTTTTCTATGCAACTCAGAGAGTATTTCACTTAAAACTAAAACTGCCTTTCACAGAACACTAAAACTTTAAAGACAACTCTCCAGGACTAAACCAGCTGGTAGCTGGCAAGTATTCTTGCTACTCACAGATCATTGACGACAGAGCTTGACTACAGAATCAAATCTGGCTCCTCAAGATCATCATTTACTGTTGCATCATATTTGACTATGATATCCAGATAATTTCAAAAGTAAGCTAAATATAAATACTTCTACCTTATCTTTTCATTGTTTAAGACAGGCTTTTGACAAAAAATATTTTTCAATTGACAACTTGTCACTTATTTTTTCCAAGACACATGTTGAATCACTGCTGTATAAAATCCATTCCATCATAGGAAGTTATAAGCCAGACATTTAGACATATTATGAAAGGCAGTAGATTATTTCCTGTAGGCTCTCCGTCCTACTAGCACACAGAGAATCTGCAATTTAAAAACATTTACCTAAATAGATTTTAAACTGCTGTCACAACACTTTGTGTATATATCTATTATTTGTTTGGAGTAATGGAAATTTGGGGGAAAAAAAGGGACCATCTTGCAATGGGATCACTCCAGTTTCTCTTGTAACTTTTTTTCAAAATATCTGTTACTTATTCAGTTCCTCTTTAAACTTGGTGCAGACTAAATTTTGAGCTACAAGTTCTACTCAGACAGAGGAGGACAGTAATATTGCATAATTGCATTGCATCAGCTAAAGGGCTTAAGTAGGTGCCTCCATCAGGATGTTGTATTTCTATCACTGCCGAACGAAGCTGATCGCATCTGGTTATTTGTCCAGTGGGAAAGGGGTTTTACACACGTGTAAAGTTTTATTCTGCATATTGTGATGCTATCGCAGTGACAAAATCTGTCCACAGACAAAGTCACTACTGTGGTGGTTCCTGCAAAAATAGGTGTTTCCAGGACCACATTTTGCCATGATGACACACACACAAACACAAACACACTCACACGCACGCACACACACACACACACACACACACACACACACACACACACTCACGCACACACACACAGACTATCAAGGTGAAAAAAAAAACAGTCACCACTAGATGAATTTAAAATTTTTCCTCTAGATTATTCAAAAACTAGAACAACCTCTATTTTTAGCCCTTGACATGTCTTTGGCAAGATAATGCTTGTAAATGACAATGATTCAACAAGGATGGGAAAACAGACTTTTTTTGAGAATGACATATAGACAGAATGAGTCATGGAAATAGTGCATTTCACATCCTAAATCATAGCCTTTCACCACCAGCCCGCGCACATTACAAAGGCTTATTATTGATTAATATAACCCAGTGGAGAGCAGGCAGATGGTGATACAAGAGCGCCTTCATGAAGCTCATGCTGAGGAGATAATATCTGAGCGCTTCAACAGTAGGCGAGCATTTAGGCGCTTCTGTTTTTGTACACTGTATGACACAAACTCATGACAGTAAGATAAAAATAAGACTCATGTGTCAGCTCAGCAGATCTTGTGTCACTTCAGAGTGGCGAATACAAAGCAGAGTACTGTTGTGGTCACTAAGGTCTGAATCTCAGTTCACATTTTGTGACACAATTTAATAATTTATTCAATAGCTCATATAACCACAAAAACCTAAATACAATCACTGCGTAATAAGGATATCTGGGCCTGACATTCTTATTGCCGACTGTTGGAATTTCTGTTCGTCAGAACGACTTAAAAATTCAGATCAAATGAACCGTGAGTGACATTTACTAAAACTAAATCGAAAAGGCTTGAAATTGCTTTTTGGGAGCTAAATGTAAATGTCAGACGTGTGCGCTTTTATAGACGAAGCAACCGTCACCATTTTGCATTCAACAGATGAATCTAAGTGACACTGACTGCTTGTCAATCACAAAGCTGCCTGACCTGTTTTGACGATGACATGCGAGGAAACACGAGAGGAGTGAAAGAGGAGACAGGTGAAGCAAGAGACAGACACTGCAGGAGTCAGTAATGATGCTACATGTGTGATGGGCTTTGTACAGAAGGGAATGACACATGATATATTTTAGAATTTAGACCAATGCAGCGCACTACATCTCTCCACTGAGGTCATCGAGGTCATCCTTTATTATAGGAGGAACCACAGGACTAAAACATTCTGAAATAAAATGCCAAAATATGTTAAATCTAGATACAAATATCAGTCCAGCCTGCATGAACAGAGAGTCTTGACTGGACTGGTCCAGCTTACGACAGACGGACCACAACAGACCAGCCCAGACATCTGACCCAGACTGCACCTGACCCCCTTATCCTCACTGGGGGGCGAACCCGATCTGCTGCGCTTTCCCTCATTCCACAAGCCCCGCGAAGCAGATTATAGGAGGAACTTTACAAATAATAAACACTGACCGATTACAAAGGGATTAGTCTTAAAAACATGTATGAGTGGAGGGTGAATTGGACAAGGCCCTCCCTCCGACATCAGAAATATTTCTGGAAGTCTGGCCTGGAGGCTGGCCTATTGAGCTTAGGACAGAAATATGTAAACAGACAGGAAATGACTCAATGGGATGGAGAGAAAGTGTTAAATGTATTATCCACTGCACTGAAAGTGAGTCCATAGGAGATTTATTCTCACCAAAATGCAATTACATCTCTAGGCTAGAAAATACGAAGCAGTGCATTCTGAGAACATTATGGCTAGTATTCTTTTTTTTTTTCCTGTTTTCCATGGTTTATCATATATTTTGTCACACTGTTTATTCTGTTTTATTATCATTTATTTGTTTCAAATAAAATCTGAATGTCAAGAAAAAGTTTTGCGTAGATGTGGACCACCTGAGTTGGCATCGGATGTCAATACAATGTGAGAAATAGACATTTGTGCATGTACTGCCTGTGCATGTACAAATGGCAAAATAAACTTGGACATTACTCCTGTTAAATTATAGTAAGAATAAAAATCAGGTCAACAATACTTTAAATGTCTAATAATGTTACAATTTAACGTTGTGTGGAGGTTGACATTATGATGTTTTGCAGATGTTGGATTTTGTTCTCCATACCTTATCACGCAATGTTATTATTCTACATCAAAATGACATCGGCATGAGACATTTAAAAGACAAGATTTTGGTGACTTAACTACACAATTTAATGCCAAAAAATATCAACACCACCTGTCATCAGAATTGTACACCAAGTTGATGTTGGCATTAAACTTTGGGCTGATGTTACATTTTGGTCACCTGATGCCACAACCTAAATTCAACCAGATATCAATGTCTAACAATGTTGGCAGCCCTTGGGATGACTAAATCAAATATCCATATCCATGTCTTACCAACTATATGTAGGGCTGGATATTTATTTTATTTTGAGAGCTGACACCATACATTGAGTTTTGATGCCTTTGAGGATGGTAAACGTCTTTCTACAAACCCATATAACAAGAGAAGCCATAGATATCAAATGTTAAATGTTATTTAATGACATTCAGCCCTTACTAAATAAAGTATAAAGTTGGCAAAATTATGATGAAATCAGAAACTGAGAAAAGCATTACAGTCCAACTGCAAATTAATTTGTAATTTGAAGCCAATACCAATATGGACATTTGGGAGTTTAAAAGAAATGTAATGATTCTGTATTTGCTATTTTTTCATTAACACATAACATGATCAAACATATATGATAAAGACCCCCCTGGAAAAACTTTTTGGAGAATTCCAATTATTTTACAGTTGTGATCAAACTTTTCAGTGGTCTTCAGTGGAAGAACTATGGGATGGCATCACTGTTCTGTGTAACTTACCAGTTGACATATACACACATACCAATATATCTGTAACATCCTAAGATGAAATCAAACCATCATGCCAGCTCAGGGTAGTTTTCAATACTCAATGCTATGTACACTATTTATATATTTTATACCTGTAAAATGAGGTATTTCATTATCTTTATTTGACTATATATATTTTTCCACCTGTCACAGCCCTTTCACTACAATAAAATTCAAACTGTCCACTACATTTAGGTAACTGTACTGAGGAGCCATTGACAAGTCATGGGTGTCAGCTGGTGGACAGATTACTCTGGTATTGTTTTTAATCCTACCCAGATTCATAAGGAAAAATAATAACAGTGGGGCAAAAATGCCTTATGTCACTAATCCATATCTAATCCATCATCACAGCGCTGCTGTCACTCGTCAAACTTTCAAAACAATGGAGATGGGCTGGAACCAGGCGTAAACACTGGACCAATGCTTCAAAAACACAATAGCAGCAACTAGTGCACAACTGTTCACCTTGTCAGGTTTGCAGACAGCTGAAGGCAGGGGGGGCACCTTCCCCTGAGTGTCTTGGCACACAACTCTTTCAGCCTTCTTAACAACTAGAGCATACTCTGAGCCCTTTTGTAACCAAACATCCTGAAACGCCCACCTTTACAGCAACACGCACACATCAATGTACAGTGACAAAATACATGCATATGCACAAACACTTCTGCAAAGCCAGGTCTCCACATGCTCTTCAGAGTTCACTTTTCATCCTTCAGCGCTGGATTCTGTGCATTAAAATAAGCAAACTACCGCAGGATTAAAAGGGAATTATTAACGATAAAAGGAGGAGTTAAAATGAATTTGAGGGTTGTCCGAAAGCAGAAAATATGCTGAAGTTGAATGGGATCGTTCCTGCCCTACCTCACCATTCTGGTCGAAGCCTGCCACAGCCCCTTGCTTCAGCAGCCTCTGAGTTTAGTAATCCAGCACTGGGCACTGTTACACAAGAGAGGGCGGGAGGGAGCGAGAGAGATATAGAGACGAAAGGCGGAGGGTGGCGATGGTGGGGGGGGTGCTTGTAAAAGTGTTACTGGGTTAGATAGAGTGAGACAGAGACAGTGAGAGAACGACGGGGAGGCGGGGGGATTGCTTTGTAAGAGTGTTAGAGAAAGAGAGTGAGAGAAAGACAGAGAGTGTGTACAGGAGGGAGAGCGAGGGGGCGGGGGCCTGTTAATCTGGGATTTGGACGAGCGTGAGCAGGCCTGATACCAGCACCCGTCAGTGCTATCAGTCGTCCCCTGCATTCCCTCCTTTCCCACCTCAGACCAATGTGACAGGCGCTGGCAGACTGGTCCAAACCACCCTCTGCACTCTTCCCTCAGCCTCACCTTCTCTCCCCTTTCGTACCCTAGGAGGTAAGCGGCTGGTTGATGGCTCCAAAGCCAACAATGCAACCCTAGAGTTAACAGAGCTTTCTCTGGCTGTAACACAGAGCAGGCCAAGCCAGATACAAGGTCCCTGCTATCTTGTCTGAGGCTAAATGCAACAGCTGTGTTGCCCGTGCCTGGAGATTACACCAAATCGTGCGCGGCGTAGTTACACCGGATCATAGTTAGACCTCGCCAAGCTAAACCCCCCAATCCAGCCAATTCAGCAGTATGCCATTAGGCTATTAATTTTGCAGGGCTGGGTTAGTCAGCTTTGTAGATGAGTTAGAAAATAAATGCAGAGAACAAAGGTTTGGCAATGTCAGACTGCAGCATAATGTCTACTGACCTTACAAAAACCTCTGGATTTTGCACCTATCTCAAAGAACAGGTTCAGTTTGATTTGACCTACTTTTATCTTACATGTGATTTAAGTTAAATATGGTCTGCATTACAGTTTCATTCATGGTCTCATTGATCATATCTTTTCATAAATTATCTGACAAATATTAGTTAATACAGATCATTCTCGGGCTGTACTCAGAATTAAGTCAGTCCAATCAGATTTGGCTGTTATATACAAATATTCAGTGATTTGTTTTGTTTCTCCATATAAAGTTTTACAATTTGAACAGGCTCAGCGCAACGTTCAATGTGACAGTGGCATTCATGTGATATAGTAAATAAGCTAATGGCAGTAACGACAGGTCACAAATGCACAACAACATTTTTTGCAGGCACAAGACGTCAACTAAAAGCCAGCGAATGTATAATATTAGGTTGCTCTAAGCTGTAAATTCACCACCTCTAAAGCGGAAGAGAGAGGATAATGTTTTCTGTGAGCATGACAGTGCAGAGTGACTCTTCCTCTGTGCTGCTGCATCGCATGTACTGCAGCCTCTACTAAAGACTAGCATGGCAATCTAGAGCGCTTACTCTGCAGTAAAGCCTTGGGACCAAAAAGTCCATAGAAGCACAGCGCAAAGCACACTGAGTTGCAAAAAAATACCCCACAAAACAAGAATCCTTGACTGGAAGCTATCTAAGTAGTCTAAGGGGTCTCCAACTGAAGATCAGAATCTCAGACTTTCCTTATTTTTTTACCTTGAAAATAAAAATCCATCCCATAGTTCATTGTAGTGCTAGAGGAAAAGTCAGACAAACAAAGTCATGCCCTGGGGACCAGGAATGTGTGTACAAAATTTCATGGCAGTCTATGTGATAGTGTCAGTCTGGTCGGGTGGACTGACTGACAGACTAACAGACTGAAACTAGCATGCTAAAAATATCTAGCAGCCTTTAACTGAGTTTGTGCCCAGGGCAAACTGCTACTGAGGCTTCAACAACAGGTCAAACCACAATGTTTTCGCTCTAAATTGACCTTAATAAACTGGGCCAGATATGAAAGTGCAGGTCCAGCTTCCTAAATGCATGTTATAATTGTTAAATCCCTTCACAACTAGCAGCAGACAACAAATGTTCCATGTTACTACATTTTGGCGAAATACGTCTTCTGTGAAGACCACACACTTGTTTGTTGCTCTGATTCAAGCACTGTCCTTTTCGTAGCAGGCAGATCAAACAAAGACATTTTATTTTCAATTATGAAACCTATTTTCCCCAAAATGTCGCTTATGCAATCCTGGCTGCAAGGCTCTTGATAGATTTCTTGGAAGCCTTTTGGTGAGATTTGCAGTGAAACCATTATTTTGGGATCTGGTGTCTGTGTTGTCAAAGCGCAGGACAAAATGTATTTGCCCTTTCTCTGTCAGTGTGTGTTGCTGTGTTTAATGATTAACTTTAAGGCCATCACTCACCAAGAAATGCTTGTAGAAACAGACCTGGTTATGGAGAGGAAGTGATACAGAATACTGAGCTGCTCATTTACTTGCTGATGTTCAAAATACCCCCCCCCCCCCCCCAAAAAAAAAAAAACTTGATAAAATTACTCTTAGCTGCAAAGTAGGATGCCAATTCAGTATTATATTCGAGAGGGTACAATTAACCCTAAGGGTTGGATAATTGCACTGACATGCTATTAATTTTTACACATTCAGTTAAGACATTATTGCCACACTCACTTTTCGGGAATGGTTGGTTTGATATGAATAAAATTACTGAACCTGCCCGGTGTGTTTAGAGACCAGTTAAAAATTAATGCATCAGTGGCAAAATATCTCTCTTTGAGTGAAGTGCTTTGTTTTGCCACCTTGTCTTGTACTAAACCTAACTACCCAGGAATACTGAGAACTTTTCATGTGTCTATAGGCCTCTTTCTTCATACTTAGAGTAATGCTGATCACCTGGTATTAAATAATCTGTCAGAACATTAAAATAGCATTGTACAGATCTGCAGCATCAAGCAAGGCAACACCCCTATTGGGTGATAGGTCTGAAAAGTTATGTGTAGCCTTTTAATTTAACTAAAAAGATTTCTCTGTGTAAACCGTTGATTTGAGTCACTGTCTATGTCCATATCCTCTCCCTCCCTCCTCTCCTCAGATCATGCCTGCTGGAGCAGGAGTGAGTCAGGGCTTTCCAAGAATAGGATTCGCTTTGACAACCATCAGGCACCCTATTTCCCTGCATCTGGCCTTGGGTAGTGAGAGAAAGAGACAGAGACGAGACAAAGAGAACCAGATTTCGAATAGCCTGCTTTTATCTGACGAGCCGTCGACAGGAAAGGAGACAACAAAGTAGATGTGCTGTGGGAGAGACTGAGGCAGCTGGGAGCTGCAGGTTAGGCCTCAGGCTGGTCGAGGGGAAACAGGCCCAGTGTGCATCCAGCCACCATTCTATCCTCTTACATAATGTCTCAAGTTCAATATAGCTCTGGTTGGCTATTTAAAGCGCGCCTGTCTAGGCCCACTGACAAAAAGGTGATATACTTAGTAGCCACAGCGCAGCATGAAAGCCTCTGCAGGGGCTATATTGGTCACAGACAAGCCCAGGGTGTGGATTTTGGTAATGTCGCAGATATTTAAAGCCCAGCTGATGATCCGGGGTATTTACATGAGGTGCAAACCTTGCACACCCACTGTCACTGGATGCTTCTCCTCTCTGTGTAGCACCAGGCAGTCAGCTTAGCAGAATTGGCTTAATGACCAACTTAGGCTGCGCACATGCATGCAGTTTGTTTTTCACACTTGCATATGTGTAACTCAACAGAGGTTGACTAACTGATTGGTGAAAATGCTGGTGCTGATTATGACAAACAGTAGAAAGGTTTCAGGATAGTTAGGCAGTTCTTAAATCATGCATTAACAACTCATTTCACAGGGTATTCATAGTTTAGGGTTTTTAGTATTTACTAGTGTAAACAATACTTGTCAAACACAGTAAAAGTGGTTACGGACATTAATGGTTAATAAATAACTACTAGGTTTATTCACAAACACATCCAACATTTTTTAGCAGACAACATGGAAATCAAACTTTCTACAAACTAGTTAATACACACCAGACATCTTGCCTCAAACAAACTGAGAACACAGAGTGATCACTCAAAAACGTTCAGCATTTTGACTCCACAACACAGCCCTCTTTGCAATTTTGTTTGTGCAAAATTTATCAGGGAGAAAGAGATTAGCATAAGTGAATAATCCTCTTTTTTTATTTGGATTAAAAAATGTACTGGTAGAAATACAGTATGTTTGATATTTAGATAATGTGTCTCACTTAGATATCATATTTGATTTTTTCTTTTAACATTGTCTAATGTTTTCTATCATCACAAGAAAATGTGGCTGGTCATAATCTTTACATTGAAAGCAAATTTATGATAATACTTTGCTAAGATTTTTCACATCTCATTTCACTATGCAAAACTAACGGCATACTAGTTTGAATGTATTTTATGATTGAATCCGACACTCTGGAAATAATGAATGCCAAGATTAAATTTGCTCTTCTGCATTTGAACTTACCAGAAAATGAAGATATTGTGTTTTGGCTGCTATTTGAGACAATATCAACTCATTTAACATGACTTAAGTGTGTTAAGGTTAAGATGCACCAAACCTTTATCAAAAAACTATAGGTTAAGAAAGCGAACTGATGCAATGGTTCATACAGTCTGTGTCTTGCCAAAAAGATGCACATGAACCCACCACACAGAACACAATTTCTACGCTTGTGTGAGAGGAAATAACTCTCCATACCAGCAGATAGTGGTCGTCTGTGATCGTCATTCAAAAAGGGAAACTGGAAGACTGTCCTGACACTAGTTAGCAGATTAAAATCAGAATCCAGTGTTGAAAGAACAAAGCATATTTACTGTGCACCAGTAAACGACAACACAAACCATCAGGAAACATTTCTGCTAAAGGGCTAAATCTTATATAACAAGTTTATTTAAATCTCATTCCATCTTGACTTAATGAGCCGTACCGCCAGTCAGAGTGATTTTATTCACTGACATGCTCCACCATCTCTGACACTGATTCAACATGCTGGATTGACTGGAAAAAAAGCCAACAAAGACCAATGAAGGCTGACTGTGTGGGACACACCAACGAGAGCAAAAGACGCTCACTGACAGACCCATAATGCCCAACGGCCGACTGTCAGTTTGTCAGGGGCTTTATAATCCACATTTCCTATTATTTACTGTATCTGACAGGGGTAACTTTGTTTATGATAATTACCAATAATTAATTAACAAAATAAGTGCTGAAGAATGTCACACAACACCTATAACTTTAGACTTTTTCTGTGATAAACTTGCCTATTTACAGGCATCAGACTATCACAAAGAAAGAAGGTAAATTGTAAATATTAGTGTGGGCAATCATGCTGTTCGTCTTTTCACCAGCCAATGATAGCGAGAGAATGCACTGGTCTCTGAAGTGAGATGAGCGTGACTTCAATATTCAAAGTCAGTTATCAGAGAGGACACAGACACAGAGGCAGGTGTGGCACGACAACCCTGATCAAAGCTGAGATTGGATTTACACAGCTCAATAAAAGAGTGGTGCAGAGCTGATATGTTAAACGCCAACTATTTAACATACACTTGGAACAGCATATCCTTTCTAAAAGCCCGATTCCCCTTACTACACAAGCATTACGTTATATTTTAAGACCATAAGCATGTGAAGCTGACACAGTTTTAATGTTTTGTCTCCTACGCTCTATCTGCATTGTTTTGGGGCTCAACAAAATGCAAAACATGTATCTGGAAAAAACTAACAGTTGGTTCAGAGCACTCCTGGAAATGTTGGCAGCGCTATCTTATTCCTCCACATGGGCTGTTGTTTTCCTGTCGGCTTATCGACAAAACTGACTCACTGTTCTCAGCTGGTCAAATGAGTTTCAGTGACAGACGAGGTCTCCTCTTTAAACAAAGGGGGGCAGAGGTGGTTTCCAATAGTGGAAAGTTTGTAATACTACACACAATCAACTGGCAGCATAAAAATGGAACAGAAACGAAAAAAATTATGCATCACTAGTGCTTTCTCTGGGCCCACAGAGTTATACAGAACTTGTCACAATGCTTAATCACTGTAACGCTGGCGATACAATCACAATGAGGGACATTACAAATGGTTCCTTTATGACTAAACTGCCATAACTCTTCACTGAAAAGACAATAATGGCAAAATAGGTGGAAACTCCAGCCCTCCCCAACAGTATGATGAAGTAAAGTCCTTCCTGAAATGGGGAGTCTGAGTGATACTATCATCAACAGGAGAGCAGGTCTGTCTGATCAAGATGGCACGCACTGAAGTATTGTTCCCCTGTGGTATTTCACCTCAGGAAGTACCGAACGAGCCACAGAGCAACAGTCATACGTGTCTCGAGCCGGCTACAAACCATGGAAACCAACTAAGATGAAAACAACTTTTTACTTTGTCTCAGTGTTTCGCCCCCCATCTCTGATCTGAGCCTGCTGGTGGCTTTGGGCCCCGGGGCGACTGAACGCTTGGCCCTCTGTCAACTCACAAGTGTTTATTGTAAATGTCAGAAAAACGTCACAAACTTCTTTGAAGTGAAATAAATGTCCCTGAAATAGAATTCTAGTGACAAAAGCTACAATGGTTTGGTAAGTTCAGAAATCACATTACTTTCCTGTAATACAGCCTTTAAAAACAGGGAAATACAACCATGGAATCCAGTATTCTGAACCACATGCAGTATTTGGAAATGGAAATAAAAGTGAATTTAAACTTCAAGGTAACTGCCAAAACTGTCTATTGTGTTAGTCAACTGGATGCTGTTCAATGTGCAGGAAAGGCTTCCACAGTTTGGTTAAGCCCTTTATCTGTGTATTCAGGTACAAGTGAACTAAAATGACACATCAACATCCAGACGTGGGATCAAGTCATTGTTTTGCAAGTCACAAGTAAGTTTCAAGTCTCTGCACTCAAGTCCCAAGTCAAGAATGACAAGTCCCAAGCCCTTAATTTTGAGCTTTAAGTCCTAAAGTCAAAATGCACCTGATGTTATGCCATTTTAACAGCAGTTGTAATTAAATTTAAAATTAATGCTTTTGTTTTTTTTTATTTGTACTTATTTGTTAAAACAAGTTTGTTAGAATCTGTGTGTCTGTCTGCAATTCTCAACCTGCATACCTTGCATAATGCAATGTGCTTTTATTTTTTTAAATTCTTTTTTACAACTGCATAGTTTTTGTATGCAACCAAACATTATCTTTGGTATCATTTTTTCAACTTCCACTACATAACGAAACATTAAACCTCCTGCAGACAGTGAATTGTTTTGCAATTTTGTAAGTTTAGCACTAGCAGCACTCTGCAACATGGATCTAATAACCTTGAGTATGACATCAAGTTTGATGTATGCAGACCGTGCAACGACATCACCTACTGAATCACAAGCTACAACGTACGTCCATCAACGTCAATACGCAAGAACAAAACATCATCATAATGTGTCCGTCTACGCCACTGAAGTGGTAAGGGCAAAATGTAAACAAATAAACTGAGCCCTCTCTGTAGTGGCAATTATGTTTGTCAGAAAAAGTCTGAAGAGGAGGAGGAGGACGTGAACACGGTCATGGCAGGGTAAAAGGGACCAAGTTGGCATGCTAATTTTGTAACAAGAGCTCAGAGTAAATATTAGCATCTATCAGCATTTAGCATTCACCAGCAGAGTTGCGCTGATCAGTGCGTCATTTCATGCTGCATTTCTTTTGGGTGGTTAGTAGACGTGGATCGAATCAGAAGACAAATAATTAGATGGTCGTCACAAATTTCTGACAGTCAGAAATTTATCCCAGACTGTCTTTGATTGCACGTGACAACACACCTTGCTTGAACCTCTCTCACTGTGCGACGTTAGACCACCATTTTAGAGCCAAGGCCAAAGATATCGCCATGTTTCTGTCAAGATGGTTAGCTTTCATCTGAGATCGCAAAGTGTATAGCGGGTTTCTTCGTGGCTCTTTCCTGCAACTTGATTGGATGCTGTCAGAGTGATTCAAACAAAGTGGATCATCTGGGAAATTAAGTGTCAACTTGCTGGGAATGAAAAACATTACCGTTAGTTTATTCAGAAACCAAATTAATTTGTGGCACACATAATATAATTTTTTAATCTTTGAGGGTATCAAGTATTTTCAAATCAAAAGTCTCAAGTCCAAGTGAAGTCACAAGTCACTGGTGTTAGAGTTCAAGTTTTTGATTTTGTCAAGTTGAGTCTCAAGTTACAAAATTTGTGACTTCAGTCTGACTCAATTCTCAGTTAAAAGAGTCCACATCTCTTCCAGCATCCTTGCAATAGTGTAATAAATAATCAGCCACTGCAGCAAGTTTACAAGGACTTAGATCTTACTTGATAACTTATGAAAAATTTGACCGCACAGTAGTAGCACTTTTTTAAAAATGTGCATATAGTATGTAGATTTATCCTTGTAAAAGCTATAACGGGAAACAGCTAAGCAATCCAATGTTCCATGTTAATGGAGATGTGTGTTGGAGAGAAAAACGTTGTATTTGAATTTTCCTTAATGCACCAGTCAACTGAGCAGCTTCACTGTTTCCAAACTCCTTTTAATGCAGGGTGATGAGCTGTCAGTCACAGTCAGCTAAATTGTATTGTGAAAAAACATAATTTTACCTAATAACACAGTTGGAATTCAATACTATTCGTTCAGTCAGAGGCAAAAATACAGGCCTTGGTGTTTTATGAAATTGGATTATGTTAAAATCAGTAACCTGGCCTTTTAACAGCAACTTCGTTATTTTACCTTCACAACTTTACCTACCAAAGGCATACAGGACACAGAAATCCTGTGTCAAACACCATGCGGCACAACACATCTGCTATCTTTTCCACCCATATAGTGGTAGAGTATTTGTATCAACTATAAACTCCCTGATTGCCAACATTGCATTTTCTTGAGTCCACAACAGCTATTATGGTCAAGAGACAAGTTGATTGCTGGAGTCAACATTTCAGAGGTCACCTTGCACCGAAACCTTCTGGAACGAACACTTGTTTCTCTTGTGTGGACCACTACTTATAATGAGGGCTAGGAAAAAGTGCAAGAATCTAAATGAGTGGATTTCACTTCACATTTCACATATCCTGCTCAAATAATCCGAAAAAACTGATAATTAAAATTTTTCCATAAACATATGACAAGTAGGCTAATATAAGTGTCCTATTGTGTACTGGAAAGTACCTGGAAAGGGCCATACAGGAGAAAATCAGACATAAGAAGCAGTGATGACGAATCTAAATAACTACATACTGGAAATGTGTAGTGTTCAGAACAGCTCTTAATTCCTCAAACACTAAACTGGTCAATGTTTCAGGGAGATCTACAAATCATTACTAGTCCACAAATGTGCATGTGGTTAATAATATGCAGGAAGAGGACAGAGTAATTGGTATGAGGAATACACACAATAATTACCAAAGCTGTTAAAAGTAAAGCAGGCCAGTGTCCTTAATTTAAAAATCTTGATTATTTATTTGATTACTATATCTGGAGGGAATAAAAACATACATTTGGTATTAATTAGTCATTTTATATCAGTATTAAGTGGTTAAGAGGGTTTTACAGTTAGTGTTTTTGAGCTACAGTAACTTCCATGTGCACTTGAATAGTTTTGTGGTTCTTGACAGTTCATTAGTGGAGACCTGAAACCAATGTTGCTACAATATTCCTACATAAACTTGAGGTATTTCTGGGGTTCACTAAAGTGCTCTTTTAAATTTGTTATAGGTTTAGTAAAACAAGTTACTCTCTGCATAAAGCTTGCATTCACAGGAAGCTTTAAGTCAATTTCCTGCACTGTGTACACAGACACAAAGAGAGAGGACCCCCCAAAAAAGCCCAGGAAACTTGGTAACTTCTACTTAAACCAGATAAACGCAAAGATAAAACGTGTGTGGTGTCGCCCATAAAAGAAAAAGAGCGAGAAAGAGTTCATACTAACTTAACGGTCTGACTTCACTACAGTAGTCACAAATAAATCACACCACTCTGGAGCGCACGCGCGCAATATGCAAATTGACGTAAAACATGAATTGAAAGCCACCTGACGCAGTTTAAATTCAAGTCATTTCACTTTGCAGGAGCTCGCGACAGTTAAGCAAATTTATCCGTTAGGATTTTACCCCAAAGCTTTCAACGCTGCCACTTTTTGTTGCCACCATACTTTAAGAAAAAGCAGTTACGTGACTCTGTGCAAATACAGAATTTCTACGGAAAGCATGAATTGGAGTTTCTTTGGATAAAATTTTAAATACACGGCGTCAAGTGCGTCTGTTTCAGGGGTTAGTTGCTGGAGAAAAGTTGAGGCGCCCCTGCTTTCTTGCTGGCAGCCTCAGTTCAGTCTCGCCCGCACAAATCTCTGGCCGCTCGCGCACCGTAAAGAGGCTGTTAAATATTACGGCGCCATTAATGACAGTTTGAGAAAACAAACTTTACCTGCGAGATGTCATAGCAGTCTCTGGAAGCTGTCAAGTGTCCACAAACGTTCCCCTTTCGCCTCTGCTGTGTCGCTGTGTAGAGTGAGGATCTGTTGAACCTGCCGTGATGATGCACGCATTATTACTGACACGGCTTCCGCTTACCGCCTTCAAAACAAAAGCCTTCGTTGGAGACTAGTTTTATAGAGGATTTTTTAATGCTATATTTGAAATATTCATCATATTATATTTTTAGATACTTTTGTAAGTTTGTTTATATTTCTTGTATGTGCCGCACCATTCTGGCTTCCGAACAGGAACCTTTATTCTAAAATATTTCATCTTTAACATTTTTTGAGTTAAAAACAGTCATGAGGAAAACCTGTTTCATACAACAGTGCAAAACTAGGGTTTTGATGTTTTTGTTGTTGTTTGTTTGTTTTTTTGTTTGTTTTTAGCTCCGAACTAACTCTAACAATTCCTACTTGTCGTTTTTGGGTTGTGTTTTTCAAATGTCACCATTTTACTCTTTTATTGTGCACGACAACCTCCTTTTCCTGTCCTGTTCCGACTAACTCGAGATACCTTGATGCACCTACAAAACATTTTTAGCATTTTCAGGTTTATGTCGGAGACTTTATGGCCCTTTACTTTAAGAGTCCTCAAAATATGCATGAATAGGTTCTTCCTTTACGTTCTTCTAATTGCAAAACTGCACACCTGTGACTGCCTAACTGTTGATCAACTAGGGACTGATCATTATTTATAAGAGGGGAGGGGTGTTGGGAGGGGCAAGCCAAATGTTTTTTAAACTGTGGGGAGGGAGTTATGTTTTTAGATTTGGCTTACGGGATGGACATTAAACTTTAAATGGATGTATTATGTATTTATTTTTAAAAAGTCCACAAAACCCCAAATGCCACAAGTGGGTTCAAAAGGCATGATTTTTTTCAGAATTTCTAGATCACATGGTGGAGGGAGGGTCATGCATGTCCCTCAGTCATTTAGGGAGGCTTAAGGAAAAATATTTGTAGCCCCAGGGAGGGTTATTATAAAAATGAAAAAAATAAACAAAGTCACACTGCAGCCACCCTCCGAATCTGATAAATAAAGTACAGTCCCTTGATGAGCTAAAACAGCTGTGTTATTTAGCTGTGCATGCTGCAGTGTGACAGAATGGTATTTGCTTGTGCTAAAACTTAACTGATTAGTTGCAAAAAATGAAAGACCCGTTGATTTAGATTTTTTGTATGTAATTGATAATGGTGTAAGCAGCAGTACAATAAAGCTAAAGGTCAACAACCTATACAACAATAAGAAACTGTCATTACAACTCATACATGTGCCTACACGTTGATTGATTTTATGTGGATGCAATAATAATTAACTGGCAGAGTTTTGCTATGTGCTACTATTGTCTCATGAAAGATAAGGCTGGTATTTATATCCCCTCCTCTGTCATACCCTCATGAAGGGACGGCCTTCCAGCTCTGGAAGAGTTGGTGGTGTCGGAGGGGAGTAAGAGAGGCAGAGCAGCATTGACGTCACCAGCCTGTGGTTATCAGTGGAGGTTAATCTACTGGGGGATGGATGGGCTTATGCAATTGTCTGTGAGCTCACAAGCTTCGCATCTATGGATTTGCTTTTCCACTGTTTGACCCAGTGTGCTGCTGCAGCCTACAGACAAATGTCGAGATGATGGAGAGGGACTTTTCTTCTCTCTGTGGCACTCATGTTGCCAGGGTTTTGCTTTGCCTCTGCCAAATGCAACACGCTGCAGGCAGGAAACATGTGTTTGAACATGGAGTTTATTGTTTGGGTCCGGCAAGCAGTTAAAATGATCCTGCTGCACAATGGGAGGGCTTTACTCTGTGATCGATATAAAGTGGAAATTGATGAGGAGGGTAAAGCGCTGAATATTGGAACAACACTAAGTGCACATTTAGTTATACTAAATGTGACCGATGCAAGACTGTGGGACTCAAAAAACTTAGTCATTACCATTTATTGAAAATTTCCATCTTGTGCTGGTTGTGAGGATGATGGGAAACTATTTTTGTGCTCCATCTTTAGGCACATATTGTAGGAGATAACTGGGGAAAATTAGCTCACTCTGGCTTCTGAATGTGTCTGAGATAAAGGTCAATCAAGCTGAGCTTTAGTGTTGCTAGTGGTATGACAAATCGTCATGACCTTAAACATTGTAATTGTAGCTATTAAAAATGTTCCCTCGACTATAATGGGGAAATAATCTAGGTGTAATAACTTAAACGTCAAAACTGATACTTTAAGGTGGAGTTTTGAAAGGCTCTTCAGGACTGTGTGAAAGAGTGTCACCCTGGCAACCAGACTATAAGTTGTATGGTGATGCAAGTAATGGAATTTAGTCAGCATGGATTTAATAATGTGATAAAATATGGAGCAAAGAGAAATACTTTTGAGGTATGCTTTGAAGGGTCATGCTAATGTGTTTGCAAGTTTTAACTCATCAGGCTATTCTCATGCAGTTTATGTGTACCAATGAAAAGTAATGTGACAGAATTTGTATATCAATTAAATGTAAAAAACTAATAAATAAAACATCAATTCCTATAGTTTTGACACACATAATCATGAAGGCTGCACTCATGTGATAAATTTGCTGATGTGAGTGAGGAAGAAGGTATTAATAAGAGTGAAAGTCCTCATAGGGGGCAGGTTGGGGTAGCGGACAGGTCAAACAAACACAGGAATTTAACCAAGAAGAATGGTGTTTGTGTCCTGTGAGAACCAAGTAAACTTATTTTAATGTAGGCTACATTGTCACCATATTTCTTTTCTTAAACCTAACCTGTGTAACTTTATGTTAAGTACATGATATTGTCTATGTTTCATTTCCTGAACCTGACTTAACTTGACCTAACTCTATCCTGCTAAACCTCAGCTACGTAACTTTACATTTAGTATGCAATGTGGTAGTCCTAAACCATCTTTTTTTTTTCTAAACCTGACCTACGTAAATTTACTTTTTTTTAAATGTGAGCTATAAAACTTTATTAAGTGAAGAACTTTCCATTAAGAAAGTAATATGACAACACCCAACTATGTTTCTTTTCCTAAATCCAACCATATAACATCAATTCTTGACTAAACCTAACCTCCTTAACTTTACATTCAATATGTAATGTGACAACAGCCAATTATATTTCTTTTCTTCAACCAAACCTACATAACCTTACTTGCCTAAACCAAACCTACGCAGCTGTATTTTAGATACATATTTTTGTGTTGAGATTGTAACATGAGGATGCATCCACAGGCTGCTAATTCATTAAATATATGAAACACTGTATGAGGAGATGTTGAATGCATAAAGAGATCATGTATATGCAGGCCACACAGTTTTACACCACACTGCATCACAACAAAAGTAAAATTGCTGGACTGCTGGATTAAACCTACACAACTCAATCAGGTCTCTAGAGAGTCCTGATTGGTTTTCACACCATACAGAAGTTAATTAAATGAACTTATACAATGAATGCCTTTAAGATAAGAAAAAAATACATTAAAAACATAATAATGACGTTTGCTCAATGAAAGCTGACGATAAGAATACACAATTTGTCAAAAAAAAAAAAAATGATAGCAGTGGCAAAGTTAGGAATGGAAAGGTTTGACGAGGTTCCTGGACTGAAACATTCACTTTTTATCACCATGCAGACTCATGTCCTGTTGAGTCTAGGACGGACAAAAGGACTCAAGCACACAAAGGCAAGTTTCTCACCCAGGAGAATGGAAACCAGGATGTCCCATACCCCGAGGTGGCTGCTTCTATAGGCTGCTGGCCTTTGACCCCTTTTTGCCTTGAGACTTGCAAATCTGCCCGTCCAGAGATTGAAAAAAATCTGGAAAGGGAAACAAAGAGGACTTATACTGAGAGTGATGCAGCTGGACAGCTGGAGCCTCGTCAGAGAGAAAGAACTTTTATTACCATGTGGACATAAAAAGCTGTGAGAGAGGGACTTGATTTCCAAAAAGAGGGTGAAAAGTGAGGGCGAGGTCTTTTATTTTAGGGGAGTAACTGTCCGGTGTTCCTGGAAAACACTCTTAGAAGATCTCTGAGTGATTTTCTAAGAACAGTTTCTTCCTTCGCAAATAATGTTGTGGACTCTAGGGCCTGCGTTTGGCTCAGGTTGGATGGTCTGATGAAATTTCATCCAGAGAGGGCCTGAGTTTATTGCATAATTCATAACTCCACTTTGACCTTTGAACAAACTGCATGTGTTAAAACGGCACATCTTAAAATGTTCTGGCTACCTCGGAGCTCTTATTTCTGCAGATTTTCTCAAAGCCAGCCGGTTGCTCCACATGAATCAAAATTAGTTTTCCGTCTCCTTGCTTCTGTGAATTCTGTATCCACCGAAAGACATATTTCACCCCCAATCCTCTCAACCCTACCAACTCCTCCGGGTGTCACCCAAGCAGTGATCCTCAATTTCATTACTTGGTTCTATATATAGACATATTTTGTTTTGATTTGAATTCCTGGAAAACCCTTTAATCAAACTACTTACACGTATTAACTTGAAAACGATCTTCCCCCCAGAAGGATCCCACACTGAGTGAAACTGTTTCATCTACACCATTTCATAGAGTTTTAATTAACACAACACAAGATGCAGTGTCCTTCTCTGTCATTAGCAAGGAATAAATTAAACTCATTAAATCTCAGCCTTAATGAAAACGCTCGAGACAGATTTGGGATGTACTGAAAGATGTATGAAGCTGTGCAGCTTCTTTTTTTTTTTTTCTTCTTCTTCTTCTTCTCTTGAATTCTCAGCTTTCAATTAGCGGTAGGGCACTAGAGATTGCTATAGGTGATTTGAATTATAAGAAGAAGAAAATATCAGTGGAGCCAGAAACGCTGTTTATTGATGTGTGTATGAGCGCGCCGGCTTAAATTGCTTTTGATTTGGAAAAACACTGTTTGTCTTGGACGTTTCAATTAAAATGTGGGCAGAAACCTCTCATTAAGACAGACCACAGATTGAAGTCTTAACTTGTGATTGCTTCTTTATGTGCAGGTGCCTTCAAATGCACCATGAATACGAGACTGACACTGTGAATTCATGAGATACTTGAGCTTTCCCACCAAATTGCACTGAAATTATTGCAATTTCAACTTATCCAAAGCTGGAAATATATAGAAACTACCTGTGGGTGGGCTCTCTTCGCTTCCATTAGCTTTTTCATTATGTACAGAAGTTGTACAAGAGTATACCCCCACTGACTTGGAAAAGAATCAAAAGACTTTTTACTTATTAATATTGAACAGCCCCGGGGTGAAGGAAAAAAACAGTACAGTAGGTTCAAGTGATGGCCTATAATCAACAGTCTCTTGTCCAATAGAGTGGTGAAGGGATGACGTATTTTTGTAAACCAACCAGGAAGTATCCGTCGCACTGGTTCCCTTGTCAAGAACATTATGGGATTTTTAAATGGGATTTTCGATTATCACCAGAAATAAGCTCTGTGACGAACACAAGTTTATGATACTTACACGTTTTGTTCAGCATGATAATCTTCACAGATAAACATCACTTTTGTGTGTTTTGAAGCCTAAATGAAATCGCCAGAAGCAAAAAGCTATTCTTAGGCTATACAGGAACTACATTGTGGTCGCACAACTTAACCGTCACCACTACAAACACTTTAAAAACATGTTTAAACACGATCAAAAAATAGTATAAACAGATATATCTACAAGTTCAAGTGCGAGTCCGTAAAGCTGTAAAGGCAGACAAGTGGGTTTACTGAGTTTCTGTGTCCGCTGTGATGAAGTCCAACGTCCCCGATCAACACTGCAGTCCCATTTAGCCACTTGTTAGCAACCGCCTTTTTTAAGACGCGTAAAACCTTAAAAGTTCAAAAATAAGGTTTAAGCGGGTGTATTTTATGTTGCAGAACAAAACCTCTAACTATCTTAAGCCTGTGTTGAAGAAGCATGGTGATGACCACACAATTACGATCACACAAAATCAGCATTGAACGTTTCTGCAAACCACGGACACGTTATTTTTGTACATTATTATGCATCAGAAACGCTGAAATGTTAGGCACAAAAAAACACTTGGTTGTGGCAAAGAATAGACCAAGTTTGGGCTTAAAATATCTGGTTTTGTTGACACAATCCCAGCAGGAAATGCTTTAGTTTCTTGATTAAAAACAATCATTTTTTGTGGCATAACCCCAGTGGAAACAATAAACACACTCATTTACCACTAAAAAGAAAAAAAAATGTGATTAATCACTGAATTTCAATAGTTACTTGTGATTAATCTCTTTTTGCATGTTTACAATTCCATGATTTTGCTTACAGGGTAGTTTTGAAGTCCATATTAACAAGATAAAGCAAGTTTTTCCACATTGTTTTGATTGGGGATCAGATGACAGCATTTGTTGACTGATGTTGGCTGGTCTGCAGTCAGTCTCTGACCATTTAACAAGCGCTGTAGTCAACTTCTTTGATTTAATTTCACCCACAGGGTTGCACACTCCAAAGCAGTGCTTTGCCGTCTTTAGCAATGCGATTGCCTGCTGACATCAGCCTGATTAGCTGCACCTGTGTGCTCAGCTCGTTGGTGGAAGCAATTTTATACCTGTTTGGGGACCACAATATACAGAAATACTCAAAAACATTTGCCAAAAATAACACATTTATACTGGATGCAGAAAAATTATAAAATGGATAAAATAGACCAAAAACAGACAGGATTATTGATCAAAATTTGCAATAAATTAAAAAAATTAAACTGTTACCATTAACGCTTTAATGCTGACAGCCACAGTGCAAATGTAACATATCCATGGATTGCAGACAGTCACAATGCCAACATTTTCTTCCCACAACTCTTTCTTTTCAACTGGGCTGCACTTGAAAAGAAATGAAAATCAACTCCAGACGGCGGCACAATCAAGACGGCGGACAAGAGCGGGCTCCATTTGGTTGACATTTTATTTCATGGTGGTAGGAACACAAGACAAAGGTCATAAAGTTAGTAATGTTCAGGTCATGCCACTCTTACTTGGTGCACTGCCCTTTGAGGAGGTTTGCGCAGTTGGACAGTAGTTTACAGAGGCCAGACATGGAGGGTAATCCACATGTAGACATAAATAAGGAACAGAAAATAGATTCCAAAAAACAGTAAATAGAAGATTTTTTGTAAAAAGCCAGAGGGGACATTTGCAGAGGCCCCCTGGGATTTTTTTTTTGTGTATGAGCATTATTACTAATATAATTATCATTATTATTATGTATTACTCCTTTACATTATGGGATGAGGCTAATACACTGGCTAAAATAAGGAAACAGTTATATGGATGACGTCTTTGTCACCTGCTCAGAGTCGAGGTGACCGGTTTTTAAGGCAAATAGTTTCCACCCAAACCATAGACTGCAGTTGTCTTTATTGTTCTTGAGTCCATCCAAAGACACAGGAATCTCTCCTTTATTACCACCGTAATGGATCAAATTCAAACAACAGTGTGGTAAAATAAGACCAGTCTAAGGTTAATAGTGTGAGTGCTGGAATTTAAAATGTGTCTTGGGACACCAGAAAAAAGGGTTTTTCGTGGTCTGGTGTGGACACTCAGAGCTTGATTACACACAACACAGTTATAGCTTTAGGGCTATCCCTCCCCCATGTACATGAGTATATCATCGTGTAGGCGAACAGACGAGTCAGACATGGTTCCAGTGTATATTACTAAAAACATAAACCTCCACAGATAACACATTTGCTAAATTTACACTTAAAAATTGCAGGGCTGTACAAAACCTGTTGATGATTTAAGAAGTAAAACATAATTAAGAACTTAAGAAAGGAAGGAAAAAAAAAGCACAAGACCATTTGATACTCAACCACGAACAGGCATGATTTTGTCTTAGAATATTGCCAAAGTTCTCATATCAAAACAAGTGTCCTTAAGTCAGTCGACGCAGCTTATTGTGGTTCGGCTGAGACGACTCCACGTTGCATCAGTTCACTGAATGTTACAGAATTCGCACTAGTAATACAAACCCATGCGTTTACTATGTTAATTTGCAAGTACTGTAGGATTATGCATTTTCCCCCCATTTTTCTGGCTGTTATGGCTTCAGAAGGTCACAACAACGTCACAGTCTCTCTCTCTTTCTCTCAACAGCCGAACATAAGACTCCTCCAGGAATGCTCCTAGGTCAAATACGAAAAGAAACAAAGTCTTGGGAGGAGTTTTTGAAGTTTTTTTTGCGTGTTTGTGTTGACGACTGACAAGACAGGACTCCCCATGATAAGATCTTCCTTTCTGTTTGTCCTTCTCTTCAGTCTTTGCTTTCGGCGCCTCCTTAAGGTCTGATACGGTAACAACTCCTCCCCGATGCACCATTTGCAAAACTAACTGCTCCCAAGAAAATAAAAAAAAGATACAGGGAATGAACACATATAAAAACATTATTCTCTGTAGTTGCTGAAATCACATCAGTGGAATTAAGAGAGAGAAAAAAACTTTTTATAGTCATTGCAAAAAACAAACAAACCCCATCACTGATGTATTCCAAATTAGATTTTTTTTTTTTTTTTAACAGAACAAAAATAAAAACAAAAACCAGATTCAAATCAACACTGCAGAAGTGCATGCATTTATAGTGGTCATCATTAGTTCATCCGCGGATTGTAAAACAGAACGCACGATAGTACATGAGAAGCACAATTCTCCAAAGAGAACCCATCTTACATATTCACAGTCTCAGGTATTATTTATATACTCTATATTTATATAACGTTTATTCATGTCTTGACTTATGACTAATGATATGGGAGTCATTGTTGAACGCAGCGCTCTCTCCGTCATGTCGGCTTGCAGTGTTAGTGAGTCATATTTCAAAACTAAAGGCTCTGATGGGATTCAGATTGAGCGGAGAGTTTTTTTCTTTTCTTTTCTTTTCTTTTTTTGTGGCGCTGTGAGATGGGAGTTGATGGAGTGGTTTTTCGACTGTGTACTTTCTCACTGTAGCAGCTTGACTGACATCTGAAAAGTCCCCATTAGGAAAATACAGTGGGCTACCGGGGCTGATTACAGAGTTTCTTGACTGGAGATGCCAGCTGGCCGCAGCATCAAAGAGCTGCACACGCCGGCCGCAGCGCGCACACTGCGTCCAGCTCGCACGGGGGGGGGGTGCACGTCTGTGTAATCATGGATGTATAGGCCATGCTTGGGGAATGTGGACGATATATATATGGCACCAAGACAAGGCAGTAACCAGAGATCATCGGCGAGGTCCACCAGTGTTCAAGTCATGAGCGAGGAAAAGGAGCAGGCTTTCTTTTTTTTTTCTTTTCTTTAAAGTTGGCATTTGTTTTAAAACAACAAAACTGACAAAATATCTCTTTTTTTCACAGAGATGCCTGCTTTTTATGAAAAAAAAAAAAAAAAAAGAAGGGCCAGGGCAGTAAGGAAAAAAGAAAGTGTGTTCTGTTTATGGAGGTGCAGATAAAAAAAAAAGAACAAAATATATAAAACAAAAATTAAAACAACATATTCATTTTCTTTCCATATAAAAAGCGATGAAAAGTATACAAAAATAGAAAATAATTACAGCAGGAGACATGGGCGCTATGGAGGGAGCGAGTGGGAGGTTTTCTTTTTTTTTTTTCCCCGTTTTTCTGGATATTTTGTCTCTGCTGGGTTATTTGGCGGCGGGACAGTGTAATATTTTGGGGCTGTTTAAGGCGTCTTCCACCAGGTGGAGGTCCATGCCGTCCACCACCACGTCCTTGATGCAGCCGACGAAGCCGGTGCTGTAGGCTTTGGGCAACCGACGGGCCACCGCCAGCTCCTCCAGACCACCTGAGGGGAGACGGACGCAGAGGTCAATACAACAAGAATCAGATAAAAACACTCATATTGAGGAAACAGCTGAAATAAACACAGAGAATAATTACTTCAAATACAATCTGCCCTCTAAAATAGCAACTAGTGTATTTCAAAAGTCTACTGAGCTAATTAAGCATTACACTCACCACAGTACAGCTAAAAGCAAAGATACAGTCTGGGAGCGTGGTGAGGGCAGAGCTGGCTGCAGCTTAAACAGTTCTTTGCCTCAGCCTGTTAATGCTGGGAAAGTGCAGTTTTTAACCCTTTGAAACATGAGCTCATGGGCTTAATTTCTTCTAAAACCACAGGAAGAGATTTAAAGTTCAGAGTTACAAGAAAATTACCTGCAAATTACCAAAAAAAGGGAAAGAAACAAATACAAAGTATGAATAGACAGATAAAGATTTAACAATAATTACAATATTAACCCCTGAATATTAAACCTGAGGTAATTCGCTTGATTTCTTTCAAAAACATGGAAAGACAGCAACGAGAACCCCATAAGAAATTGGCCAAAAATTAGTGAGTAATTTGTAAGAAGTCAAAAGAAAATTATCTGCAAGGCAAAAAAAGTTATTTATGTAGTAATGTAGTTCTGGCCATTTTCCACGTTTCTTTTTGGATAATATTTAATAATTCTCCCCAGCTAATTGTCAGGTCATTTTCTTGTTACCTTTTACTTTTTTTTTTGGCAATTTTCTTCTTAAATCTTCTTCATGTTTTCGAGTTTTAAATGGTCTGGACCAATTTCAAAAAATATTGTTCCCATTGGTTACTTACACAGAAAAACCTGGGAAAATGGGGTCCAGATTGAAGGTTTTGGATTAATTTTAAGTTTAAGTTTATCTGGCATGCAGACAGCCAACCATCAACTCTTCAGCATGGTGGTGAGTGCTTTGTTTTCTCCCACTGCATAAAAGAGGTGGCGTTTTTTTGTGGGTGTTCTCATAAATATGGACTCTTTATCTATTTCATCAGGCCCTCCCTGACATGGTGCAGTTTGTGATGCAGGCTTTCTGTTACTTTCAGTATCAAAGCCCAAGCCAAGTATCTCCTAATGGCATCATAAAGGGTTCAGACATGATTTTAAACTCACTTTCTTGTGTAAAATGCGTGGAGTGGCCCTTTAAAGATCAAAAGCCACAATAAAGGTTTGGATTTCAGAACAAATTAGACCTCGTAAATGCCATCAAAGGCCTGCGCCGTAAATATTTTGGTTGAAAAATGTATTTCTGGTACTAAAGCAGTTACTTTGTCAGGCTTTGTATTTCATTTTCTTTGCATGATGACACCGGCTGATGTACATGACAGGTTGACACTTTATTTGTCAAACCGCCCTGATCAAAGGGAGGAAGGCGGAAAGTCTGCACAGCAGCCAGAGTAAGTTAGCAAGATAGACGAGGGAGAAGGTTCTTCTAATTTGACACGCCGCATAAAGTGCTCCAAAAAGTGCTACAAATGAGAGGTGATGACAGAGTGTAAAATTATGAATACTCAACGTCCTCATTATTTTTAATTTGTTTCCATCTTTAGTGCTAAGCGCTCATTGCTGTGCTGTGAACTCACAGATATCACCTGTCCATCAAGCGGTGGATTCTGAACTATGGCTGCTTTCCTTAAAGTTTGCGTTCTTATAGGAGGTTTTTTTTTCAGTTGTTCATGTTGGATTGCACTGCTGAGTAACTGCTTTATTTCAAACCAAGGACATGAACTTGTTTCCTGTGTTGCTTATAGGCTTTTTTCCCCGGAAGAGATTGGCTGCAAGTCAAATAAAAAAAATTTAAAAAATACTTAAGGGCCAATTCAATCCCCCCAAGAGGAGGTAAATTAGATGTGTTACTTTCCAGGAAGGAACACGACTGGATCCACCGCCTGAGAACCCCGTGACCCCTCGGTCTGTGACTTCTGATGTTTTCTGTAATGTACCTCTACATATAGGATGTTTACTTGTTCATAATGTTCATTTAGAGCTGATGTCTTAACTTTTGTTGTTCATCTATCAGGAATCTGCTTAATGCTTTATATTTGATCATTTTCGAATATTATGAACTAAAAAAAAATCATGGTAACCCTTTGAAAGCTGAGAAAAATTTTTTAGAAACAAAAGGAGAAATGAGTAAGAATGACAAGAAATTACATTTAAATTTGTTAAAACAAAACAAAACAAAACAAAGAAAAAGGAAAAAGGAAGTTAAAAAGGCAAAAAGAACACAGTTTCATAATTTCAAAAAAGTAATTATGACATTACAAATATCAGGGTTTTTTCAGCTTTTGTCTTTTTTTTACATATATTTTTTTTCCTTAGCTTTAAAAAAAATCTAAATGTAATGGCTTATTGCAATTTATGGAACATTTCATACCAAGTTGCTCACTGCCTTTCCCCCTGTGTTTTTGAATGAAATCACACCAATTAGCTGAGGGTTCAAAGGCTTCTGAAAGCAGCACAAGTATAATATTGTCCTTCTAGGGTTAAACTGAAATGTGGTGTGATATATAGCTGTTGTTGTCATTTGTGTTGAAGGCAATGCTTTGGCTGTAGCTCCTGTCACTGTTTTGTTACAAAGTTTGAAGCTGTTGAAGGCTTCTTGCGTGTTTTTTTGTTCAACCTCATGGAGTAGCAGGATTAATCACTGTCAGCTGTGCAACAAGACTGTGGCTTATTGCAGGCTGTTCACAAAACTCTTCATACGTTTTCCTATCAAACGTAATGCATCTGTACTCGTACATATCCCATATATTTTGAAAGGCTGTAATCCCGTGACCAATGCGCCAATGGGAATAAATAAGGAGGCAGTCCCAAGCAGTCTTGTGAGGAGGCAGGCTGGGGTGGTGGATGGATCACAAAAATCTGGACTTTCTCACAGGACTTTCCTACGGAGACTCGTGTTCGGATCTGTGTGAGCTTTGAGTCAATTTAAGGTATGTTGTTACTATGTATATTTTATGAAACCTTACTACAGTAACTTTTATTGCCTAAAACTAACCTCGGTAAGTTTACGTTAATAACCTAACTGTACATTAGTGTCATAATGCCATTGCCGTTGGGTGCTAATTCGTAGGATATCATATGAACTGTTCTATGAGGATGGCTATTGCTGCGTTCAAATAAAACTCTTAAACTCGTATTAACGACATGGAAAGTCATGAACACGAAGTCGTGAACTTGGAGCTCTCAGAAAATATCCACATATGAGGTTGTGAATCCCATAGGGTGCTGAAATGGTCACTTCTCATGAACACGGTAAACATGACCCCATTTGAATGCAGCATATTTAACTCATCAGTGTGCCCGAGTCTCAGTATGACTGTTTAACTCGGGGAAGGCTTGAGGGTCAAAACATCACCTACTTAATAGAAATATGCACATGAGCCAGAATGTGTGACACTTCATTGCCAATTTCAAGTCTACTGCCAGTGATTAACCCCTTAGTACAATCACTGGTTTACTTTACTTCTACTTCTATCAAATAAATATAGTCACTATAAACCTACTGACAGCATGTTCTGTTACTTTCTGAAAAGAGATGCTGCAATTCAGTTATTTTTAGGTCCAGTGTGTAGGATTTGGTGACATCTATAAGTGAGGTTGCAGAACTGAAACTTCTCCCGAGTGCCAAGCGTGCAAAACTATGGTGGCTAATTCAAAAACTTGATTGATGCCATCTAGAGCCACTGTCTGGAAAAGGGCCCGCTCTGTATTTAAATATAATTAGCTCATTCTAACGTGACAAAAACGCAATGTTCTCTAGTTTTTGGTGATTATCTTTTTTGGTGACATCTCAGATGACATAGATTCATTCAAATCAAGCAGTCTTTTTGTTGTTGTCGTTGTTGCTTGTTATTTAGTTGGTACACGTAGCTAATGTTAACTTTTAGTTTAGAAGTGGTTCGTTTGAAGCTCACAGGAATATAACACGATACGGGCTCTGGCTTTTACTTGATACCTAGTGTCGGCGAGACATGTTGTTGCACATTCCTGATTGGTCGTTAGCGCAGTTAGCTTGTTTACTTTTTTTTTACCTGAATGTCACCCCCAATGTCTCGCTGACCTCTGTTTAAAGTCTTTGACAAAATATGGAAAACAATGACCAAAAAGTCAAATATGTGTGTTGAAAAGCCAAATCTGATCCAACTGGCATAATTCTGAGTTGGGTACAGCTCTAGATAGGACACTCATAAAGACGTAGTTCTGAATATTATCTGCCATTTCTGCCAATAGATGCCCCTAATCCACCACACTGGACCTTCAAGCCAAATGTTTCTTTGCTGTGAACACCACAATCCAGAAACTATTCACCTTCATTGTAGTGCAGAACAGGCCAAGATGCCACAAGAGATAAGAGAAAAAAAAACTTGACTGACTGAAGTGTTTTATCTATCACACAAAGTTTCCAAAATGGAAATTTCTTAATGTTAAAATATCATGGATTTGTACTTCAAAGCAAATGTTTCAGCCCCTTGTAGTCGCCTTCCTTTTTAACTTTATTGCACTTTTTCTTCTATTTCAAATCATCCAAAGCTCTCGCTCGCTCTCACTTTCTTTTCTTTTTTTTTTTAAAAAACAAAGTCTCATAACGTCCCTTTGTGGAGACTTGATGACCTAATTGCTGGGTGTGTGGCTGGCTCCTTTTCCCTTTTGATGGTGTTTTGAGCTCCTCTTTTTTAGCCAGCACACCCAAAGTAGTCATTAGTGTCTTTCTCTATAAATCAGCATGAAACGTCTTTATTGAGAATTTAATGAGATCTGTTCTTACTGGGAGAGAGGCTGACCCTCGTTTTTGATGTTTTACCTGGCTGCCATCCCCGCTCGCTCTCGTTCTCCTTCTCCCTCGCTGTTATCTACAGTGTCAGAATCCTCCTGCATCCTCTTTTTGCTTCATGTTCGTCCAACTCCGCCCCCCCCCCCCTCCCCATCTCTCCTTCTCTTTCCTGTTAGCTCCTTTTTTAATCTGTCAGGCTGAGAGTTCACATCCCCATCGAGCCCGTTACATCCCCTGTCCCTGCCCCCTCTAATCGGATTGCGCGCCTCCGAATCGGGGATCGACAGGGCTAATTTCATGCAAGTTACAGATGAATTAATGATGAACAGTGAAAAGGGGATTTAAAAGGGAGAAGGACTCTCAACGGGAGGGCTGTGTGAGGATTATGTATTCTTGCTGCAGGGCTCGCTCAGCACCTGTTCCACTGCACTGCCTCCCAGTGTGTGTGTGTGCTTGTATACCTTGGTACACCAAGCGCGCCTCTACACGTGTCTCTTAAATGTCACTCAGCCTGCCTCTCCTCTAAAAACCTGCCTCTTTTGCCGCCTTGCACTGTGCATTTTTAAAGAATCTTGCCGCCCCTTCCTCAATGTTATTTCCTCGGAGTGTTCAATCCCACTGCGCCGTGTGTGTTCTTTCAAAAACCATTTCTCTGAGCCAAGTTCAAATTGAAGAGGTAGATAACGGGCCCGACTTTGGTCATTTTCGATTCAGGAGAGCAGACAACTTTTGAATTAGTCAGATAGCCTTTCATTTCTCAACTCAATACCTGAATAGGCTTGGACATTTTTTTTTTTTTTTTTTTTTGCCCAAACCGCAATCTTTTTCCCCTGTCAGAGCCTTTGCTTATCCTCTGCAATGCCAATGAGTTTATTGCTCATTTTTTTGGCAGCCCTCTACTAGTCACTGGGATGAAAGAGTAGCACAGAATTACAAGTATTCCCCTGACTTGATGTATGGCAATTGTAGACATATTTTCCAGCCTGAATGATGCTTTTTTTACACATGTGGGCACCTACCCAACCACAGCGCTCCGTCTGTGTCCAGCTGTGTTGCTGCCAAAGGCGATGACCCTGTTACCGCTGCCTCATTGCCGACCTGTAGAGAGCCGTCTCTAAGTGCTCTGCGGAGGAAAAAGAGAAAAGATGCAGTTGAGAGTTGGTGTGATCCATGCATGTCATACTCAATAGCTGTAAATTGCAGCTTCATTTAATCAGAAGCATCAAGACCCCACTGCTTTGCTGCCAGCACACTAAGCACTCGCATAACTGCCTTTGCCAAGCAGCATTCTAAATGTGCCTGTCTACCAGCTAACAGATGCCGTTAGAGCACCATTCATTTTTGGTGGCTCTGCGCTACGCATTAGCACACACTTAAGAATTGTGACGACGGGGCTAATTTGAACCCATTAAAGCGGGTTTCCAACAGAGAGGGTGTCATTAAAGGCAAGCCGCAAACACAGATATCTGTGTAACTATGTGAGCCACGCAGCCACATGCTGCGATTTACACCATCGTCAGCATCCAAATTATGCCCCCCCACCCCCACCCCCACCCCAGCATCTCATGTGGTCTCTCCTGTAAGCCTGGGATGAGACTTGGCCAAATCCCCGTTTGAGACGGATGCAGCAGCGTTTTTCTGAGGATCGATTATTCTTGCCTTACATGATGAAACCAATCTAATTATCCCCCGTGCTTCCATTCACAGCCATGCTGAAAGCAAATGTTCGGCAGCGATAAAGCACAGATCGCGTGGAAGGTGTTAAGTGGGTCATTTTCAAAGTTCAGGCAGTTAATTTGTTTCTAATGAAGGAATCCATTAATGTGACATCACTGTGTGGCACAAAGTATTGCATAATTTGTTTAGATTTTTTCTTTACCTTGAATGATGATCCATGTACTGAACCAAAACCTTAGGTCTAAGTTATGGCTCATTTATTCATGTATACCCTGTAAACACATACTATAGGTATATGCACGTTTGTAGGTGTGCTTTATGTCAAGACTGAATTAACATCAACCAATAGTATTTGATCAACTGTAATTATAATTCAGAATATAAGAATATACATTACTAAAGCACTGATCAACTGACAAAAGAGCATGATTTTGAGGACCTGTCTTTAAAAGAGGGTCCCTGTGGAGAAATGAGGCTTTTAAAGGGGACCTATTACGCTCATTTGCGGGTCCATACTTGTATTCAGGGTTTCTACTAGAACATGTTTACATGCTTTAATGTTCAAAAAAACTTTTTATTTTCCTCATACTGTCTGTGCTGGAACACCTGTATTCATCCTCTGTCTCAAATGCTCTGTTTGGTTCCTATCTCTTTAAGCAGCCCTCCCAGAACAGCCCAGTATGCTCTTATTGATCAGCATTTATGGGTCTTCCATATCTCAGTATCTCTGCACCGTCATTGCTGTTGAGGGAATGACAGTAACAGAAAATAGCAGCACATTCAACCATAAAAAATAACCAATAAAAGCATTTCAACTAAAATCTTAACAACCACACATGTTCCAGCAGGAATATGATCCAAAATCAGGTAAAGACTACAAGATGACATATTTTCACATTTTGCATGTAGCTAGCAGTGTATTTGCAGCCGATAAATTACTGTTGCAAAATAAGCTTTTGTAACAACTGCACTTTCCACTGGAAAAAAATGACCAATATAAGCTTCTAGACCAAAATTTGGACATACTCCATTAGGAATATGATCCGAAATCTGGGAGAAATTATCATAAACAACCAAGATCACGTTTCCCATGTTAGCATCTTGCTACATGTAGCAGTGTACATGCACCTGGGAAAGAACTATGTATAACAGTACTTTCTCCCATTTAAAATCATCAATAAAAGCTTCTAAACACAACTGTACATACAGTAGCATGATCCAAAATTGGGGAAAACTGACAACATCAGTGACCAAAATCACACATTTCCACGATGTTAGCGTGTAGTAATGTACTTGCACCCAAGAAATGACAGTAACAGAACTGGACATGTTCCAGCAGGAATATGATCTGAAAAAAGAGACAAGACAACAACTTTCCCACCCAAGGATACATGTTTCCCTGATGTTAGCAACAAATAGCGTGTAGGCTATGTGATGTAAACACTTGAAGTAGCATACCTTTAGCAGATGACCATGTAAAGATATACACTATGATGTAGTACTTTAGCTAGAGCAGAAAAGTTGGAAATGGAGAGTTTAAAACAATGAGAAACCCTGAGATTTTTGCCCACATGGATTACTTTTACATACATTTACCTCATTATTTAAAAATTTTAATATAACCATCGAACAATTTAGCACTATATGTAAGACACAAAATACGGAGAAGGTCCTCTTTGATATTATTCCAGCTGATTTTGTGGTTGCATATTGCATATATTTAGTCTCCAAATAGGATCAATGCATGTAATGAGTATACTGTAGGCTTACAGTGTATGTGTTACTATAAATACTGATGTGGTTTTTATGAATTTATTTCCTGGATATATTTCCTCTAATGTGCCAAAATGTGTTGGGATGTTGCCGCATGTTCTTCGTTTTTCAACATTCATTAATGTGCCTAAGCAATTCAATGCTCAATGCGTCATACTCATGCATGACCAGGCATGAAAATAACCTTAATCTGAAACTAATCAGAGTCATCTCAGTGCAGGGGATCACTGCGTAGCATAGCATTCATGCAAGAGATCACACAGTTTGCAGCAACACAAACACAATATGGATTAAGTCTAATCCTGGTCTAACTGTAAAAGCTTTCTCTCACTGATCCCCCTGCTACCTGTCATCTCCCATCTTACCTGCTGGCCTTGATGCGTATCCAGCGGTTGGTGTCGACACGCACCGAGGAGCGCAGCACCACAGGCTTGGAGCCCAAGTCATATGTCATCTGGACGTGTCCGTCCACAATGGCCAGGGCGATGTAGTCAGAGCGCTCCACGCCCTTCCCGCTCCACAGCACCAAGCCCTGGGTAGCCTCCGTCCGGATGCTCAGCTCAAATTTGTTCACCAGCAGAGCCTTCTCACTAGCAGAACAGAAAACACATTAGTTAGCTCATGGTCCAATTCATCAAAAGGAGGTCTAATCTTTGGTGAAGCTGACACGGCGCAGTTGGTGTCATTTAAAGTTGCATGTGTGAAGCGGGGAACTTCTGCTGTTGTCTCTAGGGTACGATACTCATAATTCAAAGACATATGGCTCTGTGTGCTGGCACATGTAGCTCGGGCTCTACAGCCTCATACTAAAAGAGTTACTGTGATTTTTAAGGATGCAGACTGAGTTTAGAAGTAGCAGGGGGCTGTTTTGCTATTAGCTTTCCTACATCCTACTGAGCCTGTGCTGCATTGCTGCTCAGTGCTTCCTGTGTTGCTCTGCTTTGTTTGTGTGTGTGTGTGTGTGTGTGTGTGTGTGTGTGTGTGTGTGTGTTGTTTAGGCAGCTGTTTGATCTCCACTCTCTTGACTGCTACAGCTTCGGGGGTGATTTGGATGCAGAGACTTGGCGACTTCCACCTATCCTTAAAAGGCGCTGTACGTCACTGTCACCGATATGTGAGAAATGCGCCTCTACTGTATGTGTGCACACACAAACACCATCATATACCCATTCCTGCATACAAACACACTTACAAAGTCCCTTTGGTCTTTAGTGAGTCCAGCAGAGATGCTCAGCATTATACCTTCGATCTGTGTGTCTGTGTGCGATTGTGTGTGCATGTCATCAATCAGCATCTGTGCAATTGTCTGCACATCTGCCAAATGGATCTAATTCCACCTTCTTCAAAGGGTTTTTAAACACACAGACAAAGACAAGGTGAAGACACGTACGACAAAGAACCAATGACATGTGGATTTAAAAAGAAAAACTGCAGCACAGAGCTGGAAAAAAAGATTAGACAAGACAGACAAGACAAAGAAGTCAGCATAGCAAACAAAGAGGCTCATGGGAGTACAAACAGGACAGGAAATGGGAGGGGATAAAGAGAAACTGAGTGCGGCAACTTCTCTTACACTGTAAGAAGTATTTCCTCATTTTCTCTGTTTCTTTTCATTAACGAGCAAGAAGAAAAAGAGCTAAAGAAGCAATGGGATGATATTTCACTTGGAGCTTATTAACTGCTGGCCCGAGGTAAAGGCGACTTTGACAGCTCAGGCCAACAATAATGCTGGTTCACCTCAGTAGAAGCGGGGAAGGTATCGAGAATCAAATGCTTCAAAAACATGCTTAGGTTGGAAACTTTGACCCCCCTTGATTAACTAAATCTGCTGAGGTAAACAAGAACAACAAAAAAAAGTATGATTCCGGAGAATCATTTTTTTTCTCCAGAGAGAGAGAGCGAGAGAAAAAAACCACAAATACAGCTCAGTGAACCCTCTCCTGGCAAACCCTCAAAGAGCTTACAAGGCCCAATAAATCTCCATCGGAGCGGCTTGTCAGTGATAAGGTCAAGGTTATTAAAAGTGCTGAATATATCATGAATAAAACAACGCCGGCGCACAGCGTTCTAAATCTCATATACACCACTGACTTCATAGATTGCTGCTGTGTTTCTTTTTGTAAACAGACGGATTTTATCTGCTTCTTATATGTATTCAAATGCTCAGGAATTCTTTTTAGAGTGCCGTGCTCCGTTTCACCTCTAGGTGGCAGTAGTGGTTAGAATAATAATAAAAAGCCATCGGGGAGGACGGCTGCTGCAAAGAGGCTGCAGCTCTGGCTGGTTATCGGAGCTCTGAACTTCTGAATTAATTGAAGCAGAGGCTCTTTGTGATTGGTATTGGTAACTCTATCTCAATAATGGAAACAATGTTGTCTCAGCAGAGGAGGGTTTAGCCCTGTGCGAGGTTGTCTGGAGAGGAGAGGAGAGGATGAGGAGGTGAGTGGATGGTTCCAAAGTCTAAAAGCTTTCGAGAGACTCACCTCTGGTCAGATGGGTTCTCCAGAGACTCAGGACTTAAGGGAGCAGGGGAGAAAGTCAACGGCATGCAGTGTAAGCGCAAGAGGCCAGAAGGAAAGAAGGAAGGAAGGAAGGAAGGATGTCGTGAGCCCGCTGGGGGAGGGGTTTGGGGGGGCTCACAGAGGTCTAGTTTAGACCCAGAGCTGCAAAACGTATCTGCTCTACAACAATATCGACCATGCAAACAGTCGATAACAAGCGCTGTGTGATCATAAGGAAGTGTGTAGCTTAGACCAGATCACACCACAACCATAAAAGGAAGTTCTCGAGGGAACTAGTCAGATCAGGATGCATGACTAATGCACCAAAATGCTCTGGGAAGAAGCATTTTTTTTTTTTTTAATGTGAGCATCAAGATTAAGTACACTCATAGTCAGTGTCCACACAGGTGCAAAGGATACTTTAGGAGGATTTTCACTGCTGAAAGATGGCCTATTTAGAAAACTGGAATGTCTATAAAGTGGAAAGATGCTGCAAGAAGCTTTTGCCTAATAGGTAGAAACCTACAACTACCAGAATGCACTGCGTTACACCAGACCAATAAATGCTCAGTAAGCGAAAATATGTTTCTAAAAACATCTGAAATATGCAATGAAATATGCAACGAAATATGCAACGCTGTAACAGAATCTTGGTTTATATTTTATCAGCACTGCTTAATTTTACCGTTTTGTCTTCTTTTTATAGGCCCTCAGTCTTCACTATGCAGTATGGCTCCCACTTCCTGTTCACAAACTCTTGCAGCTTATTACAGCTAAACACCAGGCTTACATTTGTTTCTAAAACTTTTAGGTGAGAAATTGGCAGTGCAGTTACATAATCTTGATTTAAATTCAATCAATGCTGCATACTTTTACTGTGTGACTGGATTTTGGCTCAAGTTTAACCCTTTGAAACCTGAGTAAACTGTCTTGATTTCTTTCAAAAACAGGGGAGGAAGGCAATGAGGGAAAAATTACCAAAATTAGCAAGAAATTGGCACAAAAAAAAAAATTATATATATAAATACTTGAAAAAGAGCAAAAAACACCTACAACAGACCCCAAACAAACAAACAAAACAAGAAAATATGTGAAAAAAATTGCTTCAAAAAACAACAATTTAGGTTTCTGGACACATTTTCCCAGCTTTCAAATGATTTTTTTCCCCCTCTACAAATTTTTGCAGTTTGCAAAGGACCTCTTGTTTTACTCCCTCATTTTCAAAAGAAATCAAACCAATTTTCTAACAGTTTAAAAGTTTAAATACCTGTGAGAGTTGTCTGAACAAAGCAAAAATAAGCGACGTCTTATCCAGGTTTCAAAGGGTGCCCTTCTATACTCATTTTGTCCTGTGGTGGCAGCATAGGTGGTGGACAATACGGAGTATAGCCTGTAGCTCGAGACACAGCTCCACCAGTCAGGGAAACTCTGCCGGATGATGCATTTTGCATGACTTTGCGTCATCCGACTGAGTTTACCATGCATGAAGAGGGATATCTAGGCACTGGTTAGATGGAGGGAAGTTTATCACAGTTCTTTTAAACATGCTACCCACACTGTTATGATACAAAGATGGTTAAAAATCTGTAGTATCCCTTTAAAGTCAGCTTCCAATTATTGAACAACTCTATATTTATGGACGCCCCAGTCAGGCGGCAATTACCTTCTGTCTAGAGCTGGAAGCGTTGAATGAGAAAAATCGGGCAATTGTCAAAAAATGGGGTCAAGCGCCATATCATTTGAGAGTCAAGGCCAGATATGATTTGTCACAGAAATAATGGGGCGCTTGAGCAAATCGACCTGAGCTTTCAGATATGGGCAGGGAGGTGAAGGAGGAGCGATCCAAAGGCTGCTGTAAATAGTAGCAGCAGCATTAACCCAAGGTGAGCACTTGACATTTTGGCCTCACCCAGCTCTTAATGGCCTCTCGAGAAAATGTTTTCATTTCCTTTTACAAAATCAAATCACGCTGAATTGATCGGCACACCTTCAAAGCGCCGTGGCCAGAGCTCCGGTTTGCTTAGATTCGCGCTCATTGTGGCTCTTAGTAAATGTGACATCCATTAAACTTTTGACAGTCTGGCTCCAAGGACCACTGTCCCCCTCCTGCTAAGTGAGATTGATGCCCATGGCTACACACTGCGGAGATCTCAATTGGCGGTCTAATCTACAAAGGGAGACAAATCTGTGATTAACATGTCACTGCCTCTCTGTACGGCCGACTCCGTAATTATTCACAATTACAGTTAGAGATCTGGCAAAAACGAAATGACAGAAGCCCTGGCATGGATTGGAACTCTGGGCTGAATCCAGTCGGCTTAATTTGAGCTGAATTCTGCTTCGTCGTTTGTGGGATCTTTTTTTTCTTTATTAAAAAAAGAGGTTACTTACCGAGCTAATGAGCTGGAAGAAAAACCCTTAATAACTAAGTCATGACCGAGGGCTTTCCCAAGCAGAAACTCTGCAGGCACCAGAAACTAGGTTAAGGGGTATTTAGTATATCCTCCTCTTGCAGTTTTTTTAACGTTCATTTCCCACATAACAGATTCAGCGTAAAGTGCACGGCAATTCATTTTGTTTATGAACGAGTTACAACCATGCATAAAATATTGCACATTCTTTGTACACAATTCATTTTCTCGGAGGGGGTTGAGCACAATGCTTATCATGCACACATCCATGCTTCTCTTTGCACTGGGGGGAAAAAAAATGCAAGGATCTAATGACACTGCAAAATGTGTTTAAAAATAATGGAATCTGTCAAATTAAATCATGGATATGGAGCTTGAATGTAAAATCGTACTTTAACAGGGGGAGATGATTCCTGTGTGGAAATTATGACTGGATGTACTTTAATCTCTTCAATTGTGTTAACTATCAAAAAAATGGCTTTTTTCAGGGGAGGGGGAGGGGATTTGCTGTTAGTTGGGCTTGATTTGAAGCTGGGCAAACACCCAGTCGCAAAGTCTACTTACTCTGGGATCTCATTGGTCAGTTGGCTTGAGTAAAAAAGGAAAGACAGTGAAGGACATTTATATGAGACAACACGTGTGTTGGACAACGACAAGGGAGGTCAGACTCAAGGACAGGACAAAGCTCACACAAACAGCAAAGTAACTAACCCACACACAAACACACACACATATGCGACAAGAGTTCTCCAGCCAGTTGTTTCGGAGTGGGCGTGCGTCTCCATGGGAGTGTGATGATCTGCAGGCTCTGACCCGGTTTTCACACCTGAGTGTTTGTGTGAAGAGCTGCGAGACGGAGATATAGAGCCGTATGCTTGATGTCTTTTCAGGTTCATCACATAAACATTTTTGTTTATGCCAACCTGGAGGCACACTCCTGCCAACCTTGTAGATGGATGGGAGAGTAAAAATGTCTCATCAGCTGCCTAAAGGGACACGATTCCTTTCTTTTTTTTTTTTCTTTTACACCCGCTCCAAAAACCATTTTACACTTCTTTCTATTTACACAGTGTTCAAAATTACATGCGACGTGTCTACGCATGCCAGTGTTTTTACGGCCAACAGTCACGTTAGAATAAAAAGTTGTGTGCTTATTGTCCGGTGTGTGCTGAGCAGGGGACCACAGAGCGAACTGAGCGCGCTCAGGGCAAACACTGTGATTGTTAACCGTCTCGCTAATTAGTGAAATCCTGTCAAAAGCGGAGCACGACTGCCATGGACAGGGGGATGAGCTATTAGCCAAGCGCCTAGTTCACCCTGAAGCCTCGGCGCTGATGATATCATCCACACTGTCAGCACGGCTTTCCAAGGGAAGAGATGAATAGACAGAGGGGTTATTTGGCTAATAGCTATTACAATGGAGATGTTGGATGAAGCTGAGTAGATGAGGATGTTCCCCTTGTCCTCTTCCTTACCTCTTTGTAACGGCGTTGTGGTACTCGATGAACGTCCGCCCGTCAAAGGCAATGGCCTCGGTCTCTCCGGCGGATTTCTCGTAGATGGCTGCAAAGGAAGCAGGGGGGTGGAATATTGTTCAGAGGGATGAGATCACACCAATCAATAAGACAGAGGGTTCAGTTATCAGAGCTGAAGGCAATGGAGTGTGAGCAAATGGGACGGGGGGGAAGTGTTGGTGCGTTTGTAGTTTTAATTAACGTGAAAGGGACAGCCGGCCACACGCACAAGGTTAATGGCGAAGGCAGCGACTGAGTGTGTGAGACGGATCGGCCCAGAGTGAGTATATGTCTGGCAGGGTGACATGAGGATGATGAAAGGGATGTGCAACCCTTGAAAAAAGCATTTCATGAATATTCAACTGGCACGTTTCGTCGTTTTCATAACTGCTGCTTTACTCTGAAATCAATGCATAATAACCCTAACATAAAGGAGACGGCACACATCTTATAGCGACATTATTACTACTGCTCAGACAGAACACAATGGAAACAAAGGTCTTCTGAGCAGAAAAAAAAATGAAACTAGTTCTTCACCTTTAATTGAGGCAAGCCAAGAACAAGCTGTGCTACATAAAGTATTGCCGATTTCAGTCCCACTCATCAGACTTTCAAAGCAGCCAAAATGCTGCCATGTTTCCTTTCAGAGCACATAATGTTGGATGAGGAAATAGAACAATCTGCACAGTTACAATGATTCATTGCAATTTCACACTGCCATGATGAGGTGAGCTCAAGCCAGCAAGTATCGCTACTTGTTGGCCCACACAGAGACCAACAAACCGATCCTTACAAATACATTTGGGGTAAAAAGCATCAAGATTCACTTTCACTTTGAAGTAAGACAAAAATAAATGTAATATGACTGCATGGATAGACGATGGCACTTACTGTTCTGACAGTGTCCCCCTGAGAATCCACTGAGGCAAACGCATTCGTAGGTGTCCAGCATGGGGTTGCAGCGGCCGCCATTATGGCAGGGTTCCTGGGAACACGGGTGCTCCTGGAACATGGCAACGTTGTTGGAGCGGAGGGCGTTCTCCTCTCTGAGGATGGGGGTGCCCATCAGAATGATCTGGGGGCAGGGGCACACAGGGTTAAAGGGGTACACCTAAGACTTTAAGCATAGTTTAGGTTAAATACAAAGGGTCGGCTTGCTAGTCATGTTTAGTACAGTTTGTGAAAGCAGTTGTTTTTCTATATTCTGTGGCTCTGGAGCAGTGTTTTCAAGTCTGAAAAAATAACCCTCATGATGTCATTAGTTTGCACTTGCATACATTTACATAATATAAGTTCTGTGTTACAAACTTCAGTCATAAAGTTGAAAGATGTGGACATTAACCAGGGAAAGTAAAAGAAAAGAAATACCATTGGTTGCATGGGGCATGTAGTATCCAACCCCTCTGAAACCCACCTGTCAATGTGGCTGGTGGATTCCAAAATCTACCAGCCACTCACCTAACTAGCATTGCCTTTTTGGCTGACAAGTGAATCAAATTTAGCATCATCTGGTTGGTGGCTGGTGCTAAATTCCATCCCTGAGCTTGACCCATACTAGGGATTGATGCTGGGTTCTGGTCGATGCTGGAAGGTCAGAATTTCCCAGTTGAAATTTCTAACTTGTGTCTAAGTGTTCCAACTTCACAACACTAAAAATTGGGTAAAAAAGGGGGGCTAATGACAAACTGATGTTAATTTACAGTTTATACTGTAAAATTAACATCAGTTAATTTTGTACACATTATAGTTTACAATAAGGAAGTTTGGTGTTCCAATTCAACCTTTAGAAAGTCAGAAACGTTTGAGCTCCAAATTGTCTAAAGCACGACATTAAAGCTGGGATATCTAGACCATATTTCATTTTGAAGCTTTTTGTTACAAGTTCTCTATTTGGAGTCCTTCAACTTTACAGAAGTACACTAAAATAAATCTGTGAAATGCCACTTTAAATACCCAGAAAACTTTGTTTCAGATCTTAGATATTTCTCTGACATAAATATTCATTACTAATTAGGAAATAATTGAAATTTAAGTTTGGATGAAACCATCTATAGGTTTTATCAAGACTGTGTGGGTGTCGTTTCATCAGAGAGCCGCTTGGCAACATAAGCAATCATTACATTTAGATTAAAATGTGTCTAATTCTTTTTTTAAAGATAGATTTTTTTGGGCTTTTCTCAATGCCTTTATTAGATAGGACAGATATATCGTGAAAGGGGGAGCGAGAGAGAAGGGATGACATGCAGAAAAGGGCAGAAGCTGGACACGAACCTGCAGCCGCCACAGCAAAGACACAGCTTCTGTACATGGGACGCCTGCTCTACCAACTGAGTCACTGGGCACCCCTAAATGTTTCTAATTCTGATTGCACAGAAATATGTGACATTTCTTTTTTCCATGTCAGCCTAGCCTACTTCAGACTATAAGAAGAAAAAAAAGGACAAAAATAGAAATACAGATATATGTCATGTTGAAAATAATCTTAACTGTCTGAGCTTTTTACAGAATATTGTGTGTTTGTGCAGGTACGTTCTCTGCTAGTAGAAGCTGAATGAGAATATATTTTTTCAGGACTTCTGATATCTAGCATACTGTATCTTCTATACAGTAAATACAAAGGGCAAACTCTACCAAGGCTAACACTGTGGTTGAAAGTCAGACATAGAGGCCATAGAAGTGCAATATGAATGTTCGGTTTAAAATCCGGGTTTCTACATTTTGGACCAACTGTCTGTAAGCTTAGACAGCTAAATCAGTATAATCTCATAAATCATACACAGATCTGTGTTTATGTAATGCACTTGATATTAATTTTGCCTCTCTTTGGAGGGTTACCTTTATAATTCTTATCTTGTTTTTAAATCTCTTAGCTTGATTCCAATGCTTTTGTTTGCAGATTCATCTGATTTATTTTTCTCTCTAACAAAACACTTGAGGATTAGTTTGCAGCCAGTCTTGGTTGTTATCCAAAAGGAAAGCATCAGGTTATGGGTCCATTGTGTTTTCTGCTGAATGATCATTAAACCTTATTATCAGAGCACACACTAGGAACAAACAACTTTGTAGAGTGATACTGTAGATTCTTTCTTCCAGTTGATTTTTCTACTTTTAAGACAAGCTTGTGATGGATTTTTTCGTATGGTCATGTACTACAGCCACGCTACTGCAGGTGTTAACATTACATGACTTACAAGGTACATGTAGCTACATGCTAACATCAGGGAAACTGTAAATTTCTTTATGATTTTAGATTATGTTCTTATAAGAACATGTCCGGTTGTGTTTAGAAGCCTTTATTGATTTTCTCTGCAGAAATTGCTGCTAAACTCAGTTACAGTCATTGCCTGACTGCAGGCACACTGCTACATGTAGCTACATGCTAGCATCAGGGAAACATGTAATATTGGTTGCTGCTGTTATACATGTCTGCCCAATTTGCATCATATTCTTGCTGGAACTTGTCTGATTGTGTTTAGAAGCTTTAAAGGGTAATTTTTCACAGAAGAAATGCCGCTAAACTTAGTTACAGTCATTGCCTGGTTGCAAGCACACTGCTACATGTAGCTACTTGCTAATGTCAGGGAAACATATAATCTTGGTTGTCAGTGTTGTTAATTTCTACTAGATTTCAGATCATATTGCTGATGGAACATGTTAACTTGTTAAGATTTATTTTATTTACCTGCTTTATTGGTGATTTAATAATAAATGCTGCTTTACTTCGTTATTGCCGTTCCCTGGTTACAATACAGAAGACCAAGACATGCTGACCAATCAGAGCATACTGGGCTTTTTGAGAAGGGGGCTTAAAGAAGTGGGTACTAAAACAGAGTGTCTTAGACAGAAGGTGAATACAGCTGTTCAGGTATATACAGTATGAGAAAAATAAAGTGTTTTTGAACATTAAAGCATGTTAAAATGTTCTTGTAAAACCCAAAATACAACCTGAAAATAAGCGTAAAAAGTCCCCTTTAAACAGTGCATCCGACTGAGAATATATACCGTCATAATTAATTATTCCCTACAGGCCAAGTAAGACAAAAGCCACATTTAGCTTTTGATTAGCTCAAAACTGTCAAGGGAAAGTTTGCAGAAGAGAACTAATGACAAGTTTGCACAAACAGTAACATCCTGCCTTTGTTCTGCTGGGTTATTTTTGGCACTTAGAGATGAGCTTTTTGCTGAAAAGTGGAGGGAAAAAAACAAACTGGAAAGCTGTCAGGGAAAGATCTGAGAATAGTGAAAGGGAGGGACTTCAAAATGTGCATTCTATTATTAGTGCATGCTAATCCAAATGAGCAGAGCCACTGCCCGTCACAGTGTGAGCTTATAATGGAAAATTACTAATACGGGGGTCTGTAGTATGACAGCTGGACAGCTAATAACTTATCATTGGAATTTTTTGCAGTTGGCACAAGGACCCAGAGTCATTAAAATAACATATATACATTTGCAGAATCTGCAAGCAAGGTAATGATATAATACTTCTTCAAGAAATAGAGGCTTGTAAACATTTACCTTTTGGATTGTTCCCTTGAAGCCATCCGTGAGTGCAGCCACTCTTGCTAGTCGGCTGTAATCGGGAGCTCCGCCAACAAAAAGAGACTCTTTCAGGTTAAGATCTACGTGCAGATTCTGATGAGACAGGACACAAAGCGGTATGGTGAAGCAGAGCTGTAAAAACTCTACAAAAAAGCTCCACATACATCTTTAAAAACACCCAATTTAATCTTTTCCACACCCCATCTCCAATTCCTCTCAGAGGTTTTCTTTTCAGGACGTAATGTTTTATGGTTGTACTTCCAGTGCGTGAGAAAGTTAATGTATGTGTTTGTGTCCAGGGAGCTTCAAATAAGTTGTATCTTTTTGGTCAGGATATAAAGACTGAGATTAATAAACCATATTTGCAGGCATGTCACAGTCATATAGATTGTCCCATTAAAAAAAAAAAGTTATCCATATTGTAGCCGACAGAAGCTTTAACTGCACTCCCTCGCCTTCTTTCCACGTCAATACACTTGATACATTACAACATAATTGATTTCTATGTCTCTCAGAGAGAGTGGTCAATTATCCTCTATCTGTGAGACATAAAAAGCGACTACAAAGGGAAATCAGGAGCAGGCCGGACTTGAGATATGGATGGTTCTTAACAGACATCTCTAATGAATGGCTGATCATAAGCACCGACCTTTCAAACAGTTGAGTGTGGAGATGTTAATTGCAATTCATTTGTGCGGCAGACGGCTATGAAATTCGATTCTTTCCACCAAACCTTTGGGACAATTGCTTTGCATTAGCAAGGTGCTGCTTCCCTCTTTTGCGTGCAAGAGGCGGCCCACTTCAGAAGGAAGGAATTAATGATCTTTATTTTATGTAGAGCAGTAATTGCCAGAGGGGCAAAGTGGAGTTAATTGCTGGAAAAATGATGGAAGGGACCAAATAAACAAGGCTTTGTGAAGGCAAGCTGGCACTGACTCGGCTTTTATTTAGGATGGGATTTGGAGTGCAGGAGGCAGCGGTGCTTGGCTGGAGCCCGGGGCTGTGTCACTGCACCTTGAGCCGCTTCCAACAGAGACAGGGTGGGGACTTTGGCCAAAGCTGCTGGACCCAGCTGTGGCTGGTGCTTTTAGGCTCAACCAGAAGTTGTCTCTTTATGTAGACCTTACTGCTCTGCAACACTCACAAAAAAGTTACAGATGCATATTGAGTATAGACTGTATATAAAAAAGGATGACATAACAGCTCCCGAAAAATAAAGCCAAAACATCTAAATTGCCTACTGGCGCTTTGCTACAATGTAGGTCATAAACCACGCCCCCTCAATGTTAGCGGATGAGACACAGGCCAAAGGAAAAACTCAAGGTTACAAAGGTAACCGCGTTTCTCTGATAACATGAGTGAGGTATCTCACTATGCTGTCTGGTGAGATCTGGAGCAAATTTTAAAAAGATAGGTCAACGTACACGTCAAGCTTTTTCCACCCCCCATAGTTGGTGTCTGTCATTTAAGGTAGTTCTGATCACCCTTATGTATGTTCAAGTATTTGTTTTCTGGATACATTTGGTTTCAATTAGCAATTTCATGCTACAAAAGGAGTTTAGCTATATATTTGCGGCATCTTGCCACAATTAAAACATCTGCCGACACACAGGAGACTTTCTATTTTTGGAGCTGGACTGCTCATTGGGAGCGTTGATGACATATATATACTCATTGCATCACAGTCGCAGAGCTCAGAGTGTACTCTGGGCACAGATGGAGCAGCAGAACGTCAGGCAAAGTGAAAATGAAACCTTATCATTCATTGTACTAGCTCTAAAAGTTTGCATTCACTCACAGCAGCTGCTCTCATCTATTGATCTGATTTGATCAGCTCTGAAATTGTTGACAGATCAATTATCCAACCTGAGGGAAAAAAGAACTTATGGAGAGCTCCACATTCGCAATGTTCACAGACTTGCAAAAACCTCAGAATTTAGAGAGGGCACACAGAATGATACAAAGGGACACACAAGCATTTATCCCTTTGAAACCTGAGAAAGTCTGCTGGATTTCTTTCAAAAACATATAAACGCAATGAGCAACATGAGGAGAAATTACCCCAAAATTTGCAAGAAATTAGTAAAAAAGTGCAAATTGGCACAAAACAAAAAAAGAAAAATAGAAAAGTAAAAAAACAAATGAGGAAGGACTTGAAAAAATGCTTTAAAAAATAACAATTCTTAAACAAACTTTTCAATATACAGTTATGCTAATTATTAATGTAGTTTTCTAGTGATTTTCCCCAAGCCTAATAGTTTTCTAAGTCTACTAATTACTTGTGATTTGTGAGACATTTCCCTTTAAGCTGCTTGCTCTTGTTTTCTAAACAAATCAGACTGATTTGCTCAGGGCTCAATGGTTTAAATAGCTGTGACATGTGTCTAAACACAGCACGAGATAAGTAATGTTCATCCAGGTTACACAGGGTTAAAAGAAGAACAAAAAACCCTGAAAGTTTGCAGTCTTTAACTCCATCAATGCGAAGATCGCTATGTGCGACTCGGCTTCAAATGACATCACGAGAGCAAGATGGCAGCAGGATATTTTGGCTTCATTTTTCCACAGTGGAGATGCATTCTCCATCTTTATATACAGTCTATGATACTGAGCCTGTTCCACTGGACTTTTTGATCTCGTTTGTCTTAATAATGTGGTTCTTTGAGCACACACTACCTATGTAAAGTTACTTTTCTAAGACTCTACAGTGAGATTTCATGCAATGAATTGATGCATTATGGTCTGTTTTGTCTCACACAGGTAATCACGTGCACCTGGTGAGAGAGGACAGCTGGTTTTTATGGAGTGATTCTCGCCCGGTGAGTGTTTGTGTTGTTATTGGCGAGTGAGTGACTTGAGTGAAAGAGTGAGCGACTTCATGATATTATGGAGGACTGCTCCTGTTTGCAGTAGAAGTGAGAGCAGATGACAAAAGAACAGCTCGGCTTGGCTTGGCACCTCACCGTCTCCAACGGTATATTTCCTCCCCTTCGCTCGCCTCCCCTGTCTTTGCACTCACTTTTCGACAGCCACGCGGCACTGGCGTAATGTCCCCTCCTACGCCAGACTAATGAAGACGTTCCTTTGTTGCTAAAAACAATGGCCGTCACAAAGATGACTGTCTTCTTTCCTTCTTCCCTCCCACCTTCTCACCCCCTTCCACCCCCACAGCAGATGGACTGAGGTGAAAGCCAAACCGCGTTCTTTAAGAGCATCTCTGCTTCAGTGCTGTTTGTGTGTGTGTTTGTGTGTATGGGCTTATGAAATGGCAAAGTTTTTCTCCAGAACTGGCACCTTTAAAGCTGCCCGCAGCTCTGAAGAAGTACCTTTTTTATTCAGTGCTGTTGTTGCATGGAGAGATGGGGGTGAGAGGACATAGTGGAGGACTCAAATGAAACATGGGCTTAAGTGTGACTGGGACTTGTCTCATTACCTTGCGTGATTTCTTATTTCCAGACAGCACATCATAGAGAAGGAAAGAAAATGGGGAGGAAGAGAGTTATTAGGGGAAGACTAGTAGGTGTCTGTGCACAGAGAGGCATGCAGAGCCAGAGCTAGGAAGTGCAAAAGCCCACAAAACACACACTCACATATACACTCAAGTACACACACCCTGGGCAGCAATTTGAAAGCATTACACACAGCTGCAGTGTAGCACAGACAAGTGAGATAAGTACATCAAATAAGGATATAAGACATGTGAAGAACCCTTTTTTTGCACATGCACTTTTGCATTATATGCCCTCTGTGTAGTGGTGGAAAGTACATTTACTCAAGTTCTGTACTTAAGTGCAAATCTGAGGTACTTTAGTTGTGTCTTTTCTTTTCATGCCACTTTATACTTTTACTCCAGTACATCTCAGAGGGAAATATTTTACTTCTTAATTCACTACATTAATATGAAAGCTCTAGCTGCTGGTTACTTTACGAAATAAGACTTTTGCATAAACACAAAAGAATACCTTATAAAATATGATATTTTGCTATAAATTAAATTAGCCAAAAGTTCATACAAGTATAGCTGAAACAATACATTGATTTATTAATTAGTCAATTGACAGAAAAATTATTATTATTGTTGAACTCAATTACTATTTCATGTGTAACACTTTCTTTTAATAAATATTTAAATAATTTCCCTTTTTTTAAAAATAATTTTGACTTTTTTGGGGTGTGTTGTTCAATTTTATTTTTTAGATTTTTATGCACTGGGTACTTGTACTTTCAATTCTTTCATTATATATTCCTGATTACACTTACTTACTTAGGGACTGTTCATTATTTATGAGAGGAGAAGGGAAAGTGCAAAACAAAAAATAATATTTTAAGCACTTGGGGATGGACTTACAGGAGTGACATACAACTTTAGATGGTTGCATTTTGTTTTTAATCTTAAATAGTCTCTGAACCCCTGCCACTCCCTCCTTTGATATATAACGAACAGTCCCTTACTTTTACTTCAGTAACACCTTCAATGCAGGACTTTTACTCAGAACACAGTATTTACCAATGTTGAGTCAGTACTTTTACTTTTACTGTATACTTCCTCCACCACTGCTCAACCACAAAGCTGTGCAAGTGTGAGTTTACACCTAAAGAGAGTGAATACAAATAAGACAGCAAGTCTAAGAAGGCCATGCATGAAGCAGATGGTGCCATTAAGAAAAGATGAGAAGAAAAAAAACATCATGGATGAGAGACGGTGAGCAGTGCCACTTCACCCAACCTCATTTACAGACTGCTGCCACTGAAGGAAAGGTGAAGAAGATTCATCTCTCCTCTCTGTACCTACGTGCCTTTGATAGTATGCACTTTATCACGCTGGCAGCCGAGCCAACTTTGATATGATGAACGCTCCCAACATACGATCCATACATGTGCCTGTGTGTGACCGCCTTTGATATGATTTCAGATCCTCTAAGCAAAGCGTGCTATAGCTCCCTCCTAATTCTTACAGCAGGAGTGGGAGAGAATTAGCTGAGAGCCACACTGGATGGGGTCTCTGCATTGAGCTCCATAACTAGTCTGAGCTCATCCCTTGCGCCCCCCCCTCCAACCCCCTCCCTAGCCATCTTCGCTCTCCTCTAACTCTCTTCTTTTAATAAGATTTTCTGCCTCTGTTGCTGGAGTAAAACACAATTACCATACGGACGATGGGAGGCAGTGGGGGAAGGACAGAGCAGTGAGAGAAGAAAAAAAAAGAAGATAGACGGAGGAGAGCGTCTTAGAGGAAGATGATGGAGTTGACAGAGTGCATGTTCATCATCACAAATTACACTGGTTAATATAATTGGATGACTTACAGGCTTATCAAACTATTAAATCGCCTTCATTTGAAAGCATGTACCTGCTTTATTGGTCTAGACGCGGGGCTGAGGAGTTTCATTACGCTCTCCTCGCTGCTGCTACTGTATCTCCTTTATCTGCCTCCTCTTCCCCAGACACCACCTCAAAGGCTGAATTTATAAAAATCGACTGTATACCAGCAGTAAAAGCTGCTTTTGCTTTCTGCATGCAAGTTTTATCTCCAGTCCGTCAGCAAGCTGAAAGGCTGAGTTTTATTTTTTATTTTTTTTTGGAATTATAGGACTTCTAAAATTAAGACAGCTTGTCAAACTGGCCCTCTACATCTGGAGCTCTCCCTCTTACCTTGACGGATGTCAGGGGATAGCGGAATATATTCAGCAAATCAAGCCGACAGAACGGCGCGGTGTGAAGCGGTGTGGAAAACCTTAGCAAAGTGGGGAAAGTTTGCTGATTCAAACTGTGCCTGAAGCGGCAAGTTGAACCAAGGGCAAAATAAAGGGGGGGGGGGGGGCACTAACACCCGAGGCTGTGGCGATGACATGATAAGAGATGATCAAACAAATACATTATATACGGCACAAGTATGGCTCAGCATAGGACAGGCCCATCAGCCCACGATCATCCGTTAGCAGGAGCTTGTTAGCGTTCTTACCGGTGCCTCTCCTCGGACAGGATCCTTCTTGTTCACCATGATCTCTCCTTTGCGGTTGGAGCGCTCCAGGTTGATGGTGTTCCACACATTCAGCTGGATTGGTTCCTTACTCCTGAAGTACACACACACATACACACACACACACACACACACTCAGGTGAATCATCTAGTAGGAAACACAGGCTCATTAAAAACACATTGCTATGTTCAGTATGTCCTTTACCTGCAGCATGTTCACCGTTTATTTTATATGATTAAAGCACTCAAAAAACGTTTCCTTCTCTTGCTCTAATATAGTACTAACATTGGAAAATAGTACCAGGAGAAGTGACCACACCAATCCTCGCTGCCCTTCACTGGTTATCTGTGAGTTGTAGAACTGATTTCAAGATTTTACTGCTTGTTTTTAAAGCGCTGAATAGTCAGGCTGCCGCCTCTGTCTGTGGCTTGTTAACTCCATATGAGCCTGATTGCTGCCTGAGATCCTCCCACAAAGCTCCACTAATGGCTCCAAAATCTCATCCTGTCTATAACAGCGACTGTTGCTATCCAGGCCCCTCAGCTGTGGGACTAAACTTAATGACCTTTTCCTAAATCTCTTCTTAAAACTCACTTTTATCATTTGGCCTTTTCTTAACTGATGATATTTATTTTTTACATTATTTTACCTTGTTTCCTAACTTGTACACATTGATTTTAGCTTTGTTATTGTTTTTGGCTTTTTTAAAGCACTTTGTAACTTTGCTTTGAAAAGCGCTATAAAAAATAAAATTATAAAAAAGGCTAAAATGGTACGGTGTGATTCTAGCTTTAGTATTTACATCTTGCAAGAATGAGCCTTGTCTCCGAGCAGATGCATGAGTAGAATAAAGATTGATAAATGGCACTACAACTAAAAGGAAATATGTATTTTTGATTATGGGGTGAAGTGGTTCTTTAGATGATGCCAACCTGATGGTGGCGGGTCCCTTCCCCAAGTCATAGCGGAACTCCAGGATCCCTTCATTGAGGGACAGAGAGATGAAGTCTCCTTTTCCGTCTGATTTTTGGCCGTTGTAGAAGATCAAACCGTTGGAGTCGTTGGCCATGAGAATCACTGTCATGCTGACCTTTTGACTGCAGAAACAGCACAAGCAAGAGTCAGATATATACAGCTATGCATACCTGGGATTCAAACAAAAGTTGCTTTCTTGCTTGTTGTCAGTGCACTGATATTCTGTCTATATGTAAATGAGGTAGAGATATTAGATATTCTACATGCAGAGAAGATGTGTTATTTGTGTGACATTGTGATTTCGGTTCAGGCTTAAAGCAGGCAGCTCTGCCTCAGGCACAGAACAAGCTTAGCCTATGAAAACTACACGGCATCCCGTGTTCAGTAATACATGTAAGTCTCGACGTGGTGTGTTTCATGCAGAGACATGGGACTTACCGCAGATCATGCCCGTAGAGATGGAGCCCCTTCAGCTCCAGGTAAGAGTCACCATTGAATAGTGGCATGTAAGCTCCTCTCCTATCAGCCACTGGAAAAACAAAGAGACCATATTCATCCTCAGGACCCGTTTTTGTTGCTGACAGAATTGAAATTCAGGGATAGTCAGTACATCTTTCAGGGGCCTGTCAGCGTTATGGAAAGAGATGGATTTGTGTTTTCATAGCCTTTGGGATTAAGACTTTCTCCTGACAGAAATTCAAACAAAAAAATTCAAAAACCCTTATGTCAGACTGATTACACAGCCCGCCACAGTGTAACAAAGAACCTTTGGAGACGTGTAGAGTTTAACACCACAGCCGGGACCCATGAAATAATGCGGCCATTGTATTTTGGCAGGCCTTTTTACAAATTCATGTCTCTGCGATGGGTCTACGTCTGGCTGTCCCGTTTCTGGCTGTCTGGAGTGATTAGGACAGGCACCGTGCCATCCCTCTAACAAGTGGCTTGACATTAAAAATCAGTCAAGTGTCACCCGGGGGTATGTGTTTATGGTGCCGTTTGCAAAAAAAAACTACCATCATTCAGAGGCTTGCGTACACACACAAACTAACACACATACCTATGTAGCCGGCAAGAAAAAGCTTTTATTCGTAATTGGCTGGGATTAGCTGAGTCGAGTCAGGATGGGGAAGGCAGACGGAGATGAGAAAGCTAATTAGCTATTGTGCAGAAGACTGCTAATGATGATGGCACGCACCATGGAGGAGTGGGAAAAATAGTCTTGCATACGCAACAAGGATTCGTGCACTAAAATGAACTTTAATACAGAAACAGAGCTGCTCAGGATCTCATAGAGGAGATTTTTCTTTCTCCCTTTCACCCTGTGTTTCAAGATGAAAACGCCGCGATCAATAAGTCACCAGAGGTCCGGGCACTAGAATGAGTTGAGTGACCACATGAAAACCTACATGACGTACGGGGGAGTCAAGCTTGACGATCAAGAAAAGTTGCTCAAATTGGACTTTTCACAGACATCTTTTGGTTAACCCTTTGAAACCCGGATGGACGTCACTTTTCTTGTGCTGCATTCAGAACTTTCATAAGTATCTAAACATTTGAACATTGAGCAAATTTGCTTGAACTCTTCCAAAAACATGGGAGGGGGGCAACTTGGCAAGAAATGTCCTGCAAATTGCATTAATTAATAGATATAGAGAAAGTCAGTAAGTAAAGATTTATTTATATAGCCCTTTTTAAAACGGTGCTACTAGTAACAAAGTGCTTCACAAACACATGTACTCACACTTAAAATAAATGAGTGAATGAATTAATAGGTTTTCAAGAAATTGGGGGACAAACAATCCCAAAACACACAAACAAACAAACAAAAAAAAAAACACAACACATGGAGTTCCAGAGAACTACGTTTATAAAAATAACAATTAGATATTTAAAGTGTATTATTTTATACTTAAAATTATTTTACAGAAGTTTTATTATTGTTTTAAGTACTTAAAACAATTTGTTGTCCCGTGTTTTCAAAGAGAACAAGCTGATTTGCCCAGGTTTAAAAGGGTTAAACACAGAAATTGCTGCCTCAAAATGCAATACACAGGGAGCTGTTGAATCTAGTGCTCAGGTTGACGGTAAGCTCAGAGGTAATTTTGTTTAGATGTGAGTAATGCTGCATAATTAGCACTTGCAATAAAACCCATCAAAACAATATAAAATTAGGAAAGATAATAACAAAGCAGTTAAAAACGCACATTTGGCAGTTATAATACTTTGTAGCTGCAATCGCGACTCATGGTCCCGCCCCCTAATAAATCAACTCTTCAGCTGAATTGCTTGCAGTGTGAAGTCAGACACACACACACAAACACATACACTGTCACTCTTTTTTACACATGCACATTAAGTGGTCTCTGACATAATGTAGCTAAGGAGCTGAATGTAAAACATTGTTGAAAACTCCCCCCTGCAGTTAGTTTTCTCAAGGACCGGCTGAGCCCAAGTGATCCTTCTTTCATCACTAAATTGTAATGATTTACACTATCGCAGCGTAAAAGCACTAAGGAAAGTAGGCCATTCAATATTATTGGAACACCCTTGAGAAAAGTCCTTGATGGTGAATATTATAGCAGTGAGCAGCACGGGCGAACCCTCACAGAATGGAAATGGAAACCATAGCTCAAGCGCACACACCGGGTTACACACACACTTAATATTACGACTAATTCACCTTCAGGATCTGATGAGTGGGCTCTAAGCTACCTGTCTTTTCGACTGTTCCAGGCGCAGCCCTCAGAGGGTACGTCCGCCTGACTGCCGCCTTATCTGTGAGCTCCTGTCTGGGGCTGACACTCGGGCTGACTGACGCTCCCATTAATCACGGCGGGCAGGGAGGACTGATGCGATTAGTCATCTCATTGATTCCAGCGGAAAAAAATAGCCTTTTGGAATGGGAGATGCTCTCACTCACACGGCATTGATTTTGGTTCACCTCAATTTATTTTAATCACCTGCTAACTGGGACTCAGGGCTTGGAAGGAGGCTATTCCCATCTGGTTTTTCTAAATTCCCAGGGTTCAGGGGTGCATGTTTCACTTTTGTTAGCAATGTCCCCGAGCAATAAACTAAACACATAAAAGAATAAAAGTGCATGGTTCTCTTTCATTCCCAGTTAAAGATGTCAACTCCTGCAAACATTCATGACAACATCTACAAAGCCGGGGAGGGAAAACACACGGGTAGACTTCAGAATGCGACACCGGCAAAAATGCTAATGATGAACTTCAAAAGCAGCTGAGCCGTGCTCCAGTCTTCTCCCCAACCGCGGCCCGGTTCTGCCATGTGGAGCTTAGTAGCAACAAACATGTTTGAACACAACACCTGTGGGCGGATAGGCAGGCGGGGAGGGAGGGAGCGGAGGAAGGATGCCGCTTCGCTGCTGCTAACACTAACAAGCGTATAGCCGAGTCGATGTGGTGAATGGCCCGACGGGGCCAATCATCTCCCTCAGTTCTGCAACCCGCCAACCCTTCCAGCCTGAAGGCTCAACCCCCCCTCCTCCATTCAGTGTTTGATCTCCTGTTTCGATTCAGGTTGGATGGAAATGTCACACAGCGGGAAGGAAAAAAAAAAAAACAGGCAAAATTGAGGAGGATGCATCTGTGCTGACTCCAGACCAAAAGACTGGCACTCCTTCATAAGCACAGGAGAAAACAACTGAGGCATGACGATTTGGAGTTACACCTAAATATACCAGGGTTCATACACATTTTTACAAATACATTTCCATGACTTTTCCAGGACTTTGAGGCAAATTTTCAAGACCATGCATTCTCAGAAACAACCATCGATACTCCTAATTAGCTCTTTTTCATTATTATATAATAGCTTTCTTAACAAATATATTAATTTAAAAATAATGATTTCAAAACAGAATTAGAGCTTAATATTTAAATGTAACTAAGGGACTTTTCATTATTTATTTCTTTAAAAATATTTGCCTTTTTTATTGTAAAGACTAACATGCATGCTCTTTTTTTAAAGTCAAAATTAACACCAATTACCCCAGCTAGAAACTTAAAAAACAGAAAGTATTGCTGGAATTTTAAAGCTCTGATGGTTGTGTTATACAAGTTTGTAAAACAAAATCCCGTGACTTTTTTGCAACTTTCAGGTATATATAGATAGATTATAGATTATAAAACTTTTCCAGGCCTGGAAATTCCTATTTGCAAATTCCATGAATCTTCCAGGTTTTTCATGAGCATACAAATCCTTTTGTCCAGTTCAATTACCTTTCTCGCAGTGTCTCCCTTCACGTCCCATGGGACACTCGCATTTGTAGCCTCCCTCGGGCATGGCCTGGCACTGGGACGATGGATGGCACCTGTTGGGCTCGCATGGATCATGGACGTCAGCACAAGTTGGACCTACAGTAGATACACACACACACACACACACAAATCCCCCATGAGAAACTCACCACCGTTTTCAACCATTTTCTCTTTTATTCCATCTGAGAGGAGGGGGAGACAAAAAAAAGCGGGATATGCGGATTTCCTCTGTAATAGAGGTCATTTTCTAATAGGATTTGGAAATATTACACGTCCAGATTAAACAGTGGAGAGCCTCCCCGCCACGCGGCCGTGTTTCTGGGCCAACGCCGACTGTGGGAAAGGCTCGGGAGCGTCTGGTGGATGATGGTTTTGCCCTCTGCCACAGCCCATCTGAATTCACCCGTCATTACTTTAGCAGTCAGAGCCTGTGGTGAGGAGAGCGCTTTAATGAACCCCATCCCCGCTGAGCTCACAGGGCTCCCCCCGTTTTTTCCTCACTCGCTCTTTTTGGAAGCTAGCTTTAATCCTCCACTCACTTCTTCCCTACCACAGCTCTTTTTTCACATCTCTTCCTTCTCCACTTTTTACTCTCACCTTTCTCATTCATCTGCCTGTCCTGACATGTCCTCCCTCTAACTACAACCCTCTCCACCCATTTAGTCTCTCTTAGGGCTTTCTGTGATCTGTCCCTCCCCTCGAGATGCGCAATCTTGGCCACTTTCTACATCACGACAAAATTAACTTGAATGCGAGTCTGCAGGCGACGGTCCAATTCTCATTATCGCCATTCATTTTACGCCGTGTTGCCAACACAACTTTGATCACAGTGATGCTTTCTCAGAGCGCGGGGTTATCTTCACTTCTTCTGAGGCTTCTCAATAAAAACAAAACATAAAAGCACCTCTTATATGAAAGACAGTAATAAAAGAATGTGATACTTTATTGATCCACATTTTAAATTCAAGAAACAAGCTTTTAAAACTTGGCTGAGAGGTTGTTTCCCAAACCACGAGGCTGCCCCCGTGTGAGCACAAAATCCTTTACTATTCAAGCATAAAAGTTAACTCTGACAATTAATTTGGTTCTGGTGTGAAACTTTTCTGCAGTGGGCTGCCGTACAACCAGCAAGGGGCACGCTTGGCTAGGCGCTGATGGTGTCTGCTCGTAGCTATATTCTCTCTAAGTTGCTTGTTAGTTGGCATCTGGTGGAGGGATAAAAAAAGGAGGAAGGGATGTGGAAGGGGAGATAGGCCAAAGGCCAATCGCTGAGCATTTGGTGGAAGTTTTCATGTTTTTCTGAACTGCGTCAACATTTAATCTCTCGTTTCTGTGTCCGACACACAGATTTGACGGTTTTGGTGTTTACAAAATGACTTCCAGCGCTCCTGCTGGGGGCATGAGTTGCACTGTCAAATTAGGCTGTCAAGCTTACTTAGGATTTGTTAGCAAGTCATGACCACAGAGAATCCCAGAAGAGAAGGAAAAGTAGACATATAAACATAATTTTAACAAGGTGTTAGAAAAGTCTGTGTCTAAAAGTAAATAAACTGTCACAGTTTCTACTAATGTCCCTGCACTTACATTATAATTAAACTGTCACAATTGCATCGCTGCCCAGAGATCCCAGTATCACCATTAGGAACCAGAGGAGGGAACAAATCTTTTGACGACCATTCCTAAGTCAGAAATTTTGAGTCATGAGTCATCAACAAGTCATAATGCACTCTTCACCATCAAACTGAAAGTATTCATCTTTGCACTCAAGTCCCAAGTCAAGAAAGCCAAGTGCCGAGTCAAGACCATTCTAAGTCCGAAACCTTGACTCACAAGTCATTAACCAATCATAGTGCACTTTTCACCATCAACCTGAGAGGACTCATCAACATCCAGAGGTGGGACCGAGTCATTGTTTTGCAAGTCACAAGTTAGTTTCAAGTCTTTGCAATCAAGTGACAAGTCAAGACCGTTCTACGTCTGAAACCTTGATTCACAAATCATAAACGAAACATAGTGCACTTTTCACCATCAAACTGAGAGGACTCATCAAAATCCAGGGGTGGGACCAAGTTATTGATTGTACTGTAAGTCACAAATGCATCTTAGGTCTTGCATTCAAGGTATCGAGTATTGTCAAGTCAAAAGGCTCAAGTCCAAGTGATGGCACGAGTCACTGGTGTTTAAAGTTGAGCTGCAAGCCTTTTTTTCCCCATTTCGCAAAGTTGGGTCTAAAGTTGTCAAATTTGTGACTCAAGTCCAAACACCTGTTAGAAACCATTCATTGTGTTGGCCTCTTACCCCAGAATCCTTTGCTGCACTTGCAGTGGAACATCTCTGCCTCCTTGACCTGGCATGCGGCGCCGTTCTTGCAGGGATTTGGCAGGCAGGGGTTGTTGCCACATTCCCCCACGCCACTGCCGTACAGACTGTCGCCCCCGTTCTCCTGCAGGTTGAGCACCCGGTTGTTGACATCCAGCAAGCGGATGCAGCCCACCAGACCTGTGGCCACCTCAGTCCTCTCCCTCACACTGACGGAGAAAAGGGGACAGAGTGTCTTTTTTCAACACAAAGTTTGACACAGCCTGCATTTACAATTATTACACTACTGACGTCACTCAATAACAATGAGCTTAGGGTGAAGAAGATGCTTTTTGTTCTGTCTGATTTAATCCCCAAAACAAAACTGAACATAAAGGGTCTTACTCTTGCTTCATTTCCTCGGGCACTCCTCCGATGAACAGGTGGGTGTCGAGGTTAAGGCCGTCCGTGCCGCGTGGACTCTCGCCCTCGATGTGGGGCTCGTTGTCCACGCTGAGCATAGCGTTGCGGCGGTTGCGCGTCACCACCAGCTGATGCCAGCGACCCTGATTGATTTGTACTTTGCTGACCACTGTGCCTGTTCCTGAACCTGTGTTGAATCTGAAAAAAGGAGAAACAAAGCATCCAGTAAATTTTACAGCACTCGAGGAGGTTATTTTCCACCCAACACCTTGTCTCGTTATTGAGCAGCACCTAATGACGAGTAGGTATCTGCTCATTTTATTCAACAAGACAGAGAGGGATGAAAGAAAGGAGGTACGGGATTTCCCATTTGGGATTCCAAACTATGTGACTGGAATGCTGCAGTTAAAAAATGTCTTCACACCATCTTATTCTTTAATTAAACCTTCTATCTTATGAGGTTTTGTTGAGAAAAAGGCCATATCATCACAGAAAAGAGCCGTCGTGTATGTGCACCTATACATGGGGTAGTATTAGCACAACCTGAGAGCAATTATCTGCCACAAATAATTAGTTCTTCTCCCCACGTCTTGGATTTGCAGGGCTGTGGGTGGTAATCTCACAGCTGTATTTCTGGAATTGAGGCAGAGCTCCATTTGAAAGCACAAGTGACTAATGATCTCCTTTACTTTGCTATTGATTTTTCTCTGAATAGAGAAATCTAACCTGGCCAGGTTGAGCGGAACTAAAATAAGGGCTCGGAGGGGTCAGGGTGAAACACAAGACCCAAAAGATAAGGGAAAGCGGACGCTGTTTGAAATAATAGGTCTAAAACAGACCCGGCGCAGAATCTCTAATTAGTCCATTCACGTCTCTTCTGAAGATGCTGCCTCACCCACAAATGATTTTTTATGCATACAATGCTGCTGCGGGGAAGCGATGAATACTTAGTGTTTCTGCAGGTTTCAGGCAGAAAAATGGTCCAATTTAAACAAATGGGGTGAACCCTTTTGCTTTCTGTCAGCATACTGCTTGCCTTAAAAAAGATATTGTTCAAATCCTGTTACACCTAGAACCTAAAGGGGCACTGCGCCAATTTTACATGTCACAGTCAATTTACTCGTCACAAGGAGTGAGCTGAGCTTTAAGGCTACATATGCTAAACTGAGGGCATGGAGATTGAATAATGTGGGTGTTTATCAGACAGGCAGGGTGTAGCAAAATACACTATAAAGGTGCATTATGGGAGGCATGGAATCAAATGTTTCTGGATCTTTGCTTCCTAAAGAACTTTAGGGTATATACTGTAAATTAGCTTATGTAAGTGCATATAATTGATACAGCAAGATGACTGATGAATTTTTTTTTCTCTCAGAATATATCATGATGACACCCAACCACCACTTGCGTCACAGTGATTAGATCCAAATCTCTATACCTCTATAAATCTTTTGAAAGCTAGAGTGACGCCACTTTTCTTGTGCTGCTTTCAGTAGCTTTTCACAAGTATTTTGACCTTTGAACCTTGAGCAAATTGGTGCAATTTCCTTCAAAAACTTGGGGAAAAAAGGCAATGAGCAAATATATAAGACATGTTCCATAAATTTCTAAAAAAGGAAAAAGGTTGGGAAAAACTGAATGTAAAGCTAATTCTTATAATCATATATTTAAAATTAAGTTATAGAAATATTACAATTTTAGGCACTTTTTTAGGGTCCCTTTTTTTATCAAAAAAAGTTTGTTTTTTTTTCAAGCAATTTGTTGTACTTTGTACTAATTTCTTGCTAATTTGGGGGTCATTTCTTCTTTTGTTTCTTGATGTCTTCTTCCAAAAAAAAAAAAAATACCAGGACTGGCACATTGTTAATATATTTTCATACGTCCAAGTGAAAATACATTAAAACTACAATCTACAAACTACAATCTACAAACTACAATCTAAATTGCATTTAAACTAATTTAAAAATAGCTTGTTAAACTAAAACTAGTTTTAAAAGGTAGTTCAACTACATTTCAGAATACACCATTTAAATTATTTCAATCTGAGTCTGGAAATGCATATTGTTACATAGAAGTTTAATGAACTGATACTGGATTATGTGTAGGTGTGTTTGATATAGGGACTGGGGCAGGCCAGTCCTCTCGTAGGCAGTCAAAGGATGTGTTTTAAGGAGAATATAGAGCAGAACAGTTGTCAGGTTGGAATCAGGAAATTACTAAACTTTTAGGAAAAATACATAGTATTCGATACTGCAGACATCTTGGTTGCAAACCATTTTCAAAGAAACTACAAGACCACAGACGGCTAAAAGGGAACAAAACCTAAATTAAGAATTTGAATGTGACTGCCTGTTACGGCCTTGGAAAGTTTAATTAAGAATTGATCGAATGGTATGTCATAGGACAGTGGTTCCCAACTGGTGGTTCGCGGGTCTATTCTGCATTGACCACAAGTGATTCATGAATATGCCAAGTTTGTAAAAAAAACACACTTTTAAGTGCCGTTCTTGTTTATTCTTGCAAAAAGCTTTATTTCTTTGTGTTCTAAATGTGTGGCGTTTATATTTTATGAAATAAAATTGAATATGTGGTAATTTATCTAATTTGCAGATCTTGAACTAATGACTAGGGAGAATTCTGGACCCTGTGGCTGGATCAGTTGGGAACCACTGTCATGGGGTACAAAGTCTGGAGCTGCTTCACAGACAGTGGATGGGAGCCTGATTTTGTGGACACACAAATTGTTTGCTTTCTTGTTTATACCCAAAAGAGCTTCATTCTATTGCTTTTTTGTCAGAGCATTCCTCTGGCTGCTCAGTGTCAAAGAGAAAATCTTTCCCAATTTATTGTCTGTGGAGCAGTTCCAGACTTTATACCCTTTGACATCACAAGTGTGAGTTTTAAGTCTAGTTTTTGGAGTTGGGAAAGAGTTGATCGTGTTTATTAGTATTCTTGGATTGTCTTAGACCACAGGAATAACATGTATCAGTTTTGAAAATCGGCATACTTCCCCTTTAACTACCGAAAAAAGCTTATGAGATTTGGATATGGTTAAACTGCCACATAACTGCAAATTGTAGTTTAACTAGTAACTGAACTACAAGTAGTTAACTTCTCCCCAGCACTATTCCATACATGACACATGATACTCATGTACAACATGTTAAATTTAATGGATCTGAGCCATTTCCTGGCAGATGTGTAGAGGTCATTGCCTCCATCTGTAATTACAAACATTACATACACCTTAACTCTGTATGCATGTGATTCAAAATTACATATAAAAAGCCATAATTTTGACATCCTGCACATATTTCTGTACATATGTTCGCACCATCTGTAAACGTGATCATGCGAGCGGCTTTTCTGCAAGTTTGAACACATTTCTGAAAGCGTGCCTTCGTAGCCTCAGCCTGCAAATCTGTCAATAAGCTTTTGTGTCTTTTTTTAAAAAACATTTTCTGGCAGTGGTGTTTTCAACATGTTTACTTGCTGTAATTATTTGCCTCATTATCTTCAGTGTTCTCTATTTGTGTTATTCTTATCTACATCCTCTCTCAGCTGCCGCCACAATGACCCTGATTCCCCACAGGGGATCATTTAAGTTTCATCAGATTTAATCAAATGAAAGCAGCAGAATTAACAGCTGCCCCTCTTCACTCTCACACTGCTCACCTGAGCTCCACCTTGCCGTTAACCAGAGCCAAGGAGATGAAGTCCTTCTTGCCCTCCTGGCCGTTGTAGAGCAGGATGCCCGTCATCTCAGATGCTCTGAACTCCATGGCGATGCGGACCGTGTGATAAGCGCTCATGGTTTGGAAAGCCAAGTACGACTGCCCCCCAAATGACGGGATGAAGTACCTGATCACTGTGGAGGAACGGATACAACAAGCCAATCCTGTCATTAGTGCATGATTTGCTTTATCGTGGCGTAATAGGCGTTTAATGTGCATAATTAAGTGTGAGCGGAGGTGGTGTGTCACCGCCTCTTGATGACAGAGAAATAAGCCTGTCTGTCAGATTATTTAAGGAATGGCGTTTTTCCAAAATGCTTGATGAGTTTATCAAAAGGAGAGGGTCGAGGAAGAGGAGGAGCTTTTCAGAAAGTCACACGCATTCAGGCGCTCACACACACACACACACACACACACACACACACACACACACATGCACACAGTCATGCACACACTCATGCACAGGAAAACCTTTGTTTTTCCGCCACTCGACAATTATGATTATTATCATCCATTTTCTCCCCCGGGCTCCTTTTCTCTCCGTCCATCTGTCTTTCTGTCCATCTCTCTGAGGAGAATGGCAGCTGATGAGCTCCCTCTTTTCTAATGACTTGATTGATTCGGGGAGGCTGGATGCATGCGGTTTGTGTGTGAGTGTGCGTGTATGCGTGACTTCATTTAGCCACTCTAACTCAAAGACACACACTGATTCTCACCAGCTAATCCCCATCAAAGCAATTAGTGTCAATTATCTTAAGATGCAGCTGCGTGAGGTTGCTCCTCATCCCTCCAAAAAAATCTCAAAGTAGGGTAAGAGGGAAGAGACAAAGGAGTTGTGCTGCTCAAGAACTTCTTGATTTATGATTTTCTCCGCGGTGCTGATTGGATTCTGCGTTGCTTTTGGTGAACGGCTCAGCGGTCGCTCGCTTCCGAAGTGCTAAACCTGTCTGAAACACTTGAGATGAGCTCAGGACAGATGTTGCGTCTGACTCACCTAAACTCTTTGTTTTTCAAGTTTTTAAAATATCTCGTATAAAACTGATGCCCTGTCTGGAGCTCTGATTGCTGTTGTTTCGTTGAGCTTAATTAATATGACCCAATAAATCCACATCTGTGACCACATAACATCGCATTTGCATATTCCAGCACTAACTGAAAGTCATTACTCACAGTGCTACTTAAGGTGTCACTTTGCAGCTACTTTAGAAGCTACAATTAGTAGACAAAGCTACTGCTTAACAGAAGAAATATATGCCCTTTTTTCTTTACAATAAGAGTTTCATTAAATACACCTTTAATATTTGATTTTTTTAAAATCATAATGGTGTGTTTCTGCTACTTTATAAATATATTAAAGCACTCGAGGATGTGGTTAGCAGTGATTACAGAACAGCTAAAAGGCATGATTGGCACAATGGAAAGTGGAGTGCTTAAAACCCTCTTAGTTGCTGCAAAATCACTGCAAACGTCAGCCTTTGGTGGTTTCTTTGTAATTGCTAATTTCAATAGCACAAAATTATAAGGAAAGTCTGTTCCAGCTCATTTTCTCAGATGAGTTTGAAAGCTTAGACTTTGAAACTTTTGAGGGTGATAACAAATATGGGAAGGGGAATACTTCCTAATATATATGGAACAAGAATTACCACCTCCTGGTTATATGCCTCCGCTAACCAGTCAAACTGCAGTTATAGTTTACGTCCATGTCTGTCCAGACTCATATGAAGCTAACAATGCTTCAGACATGGATGCTGCTGCAAAGAAGCTACATATTCTTAAACATGGATGCTTTACACACATCTTCAACCTGGCAGCACAGAAGATCTCCACAAACAGCATAGCGTAAAGGTGGACAACGTAGACTGGTGTCACCAATTCAGTATGTGTGAAGTTGACCTTTGAGCTTTTAATATAAGTTGTCATCACCTCTTCATTTAATCCTGTTAGACGGTTGTGTGAAATTTTGTCATAATTAACGTATGAATTCTTAAGTTTTAGTCAAAAACATGCTGGTAGGTCACAGTGACCTTTAACCTTTAACCACCAAATTCTGATTAGTTCATCATAGAGAGCAACTTGTTGGTGCCAAATTTGAGAAAATTCCCTAAAGGCTTTGTTGAGCTGTCCTGTTAAAAAGAATGAGGTGGACGCCAGGTCATAGTGACCTTTGACCAGCAAATTCTAATCAGTTTATCCTTGAGTCCAAGTGGACGTTTGTGCCAAAATTGAGGAGATTCCCTCAAGGTGCTCTTGATAGGTAGTGTTCAAAAGAATGAGAAGAACCAGGTCAAAATGACCTTGACTTTTGACCACAAAAATCCAGTCAGTTCATCGCTGAGTCCAAGTAGACGTTTGTACCAAAATTAAAGAAAATCCCTCCCTGCTTTCTTGAGATATCATATTCACGAGATAGACACAAGCTCATAGTGACCTTGACCTTTGATTACCAATTTCTAATAATTTTATCCTTCAGTCAAATTGAACATTTGTGCCAAAACTAAAGAGTTCCCACATGATGTTTTTGAGATATTGTGTTCTCAAGAGTAAGACGGACTAGTTTACATTGACCTTAATCTTTGACTACCAAAGTCTAATCAATTCATCCTTACGTTAAAGTAAACGTTTGTGCAAAATTTCAAGAATGATACATATGAGATAACTTTCACTAGAATAAGACGGATGGACGGACAACCTGGAAACTTAATGCTTCTGGACACAGCTATCACTGGCGCAAAAGCATAGAAAGAAAAAGCTGGCTCACCCTTCTCACACACGGAGCCTCCTCGTCCGGCAGGGCACTTGCAGCTGAAGTCGATGCCATCGTCCTCACAGGTGCCCCCGTGTTGGCAGGGGTGGGAGTTGCAGGGCTTCTGGGCCTTGTGGTGAAACTTGCCCCGTACGTGGGCTATGGTGGTGGCTGGAGGCAGTGCGGTCGTGGTGATGCGTCTGCCATTGAAAGGCCTGCGAGTGACAAATTGGGTGGTTGGAGGAGGCCTGGTGGTGGTGGTGGTGGTGGGTGGTGGTGTGGTGTCCGGTGCAGAGGTCGTGGTGGTACGTCTGCTGTTGTAAGGCCTGCGGGTGACATACGGGGTGGTTGGCGGTGGCCTGGTGGTGGTGGGAGCAGCTGTGGTGACTGACGCCGTGGTAGTGGTAGTGGTGGTGAAGAAGGGGATGGAGGAGGGGCCTGATAACAAAGCTGGAGAGAACAATGGAAATTAGACAAAGAGAAAGAGACGTTTAAGTATGTTGTGCCTGCAGTCCTGAGATTTCCTGCTCAAGACCCGTAAAACCTTTGATAAATCACCTCATGAATAACTTAAAACCCCTTTTCATTTTATTAATCCCCACACACTCCTGTTAAGTCCATACTGTATTACCAAAGTTGGTGAAGCGAACATTCTGGTCCTCTGGCTTCTTCACAGCGATGCTGGTGTCTTTGGACGCCTTCAGCTGTTTGAGCAGGGCTCCTTCGATGTCGTCCATACTGTATCTTGTATCTACAATAAACAAGAGGTACAACCACTTAGGACAAGGCCTCGAGGGAGTGCTCCAAAGCAAATACAGGACTCTTGCGTCTTTAGCGGAACAATGAATATATCAGAGTGCCCTGTGTGTGACAGGTGGAGGATCTCCAGGGACCACTTGTCCTCCACCCGCCGCTTGTCCTGCTCTTTTTCCAGATGAATCGTTCTCATAACATTTGGTGCAGATGTTCGCTTTACAGGCCATAGAGGAGCAGCATTTAACATTGCCCCGTACAAAGGGTATGAAGGACACTAAATGATGCTCATAAAAAAAGGGGGGAGGAAGAAGGGATGGGGGGGGGTATATGGTACAAAAGAACCTTAAAGGGGAACACAACCTAAATTAGAAATTATAAGATGTTATTTCAATGGCCTCGGAGAGTTCAATCAATATTTGTGAACATGAGTTGCTCTTTCTCAAAGCCAGACACTAAAGATGTGATGTCATAGGGTATAAAGTCATAGACAGTGACCGGGAGCCTGATTTCGTTTATTGTCTTTTTTTATACCCAAATGAGCTTTATCTATTGTAGTGCTCTCAGTTCTGAAAGAAAAAATGTACCTATACACTGAGAACATTCCCATGGGTGTTGTTCAGTGTCATCTATAACATCTTTGACCAATCATTGTCTATGAAGCAGCTCCAAACTTAACACCCTATAACAATACAAATGTAAGCTTTAGCACTCTGGTTGTTTGAGTTAGGAGTTGTTCATGATTACTAATATTTGTGGACCATCTTAGACCATAGGAATAACATGTATGAATTTTGAAAAATGGGTTTAGTTCTCCATTAAAGGCCTAGCTGTGGCATCAACTGTTGCTCTTTTGAATATCACTTTTTGGGCACCGAAGCTTCAATGAGAAATATCCGCAATTAACCTAAGCTTCAAACATGAGTTTTTACACGATGCACCTAAAATAATGTGACAATTAACCACTTTGTTTGCATGCGGGTCGAAGCAACCTTGCACTATTTGATTTTGCCATGTAGGACGTGCTCCTAGATGAACATCCCACATCCCGTTCCTGGACCAACATTGCAATCAACCAATCACAGCCCTCGGACATCATCACTGTGCTGCTCCTGTGCTTCTTTCACTTACTTTATGCTTCTTCATAGCCAAGATACTTTTCCAAATTGAAGTTAAAAGTAAAACCTACAATCTTAACAAAATTCTTTGGAGCTACTCTATGGTTGGAAAGTTAGCTTGCTAAGAGGGTAGTCTATGCTAAAAAGCAAACTTGAACAAGTTAGCTTGCTAATGAGGCAGGTTACACTAACAAGTAAGCTTGCCAACAGACTAGTTTATTGTTCAATAACAAAGAGGAAGGTCAATATAATTTTCAGTTGCAACTACCTGCCACTGACACATTTTTTCTATCTATCTTTTTTTTTTTGCAAGATTTCAATGCAGTTTTTGTCTAGTGACACTGACTCATTTTGTTACTTTGTACAAACTTCAATCTGTAAAAGAAGCGTAGCTCTAGAGAAACAACAGAATTTTAAGAGAAGCACACTGATGATGTCAGATGGCTGTGATTGGCTGATTTCAATGTTGGTCAAGGAATGTAATGTGGCATGTTGATCTAGAAACATGTCCTTCTTGGCAAAATCTTATTGTGCTTGTAACCTTGGCCATAATGGGTACACAAAAAATACTTTGCAAGACGGCTAAGCTGTTAATTAGAGTTTTCCAGTGATTTGCCAAGCTCTTGTAGATTTGTGATGTGTGCCAGCTTCATTTGGCATATCTGGTACATTTTGAAACTATTCCAGCTGTTGGCTTTTTTAACATCTTGCTAGTCTATTGCTTGTAGTCAAACTGCCCCAGTTTCTTTTTTTTCAATTCTCTGATTGAGTTGTTTAAAAATAAAACACAAAATGTTGAACACCAATTACCACAGCAACTACTGAAGCTAAGTGTCTGATTTTTTCCTAATTGAATATGTAAGCCTAGGATTACAGCATTAGTGAAGTAAACAAACCTTTAAAAGATTGAAAACGTGTAAATCTATTTGAGAATACCAGCAGGTTCCATTCCTGTTTTGAATTTTGCTGGGCATAGTTCTATTTTTATCAATATCACGAGTTGTACCTCTAACTGTACTGACGACACAAAGTGGTGCTGAAAAGCAGCCCAGGCCAACAATCTCACCGGCACGGTCATTTAGGGAATTATTTCCTGGCTCTGATGAATAACAAATACCACTGTGAACATCTAGATAAAAACCTTCTTATGATGTGTTTCTTTTTAACACTGGGGCCAATTGTTGCAAGCAAGAGATTTAGTTGGCATTGAAGAGAAAATTAAAAAAAAAACCAGATACAAATAGGGGAAAAAACATTCAGTACCTCGCAATATTATAAGCCAAATAAAAAATAAATGGAGAGGGTTCATATCTCTGCCAAGGATGCACAATCCTCTTTATTCGGTATTGTAATAATAGAAAAGTTTTTAACCTGCAACCAGATCTGAAACAGAATAATCATAACAATAAAAACTGAATGATTAAAAAAAACAACTAAATCCAGGTTTTGTGCAATATTTCAATTAAATAATCATTTACCATCATTTATATGTGTTTGTTGCTTTAGTGTTACCTGCTGTAGAGGCAAAATGCCATTTGTGTTTGCAGGATCACTCAGAGTACTTATGTGCAGGTACAATTTGGTTGCTCTTGCACAATTTGCTGAAAGAAATAAGTTTTAAGAGGACTGTATGTAATATTCAAAATATTATCTAAAAATGCGATGCACTTAATTTAGTGAGTGGTGAATGAAATGTGTAGGAGTAATAAAAAATGTCGAATAGAGTGCCAGACGAAGGAATCCAGGAGAGAACAAATTTAGCCTCTCCGCTTTACAGTCCAAGAGTTACGAGTGAAAATGTAAAGTGCCTTAAAAATGGTGATATGGTCGCTTATGCTGCATAAAAAAATAATTAGGTCTTCCTTGGCCAGTGGCCTAACTTTTATCCCAATTTCATTTAAATCAAGAGAGTATTTTTTGTCTTGCTGGCTAAAAGACAAAGAGGAAAAAAACCCATAATTGATTCCAACCTCTCTATCGGCTAGTGTGCTTAATCATTTTTCATTTTTTAAAAAATCCTATTTCTTCAAAAATTTCTCACCTGGTTTGAAGTGGGCCTCGATAAAGGCCAGGACGGAGCTGCTGGGTGCCAGGTTCCGGACACGAACACTCATAAAGTCTTTACGCACCTCTGACTTCCTGAATAGCTCATTGAGCTGAGGAGGAGAGAGAGAGAGAGAGAGAGAGAGAGGGGGAGAGAGAGGGGGAGGAGGGAACGGACAGAGGGAAGAGATGATAAATGAGGCTGGTAATGAGCTCCATGCTATCATAGCAGCGAGTCCAATTCCAGAAGACTGTACTCTATCTCCAAGGAAGAAAGACTGCCTCTCAAATTGGGGTGCTGAGAAGAAACCTATCGGGTGTGGGTGCACAAATTGACATTTAGCTGCAGCCATGGCATTAATTACAGAGACAAGTTTTCGGGAGGAGCTAAGATAAATGTCGTGCAACCCTGACATGTGCTCCTGATTGGTTTATGATGCCCCCCCGCCCCGCCTGTGTGCAACTTGTAACAGCCAGAAGAACTCCATAAGGAGGTTTGACTAAAATGTTCTTTAAGCCAGCGGGGATATTACAGCAGCAAGACTGAAGTTGTCCTAAGCCAAAAAATCTGGGCCAATATTTTATCATAAAATTGGAGCATTTTCATGGAACTGAAAAAAGTTACACATTCTGTCAGTGTTTCCCCCATAATTCTGTTCTCGTCTGCGTGCTGGTGGATTATTCCCATTTACACACTCAAAAGCAACGAGAGACAAGAGGACAATCCTCCCGCCTCGTCCTCATTTGAGCTGCTGGTGAAAATCACAGGAGCCACAGGGCCCGCTAGCCCACTTTACTGGAGCATCCTCTGAGTGGCCACTTCCATTGTTTCCACTGAGCACTTCTGCATCTCACCCATTTTTTTCCAAAGCCAATCATTGTCCAGAAAATCATGCTTTAAAATAAATTAAGCTGAAACTCCTGGGTTTTGTGGTGGAAATGATGAATCATTTTGTTCATTTAAATGATTTTGTACCACTTCAGTCATAAATTGAAAAAGTCAGTTACTGTGTAGTTAATTTGCTTATGTGACCTTATCACATAAGGTTTACCATACAAACCATACTAGACATTTGAGTAGTATATTTTTTATGTGAAAAAAAAACCAAAACAGAATCTAACTGTAAACATTATGTTGCTAAAGCAGGATTGGGCGTTCCATTGCACGCAATACTTCTTTTCAACAACATTAAACCTTCAGTGACTCGCACTCTCTCACATAGTTGTAAACATTTTGGCTGCGCTGGCTGCTCTGCTCCAGACACCAAGGAAAACACCTTGCTTGTATGATCACTTTACTGTTAGAAATTCTGAATTTCATATTTTTAGAAAACAGGCAAGGGGCAACAGTAAGGAAACACAAGAAATAGTCAAATCAAATGCCAGACTTTTCCATACTGCATAGAAACTACATGTGTAGATATAAACAGCTTATTCCAAGGTAACAAAAGAACAACAATTCTTAATTTCAGATGATTTTACACTAATGAAAACACTGTATGATATTATATACCATTGCTGCCAATATGTTCCCCTTATTCCATTACACTGGACCTTTATACAAAACTAAGATACTGAATGTCGTTTTCAGACACTGGCGAGGTGAGTGCTGATGCAAAAAGCTGCTGATTCGATCAACAACACTGTAGATTCAGTACACTCAATTCAGCCTAAGGATTCTGATTATTTCCTCCATTTCCTGAACGCATCTAATTTGTGAACCGAGGTGTGACGGTTAAGTAGACGGGTCAAAAATGAAATCCTCCAAAGCTGGCTTAAGGATGGAAATGATGGACAAACTCTCCTGTGGAGAGCGCTGACCTAGAAACCTCTGGATCGTCCTCTCCTCTCCGCCTCTTCCTCTCACATATCCTCATATATTCACTAATTGTAACAGGTTGCTTAAGAAATGTCCTGTGGCTTGATTCTTTGTGTGTGCGTGCTGTATATCTGTGTGATTGCCTGCGTGTGCTTGGTGTGAGTGTTGGGAAATGAAGAGGGGGTGGCTGCTATCAAGTGGCACACCAGGCTTCAGTGACACGCAAGCTTGGAGTGTAACGAGCACACAAACACACACGCACAAATCGCTGTGAGGTAGTAGATTAGGTCCCAGTGGGGGCTAGTGACACCGATTCAACAGCTGGTGGATGTGTACTGTGTATACAGACACACAAACACGTTCCCATTTCATCAGGGGAGCGAGGCCCTGGCTTGACAACAGAGACATTTGTTCAAAGGTCTGAGCTCGAAGAGAAAAAAATGGACGGAGGAGAAATTCGAGCGGGTTAAAGCGCCGGGGCCAAACTGTGCTTACTGCACCGGCTCCACGCTTGTCTCGGCCTTGGCTGGCTCATGGCGACTGGCATCTCGTCCAGCAACTTATCATATCCAAAAAAAGGACCTAATTTTTTTTAAATATCTGAAAAAATTCTTAATTAATCTCACATGAGATGCTGCTTTCTGTTGCTGTGAAGCATTTGGCATGCGATTGACAAATTAGTCTTTGCACAAGTCTGCAGAGAGCTGTTAGTTATTTTTATAGTTCTCTTATTAAACTTGAAGAGCTCTGGAAGCCTTGTGTTGTGTCTACACTAACTCAGCCCTAAAGCTTTTATGCTGTGCTTGAAATTAAAAGCCCCAGCCCAAGTTCCAAATTCTTAATTAGTCGGCAGTATATGTGAGGAAGTTTGGATGTTAATGTTTGTGAAAAAATAATTGTTAAACCACCAAAAAGCTTCACTATCCTGTGAGCAGTCTCATTTTGTTCTGATCTACCTACTTGGGTCAAAGAATGCCCTTTTATTAAAAATCAAATATCAGCCAGCCTGTGTTGTCTGTGTTTGATCTGATGTACGTTCCTCTCCGACTGCAGCTGCTGAATATGTTTTTCATCATTGTTATTTTTCTATCAGATCACTGACCAGAGAAATCACTCCAGCCCAGTGTGGCACGATATTACTCAGCAGCTTCAGGGTTGTCAAGTCTGTAAAACCTGCGATGAAAGCTGCCTGCCTGAAGGAACTCCGAGAATTTGATTACTCTGGTTCGAGGTGAAGAGTTTTAGTGTCTCACGATGCTTTGAATGTTGTTTCAAAAGCTTTCCCACTCTAAACATAAAGATTCTTGGAAATATTCAAAGCGAGACTATGTAAGGTCTGCTGTACACGACATGGCGATGATCACATGACTAAGTTGCCTTAAAGCAGGATTAATAAATTGATCTCCAACAAAGAACCGCCATAAAGAGTGCCTGCCTGAGTTTATGGAGTTGGAAATGGTATCAATGTGAGTGACGTTTACACGGCTGAAACCAAAATAAAGACCTAAAAGAGGCTGAAAGGCTCAGTAGAACTAGTAAATGGAAAAGGTGGAGATCCCTCTGTGAGTTAACCCTTTCAAACCTGCGCAAAGTGGCCCTGATTTGTTTCAAAAACATGGGAAGAAGGCATTGAGCAACTTAAGAAGAAATGACCCATAAAATAACAAAAAAATTAATAAAAGTACAAGAAAATTACCTGAAAATGAGCAACAAAAAACAAATGGGAAAGCAAAAAAAAAGGAAGAAAAAAACAACAGGGAAATGACCTTACTGTATAAAAATAATTTTCAGTATGTAATTATGATAATTAGAAATTGTAAAACCTCTTCTAAGGTGAGAATTTCACAGTGTGCACTCTTATCTCCCTTGTCAGGCAGGTCAAATTAGGCAACATTTTGTGCAAAATAGTGCATATGGTGTAAATGTAGAGTTACTCTTCCGCTATATTAAGGTAATAGAGTGTCAGAATGAGCTGTGGAGGCCTTCCAGTCTTAGCTTTTTTTCAGGCCTGTGATTGGCCAACATTATCTTCTTTTCTTTTCATTATTTTTATATGGGTGCCAGTTGATTTGGCATGCTCTTGACAGAAAATACCTATGTACTTCTATACTAGGCCTCAGCAACACACAATTTTCTTCAGTATTTTAAGCCTAGCCACTAAAGTAACCACCATATACTTCTAATCACACCTCACCAAGAAAAGCTGAGGCAGCAAAACCTTTCAGGGGTGTACTCACAAAAAATGGATTGCAGCTACTGGTAGCAGCATGAACTGGGCATCACTTTCAGCTGTTACCAGCTCTGTCTCAAGGGCCAGTTCACAAAAGGTAACACGCTAATGATATTACAGCCCAAACACGCCCATAAAGTTTTGCAAATGAGTGCAATTTCCTTTTTTATGCATCTAACTGCAAATCCGCATCGCAAGTATACATGTTACCTTTGTGCCAAGAACACAGTCGGCAGAACAATGACAGAAAGATAAAGAAAAGTGCAATTTTCAGACAGTGCAATTCAGGTCCTGACCACTTCATTTACCACCATCTCTCTGTGGATGCTAATAATTTCAACATAACTGTGTGTGGCTATTAGCGCTGATCTTTGTGAATTGGACTGTTTTTGCAACAAGGCTCATTTTGCGCCAAATGGATGCATATTACCTAATTCAAAGTGCAAATGGCACAAGAAAATCAAGACGCTATTTGCTTGGCTGCATAGTCAGAGGTGCATTTCACTCTTTGCAGAGCTTTGAGAACTATGTGGTTTCCTTTTGTTGTATTTGTGCAGGTTTATCAGCTGCAAAAGCCATGCAATCCTTTTGTATTTTAGCCTAGTAGTGTACAATTTTTTTTGCTGATGACTTCAACTTTTCAGTCTTTAGACAGTTTCTTAGACTAAAAATAGGAATGAAATGGAAATATATTGATGGATAAGAAGATTGTAAATATAAACAAATATCATTATTGCTACCTGAACACTATTCCCAACACTACACTTACAGCACTCTCTATGCTGCGGGCCGTCTCTCCAAACAGCTCTGACTTGGGGTCGTCCATCTCGGGTGTGTAGAAAATCTCCTGGCCCTCCACCTGGTCCAAGTTTAAGGAACCATCGAACCTCATGGTGGCTGGAAGGAGAGGAAAGAAGATATGATACTGAAGAACCGCAGCTCAAAACCTTCTTCTATCACTCAGTTCCCGCTGCCTTCACACAGTGCTCGTTTTGGGGGTGGTGCCAGTTTTTGGGTTAGTGATGGATTGTGTGTTTGTGTGTGTGTTGGAGTTTGGGGGAAGGGGGGGTGTAGTGGTGGTGGAGGTTGTGGTGGTGGAAGAGGTGGACTGTGAGATATGAGAGGAAGGAACAAAGAAGGAGGGAAGGTGGAAAAACGGGCCAGTTTTACCAGACTGAGACTCATCCCAAAAGCTGGCCGAGGCATGGAGGGCTGGGTAAAGAGACAACAAGTTAGACAGACACACAAATACAAGAGGGAAAAAAACAAAACACACAAGAGGAAACAGCCCACAGGCACTCTCAAAAGTGCCTTCTTCAGCAAAGCGAGCTCCTCCCTGTGCGACCTTGAGGGTTATGTTGTCCAACATTTATCAACTCTCTATACGTTTTTTTTCTTTTTTTCTTCCTGCCAGAGAAGAGAGGGCCTCGAAATAAAGCTGAAAGCGGAGAGGATTTGTGTGCGAGGTGAAGAGCAGAGGAACATGCGAGGCGCTGATGCCATGCTTCCACGCTGCTCGTAATCAGCAGAACAAATTGACCAAATCAATCATGGCTGCCCCTGCCGGAGCAACACCAGGGACAACGGGGAAGAGCACTTGTATGATTATCGTGAAAGATAGCCGTAATTGTCTCCTTAATGCCGCCAGACCGGTGACTGACACAGCCTGGTTAAAATTGCATGAAAAGGACAGCAGACACTGGAGACATGCTATGTGCCCCGCTCCCTCTGTCTCCCCCTCCATCTTTACAGTGCTTTCGCGGGGCAGCACACATCAATCCAGAAGTGACGGCGGCCCTCCTTAATGCCGCCAGGGGGGGGGCGGGCGGGGGCAGAGGGGACAGAGAGAGAGAGAGAGAGAGAGAGATCTGACTTTTAATCTGCAGGGAAGACAAACATCAGAGAGGGTGATTTTCCAGCCCACTGCCGTGACGGACGTAACGAGAGGAAGAAAGAGAGTGATAAAAGGAGGGACGGAGCTATTTGACTATCAGATTCTAGTGAACTGTAAAATGTAATGGATTTGTCAGACTCGCTGGCATATGGAAGACTTTACAGTAGCTGGAGCTTAGCGAGCCATTAACTTTGCACATGAGCATTTGCTGGTCATTATCTTTGATGTCACATGGATGGTATTGCCTTGTTTAAATGTAACATATGGAGAGCCTGGGGTGATTTTTCTGAGCAACACATTAGGGCCAAGAAAGCAATGTTGCACTGAAGCCTTTTTGGCACCAGAAAAGATGTCTCAATACTTGCACAAATAAACCCAAAACAATCTCCATGGTTCAGTCATATGGCAGGTAAGTGAAACAACCCCTTAAAGGGATAGTTCCCATGTTTTGAAGTGGGGTTGTATGGGGTACATATCCATAGTCAGTGTATTACGTACAATAGATATCAGTCAGCACGCCCCCAGTTTGGAGAGGCAGGCTAGAGTCTGACAAGGAAGCTAAGCAATCAATGTCTGTGGAGGGGACTGGAAAAAAAGCGCATGCTAAATTTAAACTATGGTCACTCCTTTACCTTACTGTGAGACAGTGATTTATAACAGTAAAATGTAGATGTTGTATTGCTGTATTTAAAGCCAGACTCCATTGAGAAAAGCAGTGATTTAATATTGTTGAACACAGGAACTGCTGCTGCCTCGATCCGTTATTTTGTTTGTGTTATTGTGTCACTCTGGTGTTAAACCCTTTGAAACCTGAGCAAATTGGCTTGATTTCTTACAAAAACATGGGTGGAAGGTAATAAGCAACTTAACAAAAATTGCCCAAAAAATATGTGAGAAATTACAAAAAAAGAGACAAAAAAACAAAAAGAAAAAAAAGTTTAAAAAAAACCCCAAAAAGCGACAAATACATGACCTTAGAAAGTGCAAAAAAATAACATTTTCTTTTCTGTAACACCATCTTAAATACACAATTAAAAGAATTATAAATATAGTGTCATGTAAATAGTTTCTCTTATACAAGAGTTAGTTACGACCAGGCAATTTGATTGGTGGAGAGGCATTCCATTAGTGCTAAAATTGGAGTGCAACATCACTGGCACTGTTAAATTTTAACTCTGCATGTATCACTCCGCTTCACGGCCGTTCAAAATTCGTTGATTAGTGTAAGAGTGAAATTGGGATATGTCTGAAAAGTGGGATATGTTTATAGTATGGTGCAGGCATTGGTCAAACAGCTAGTTGGTGCAGTTCACGTAGTTGTCAGTTGGTCAGGTTGAGGGACGAGAGAAGAAGACATAGTCAGGATTCACAGGATTCAAGTCAGACCATAACACAGACTAACTTACTGATCGACTCAGCTTTTTTTTTTTTGTCGATGGAGTCTGGTGGATTTGATGAGAGCATAGATTCAGAACTTTTCTTAGGTGGGACTTTTTAAGAGGCCTAATAACCCTAATTTATGATGAGTAAACACTTAAGACTCGCCAATTAATTAATAAAATTAATTAATACTGATACCATCATATACCGTACACCCTGGTGATGTTTCAGGAAAGAATGAAGGTATTAAATATTGCATACCCCCAAACCATAGTGGCTAAAATATGTTTTGTTGCTTTCTCCCATCTGCAGCAGTACATTGCTTAGCGTCTGTGTAGGACTCCAACCTGCTTCTCCAAACTGCTGCCAAGCCGACTTACTGATCTACTGGATGTAGTACACTGACTATAGATAAGTACCCCATACAGTTCCACTTCAAAAAATCCAAACTATCCCTTTAAGCATTCTTAACCAAGGTCTGACGTCCACTTTGAAGCTTTACAACAGAATACAAAAAGGGTTTCAAACATCTCCTTTGGACTAAACTCAACCTTGAGCCACTATTTGATGTCTCAATAAAATGGGAAGATTGGAACAGCCAAGAATGAGTCCTTTTCAAGACAGCCGGGCACACATCAATAAACTGGACGGTACAATCAGATGGAGGACGATGTATATTCTCGCATGAGGGACGTGTCATTTCACTTCTAATGAGTGCAGGCTCGGCTAAACCCTCCTCAGGAGGAAAAAGATCCGGCATATCGATCAGCCTATCGCGCTGCCTGCTTTTATTGGTAACACTTGAGCTGAATGAAGTATTGATTGCCGCCGCGCTGTCATTGTTGGCTGAGATAAATATTTACAGGCTTTGGCGGATTTGTAACAACTGTTGTTTTACAGCTAAAACCTGTCACAGGTGCTCATAGAGCACATTCCTCTATCGTCTGGATTTGGAGCCAAATGTCATCCAGTGTAACCTGAACAGATGTGTGTTTGGCTGTAAATTCAGTGAAAACAATGAGGCTTCGGAGGGCCAAAGGTGGCCTCATATCTTCAGATGATGTTATGGATTGTGTGGCATTGAACTCTGCTGGTTTATTGAAAGGCTTTGGGACCTTCAACACGGCAGAAATGCAACACCACGTGCTAATTTGTGGCCTCGGCTCTTTAAAGTCATGACCTGGAGCTCCCTTCGGAGCCATAGAGAATTCCTCCTTTCACAATCAGTCAGACTAACACCACTGGGACAAATAGAGAGCAGATTTCAGCTGAGGGATGGAGGCAGGGAGAGAGACGAAGAAGCAAAGGGGAGAAAGAAGCCCTTTATCTTTATGAACCGAGTCTGGCAGAAGGCACTGATTGGTACAACGGCACTCGTCGGCCTCTGGTAGTCTCTCTTCTTTCTCCTCGCTCAACTCCACAGAGAAATGAACTGATGCAAGACTGGACTGAGATTGACTGAGTTCAGGGAGAGAAAAGAGTGAGATATAGCTGGAGAGGGAGATACCGACTGATACAGAGAAGAAGGTGTGTGTGAAGGGGGTGAATAAAAGGAGAGGTGGGACATTAAAATAAACAGAGAAGAAGGTGAAAGGAGACAGAAAAAGCAGGAATAGAGACGCTGATGGTTATTTATAAACCTAAAATATGAAGTTGACTCCCGTATCAAACCAAAGTTCATTTAAATTTGTAGAGAATAATGAAAGAAAATGAATCTTACTGGGAATCAGCCATTGTATGACTAATATCAGTCATACTGTTTTGTGTCATCAAACTGATAACCACAGATAACTGAGAGGAGACTTCCACAGTTTATGGATTGTTTTTTTATTTACTGCCACCTGCCAACATGATCATTTACATATGAGGCTGGTGATTCATGAAAGAATACCGCAGAGTGAAAAAAAACAGCACCTGCTCATCTGGTTGTTTAAGGCAGATGGCACAATATCACTATTCCCGAAGTAAACATTAAATATGAAAAAAAATATTGTGTTGATACTCAATGCATCAACAAATTAAGGTTATAAATTGAAGACAGGGGATTTAAAAAAAGAAGGAAATAGAAGGAGAGACGTTAGATGAGTAGTCTGTGCAGTGCCACTCTGCATTCAGTACAGTAATAGTAAAGCGGGTGATTACTAGCATGAGGTATCAGTGGAAGTCAAAGTCAAAGTGGAAGTTCTGGGACTGTGTTCCATAGATGAAAAAAAATCCAGTTTTAAATCACAGAAACATAAGTGCAAAGTGCTCCTTTTTTCCAGACACGTATGGTAAAAAAGATTATGTGAAACAGCTGGGAATCTGATCCATTTATAAAATACCCATTACATTTTTAAACTATGTTTTTAAATAATGACTAATAAATCTACCTTGTACCTTGCAAAATGCTCATAAATCATTAAAAAACTACAAATTGTTATCATGTTTGTGTGTGTGTTTAATAGCAAAAGTATTTTTTTATTTCAACTTTGGAGCAACAGGCTAGCTCTTTCCCCCTGCTCCCAGCCTTTATGCTAAGCTAAGCTAATCATCTAATGGCTCCAGCTCCATACTTAAAGGGAAAGTTCTGGTTTGGTTGTTTGTACTTATTCATAGTCAGTGTATTATCTACATGATGGTGGTGGGCACGCCCCCAGGTTGGAGAAGCAGGCTGGAGTCAGAAATGAAAGTTATGTACTGCTTTGGACAGGGGTCAGCAACAAAACATAATTTAGCCAGCTAAAAAAGTGCAACCCTAAAAAAATTTAAATCAGTTTAAGTGTATGCTATATTGATTTGTTTCACTGCGTTACCTTTCCATCAGACAGCCCATTTTGACAGGGAAGGCATTAATGCTGAACATAGGAGCTGCTGGTCTACTGTTTCTTTTATCAGTTAGTTAATTTGTGTCATTGTGTGATTTCAGTGAATCCGAATTAACTCTTTAAAACACAAAATTCACAATAACACAAAGAAAAAAAAGCAGCTCCTGTGTTCAGTGATTTTAAATCACAGTTTTCTTAATGTAGTCTGGCTTTATAGGAAGTAATATAACAGCTTTAGTTCAGGAATCGCTGTCTGACAGAGAGGATTCAGCGGTGAAAATAATCTCGTATACTGATATTGTTTAAGGTGTAACTTTTTAGGTGGCTAAAACACATTCTTTTGCTGCAGCAGGAGCAGGAAGTTTCCATTTCTGCCTCTTGTCAGCGCCTCATACAACTCCACTTCAAAAAATCCAAACTATCCCTTTAACGAACGGGCATGAAAGCAGTATGCTTCATTAGTTCTTTGAAAGAAAGTAAACGGTCATATATAAGTTTTCGTTGTTTGAATGTTTTAAAATCTGAGAGGATATATCTAAAGCTAGCTAATTGCAAATTCTGATACTTTCTTACTCTATCTTAAAATATAGATAGTAAAACCCAGAAACGTGAAGTCCCATCAGGATCTAGTCTCATATAATATATGCCAGCAGGAGACAGAAACACAGAGGAGGAAGAACAGGGTAATATCAAGGTGATAACAGGGTAGGGAAAGTGTTTTTTTGGAGGGGTATTCTGACTTACAGGGGCAGTTGGCGCCATCTGGAGTGCTGGACGGTGTCTTGCTGTCGGGGCAGCAGCCGAACTCTGTGTTGTCACAGGACGACCTGTCCTCAGCTGTGGGTACAGTGGTGCTTGCCAACGTGGGACCTGAGGGGGTGATACACAGGGGCTCATAATAATTCATGAAGCTTCGGAAAAATCATAAATTCAATCCAGCTTATCTCAGAGGGGAGAGACTTTCCAGGGCTCTGGAGGATGGGAAGTGTTTCTAAAGTCCAAACCTACAAAATCTTTTGTGTTTTTTCCACAACTTGCTCTTTCTTCTGCAGATGGTCGCGAGTTCTCAGTCTGCTGACCTGTGATTAGACGTTAACCGAGGCATCTGTCAGGAATGATTATATGTCATTTTGGTGGGAATTGATTTTACACCTGGAACTCATTTTGTCGGGTGGAGAACACATAATGGCCACTGTTGCCAGTCGTGTCACACACGGAGCACTTTAAATGATGAGGGGATGTGATAACTACCCACTGCTGATTGGCTGACAGTTACCTTCAAGGCTTCCCAGGAGAAAAAATACATACAGTCGTGTTTGCGATATGGTCCCTGAATATCTGGCTATCTTGGGACATAAAAGACATAAAAGTGGCTGGGCTTTCTCTCTCTGAAGGATGAGAGTGTGTAACAGCAGTGGAGCTCCGTCCCCTCTAATGATGGTGCTGGTGGAGGGGGTGTCTTGGTCGAAGCGGCGCAGTTTATGGCCGCGCAGAGATTAGAAATAATCGTGGAGGCAAACAGCTAGCGGCTAAACAAGTCGTAAAGACGTCAGAGGCGAGGGACGTCCCGCTCAAGGACTCGCGGGCAAAGGGGGCGGGGGGGGGGGGGTGGGGGTAGAGGGGTTTATAGGGCATCTGTTGGCGTGTGGTTTGCAGATTTACAGATGCTGGGCTGAAGAGGTGAGCACTGGCTGGGGAAAAGAGGGCAGTGCACAACAGCAAGGGGACACCGCATGACTCCAGTGGGAGCCATGAAAGCTGTCAAATAAATACACACACACACACACGCATAGTGACACGCTTGGCCACAGATAAGGGCAAATTTCAACAGAGCGGGGATACAAAAACACGTACAAACGCACACCTCTGGCCTGCTCACATTTATATACTCAGACAGTGATACGTGAACTCGGAATTGGACAAACTCAGTGACATGAGGAGAGGGAGATAGGAGTAACACACACACACTCACACACACACACACACACACACGTTTACTTACAACCCTTTTGGGGACATTAAAGAGACTTGTATTTATTTCTTGGAGACCTAACCCTAACCACTATTTGCCGTATCCTTATCTTAATCTAACAATAACCTTAACCAAATAAATTAGCTTTTCCCAACTGCGGACACAGCTTTTGTCCCAAAATGCACAAACCATCTCCACTTAAGTGGTCTTTAGTCTGAAATATGTCCCTAAACAGTGCCAGATCTTGCACATTTAGCACCCTAAGTATGCTTCCTCTGCACCCACCCCAAATATTTTTTATAATTAAAGGGTGTATGGGGTGCGTATTAACATATATACACTAAAGTCAATGTCAGTCAGCATGCTCCCAATTTGGAGAAACAGGCTGGAGTCCGACACAGAGGCTTAGCAATCTACAGCTGTGGAGGGGACAGTAAGAGTCCTTACAAAAAAACAATCTATATCAGTTTACGTGAATGCTAAATTGAGAGCATGTAACCTGCTTTGCCTTACTGTCAGACAGTGACTTTAAATCGGCAAAAGAAGCAGTCATGAAGTACCAGACTCCATTCAGAAAAACAGTGATTTATCTTTGCTGAATACAGGAGCTGCTTGCCTACCACTGCCTCAATTAGTTAGTTAGTTTGGGCTATCGTGTAGCTTTGGTATTTAAAGGGGTAAGTTCTGTCACCAAAATCACACAAAAACACTAATTAACTAACTGATCGAAGCAGCGTAGACCAGCAGCTCCTATGCTCAGATAGCTAAAAGTATTGTTTTTCTTAATGGAGTCATGTGGCTTTGACGAGAGCATAGATTGTGGAACTGGAGCCGTTTATAGCTTCCCTGTAAAACTGGGCTATGTGATGACAAGGTAAATCAGTGAAAATACTCTCAATATAGCATACACTTAAACTGTTATTGACATTTTTAGGTATTACTTTTTTTCAGGTGGCTAAAATACATTTTGTTGCCTGCCCCATCAATAGCAGTACATTGCTTAGCTTCCTGGTTGGACTCCAGCAGCAGCAAGTACCTCATACAACCCCACCTCAAAAAAATCAGAACTATTCCTTTAATGTATATTTTTTGAATTCATTATTAACAAGATCAAGAGCTAATGAAAAATAAACACAAATAAATAACTGAGGTAACACACTGGGCAGCTGCCTGTGTTGCTTTTAGGGAGATCCGCCACTGCCCCTGAAGATAATTTAAATTACACACACACATCAAAAATTAGACTTCAACATACATATAAAACATACACACAATCATAAAGAAATGCATTAGTGTAGGTTTTAATATCCATGTTGAAATCACAATCATACAATCTCCTAATCTGCTCACACTCTGATCACAGATTGACGTGAGCGATAGTATTTCAGCGAGCACGCAAAATGGGAAAAACACACCCAGGCATGCTTGAATACACATTCATTCACACACAAACAACCACAGCCACAAGCTACCGGGTCTCCTTGGCAGACAGGCAACATGTCTCTCGCGCCACCGAGCACTTTGGTCAGCCTCTGACAAGAGAATAAATCTAAGACTCCGGGAGAAGGAGAGAGAGGGGAGGAGGAGGAAGAGCCGAGGAAGAGCACACTGGGGCCACGCTGTTCCATCAATCCTATCCTGTTACTGCAAGCTGTCAGGGGAGGTGGATGGATGGATAGAAAACAACAACAGAAAAATAATAAAAAAAAGGTCTGATTGAAAAGTCTCAGTCATCCCTTGCTGTCCAAGCTGAGGCCCAGGAACCGCGGCCTGCTGTTACAGTCAGGGGGGCATGTCGGGAAAGATTTGACACTAGTCATGTGACAAGGTACGCAGCCCCCACACACACTCACACCTCAACCTCCTAGTCACATCAGCCTGTCAAGTCAGGCTCCAGAGATCCTCCAGATGCGGGCCAGCAGTTTCATCTGGCCTGCCGAGAGTGTATTTTACAGAGCCTGGGTTTGTTTTGCTAGCTGTTGAGAGCGAGCGTGCCGGTGGAATGGGAGAAAAGAGCATGGGTGATGTAGCAACACTGAACCATGCAAATACATTCCTTTCTGTCTGAAATTGAGTTATACATCTTAAGCGAGTGGAAATGACACTAACGGCGTGTGTTTACAAAGATTTCTCCTCCCTGTCTGCCTGCTTTTGACATTTGTCTCAATTTGCATAGAAATACGGAAGCCTGTGCTGATGTTAATGTAACCCTTAATTAACACATGATGGCATGAATGTGTGATGTCGACTAAGAAGACTGAGTTCAAACCCTTGATGGAAAAAAAGACCCTCCCACACACCCCTCAAAGCATTATGGGTAATGAAGTGAAAGAGCAGTGATTTACCGACAGGCTCCTCTGCCCCACTGGCCTCTGGTGGGACGCCGCTACCTGCTTCCTCTTCCTGCTCCTCCTCTTCTTCGGTCTGGTCGTCCCCGCTTGGCTCCCCACTGCCCGATCCCTCAAAGGAGACCGCGGCGGCGGAGGGAGTTGGGGCGGAGGTGGCGGCAGCAGCGGTGGACTGAGGCGGCTGGGTGCGGATGGGGTGGTGGTGGTTTGCTCGGTTGTAGATGAGGGTGGGGGACGAGGTGTGCTCAGGGCTCTCTTTCTCGGCCGTCCTTGGAGGCGGGATGGCCTGCACCATGTTAGGGTGGAAGGGGGGGGGGGGGGGGGGGGGCGGGGGTGGGGTTGGGGGGGGAGGCGAGGGGGTTGGGGGTGGGTCGGTCTGCCGGCTCAGTGATGGTTTCTGGTGGAGGGAAGGGGAGGAAGCAATGGATGAATGACGATGAAAATGTTTGATTTTTCTTCACCTAACTCGGTTACAACCTCAGAAACCACACCAGAGGAAATAAAAACATCATTAGCCAATAAAGCAAAACAAAGCCACTTAACGGTTATTACAACCTACTGTTGACAATAACTTTTTACCTCTGCATTTACTGAATAATATGCCCTTTTTAATCTTCTAACCCTCCTCCCTGATGCTCAACAATGTCATTATGAAATTACATTAAAAAAGAGCACACAAACATATGCAGACTCCCATCTGTAAAAGCAACCACTGATTAAAAACCCTGCAATGGATGAGATGTCAAGACTCTTTATCTGACAAACCTTAAGTAATGGAAGTGCATCCATATGCAGAGTGAATATGGAATATGCCAGCAGATGACATACTGCAGTCAGAGTTATATGCACTGCAGTGGGTTTTGGCTGCAGATGAGTTATGTGCCCAGACAGGGTTAAACTACTCCAGTTGGTGTCAATGCACAATGCGCAGTGTGTGTGTGTGCACGCATATGGCATGTATGTGTGTACACAATATGCGTGTTCATGTGTTGTGTGCATGCTGTGCCAATGCCTATGAATTATATATCCATATTCAAATGCTGCCCTCCAGTAGCAAAGCTTTAATCACCAACAGCCAGTGCCTCCGGTGATGAATGATTGATAGAAATGGGGCAAAAAAAGCCGGCTTTAACTCTGGCTTCAAAGACGGCACACTGCTGCTTGCAGAGAGCATGAGCATCCGTCAACGCCACCACAAACACACTGCTGTCAACAGACACACGCAAACACGCACACATGCACGCACGCACGCACGCACGCACGCACGCACGCACACACACACACACACACACACACACACACACAAACGCAGCAACATAAAAATCACTCCAAATGAGGGAGAGAGAAGAGGCTCTCTGCAGAGAGACCATCATTACCAATGCAAAAAGCTCTGGTGCAAAAGGACAAACTGTCTGCGATAAAAGAACGATAAATAGGACAAAAACTCCTGAGGGGGAGAAGTGAAGTTGGCAGGGAGATGCTACGTAAGTGAGCACTTCGGATTTAGCCGAGGCAAGCAGGCGTGACAATACTGTCGTTCTTGCTTTACTTCTTTACGTCCCACGAGTATAGATGTGTGGGTGAAATGAACAGAAGATGAAAAAAAATATCCCTATACTGTAGATTTGCGCCTCATTAGGATTCGCCTAACATTATGTGTAGGACTTAATTACACTGCTATAATCGCCTATTTGATCGGCAATTATTCACCCGGGTGTGAAATGTGATACCTACTGAGACGGCAGAAAGCCTGGGAGACACACGGGATGTCAGCTTAAAGCTCGACAGATATTTGTATAGAGAGAGAGAGATTTGGAGTGGAGTGCACAGAGCAGTGATGCTATCGCCAAGAATAGTGGCATGCATTGCCTTTCCTCTTGGCTACACCTGTCAGTCAGGTGCCAAGCTTAGCGTCAGGCGGCCCGCTCCCTGGGAAGTGCCTAATGTGTGTTTGGGTGTGTGTGCATATCTTGAGCAGCGAGCGCCGTGACACGGGATAACGAAAGAAAAGAGGAGAGAGGGACTGGCAGCAGAGTCTGTTCAGCTGATGCTTCTCTTAATCAGGTTTAACAGTCCATTTGCCTTTTTTTTCTGCTTTTTTTCCTCTCAGTGGAGCAATGGACTGTTGTGTCACATGGTAGGAAAAAAAAAATCACTGTCGTCTTGGCTTGTCTCAGTCGTGTAGTTATTGTTGAAAGGTGGTTATTAAGATTGTTTGTGGTGTCAGCCACGCTCAGCGAGGAGGAGGAGAAAAAATCTGGATTAAGGAGACCGGAGAGGAAAGACAAGAGAACCACAGAGCCAAGAAGGAAATGATAGGGACAAAAGTGTTAAGAACACGGTTTAAATCGGAAAGAAAAGACAGGTTAACAAAGCTAGCAGTGGGAGAATAGGCAAAGCAAACAGTGGGAACAGAATGAGGGATTGTGTAATGACAGAAAATCGCAGGACATGGAGGAGCGAGATGGTGGAGGCAACAGACCCTAACATGCAGGCGGAGGGCTGCCGACGCCATATGCTGGCACTCGTTGCCAATTTGCCGCAAACCTACAGGTGATAACACCATATGGGAGAGGCAGGTCATTGCCAACTTGGTGGCCATTTTCCCCCGGCGCCAGAATTTGCTCATCAGTCCAAAAGCCCTCCCTCTGCTTCTTGGTACAGTCACTTTTGCTTTTTTTTGCTGGGTTTCTCGGATATTCATCTTTTGCTGAGACACAGCAAAGTAACTAGAAAAAAACTCCTCCCTATGCTCCGTGGCTGTGCTGCCTTTTAACTTGGGGACTTCAGAGGGAGCTGGGTAACATCACAGTTAGCTCAAAGTTCTCTGTCACAAGCAGAAAGATTTTAAAGAGCTTCTCCTGCAGGATTTTTTTTCAGCCTGCCCATTAGTGGCCGACTGTGCCGCAGTAGTCACACTCTGTGGTATAATAAAAAAAAAGTCGCGACAGATCAATGATGTAAAAAAGGATCAATATCCACTCATTTATATAGGCCCTTGGCATTGCTCGCTTGTCAAGCCACAGAGCAGCTCGGTGAGCATTAGCATGCCACAGCGCTTAGGGCCGGGAGACTGGAAGCACTGCATGTAAACAGCGGGAGGGAGGGCAGGCAGGGGCTGTGCCATGGTGAGGGGTGGAGGCAGAGCAAATGCTAATTCGCACCCAGCCACACGTGAAATGAGCTCGAGATCTAACCCCCGAGCCGACAGCAGCAGCGGAGCAGCTACCCGCAGTGCGACCGCATCCGGGAGAAGAAATTAAAAGATCCTCTGTGGCTGTCGGTGGGCCCGAGCGCTCGCCTGTCTGTTCCTCCCCTGAGGGTTCAATAGAGAAAGAGTCCGCTGCGAGGCGTCTTCTTGCCTTCTGTGTGCAGCAATGCTAGGTGAGGGATTACACACAACCCACATCTCTATTGCCTGGCAACAGAGGAATGTGAAACCAGACTGGATTTTGGCTCCTTTTGCCGGTAACCCACGGCACTGAATTTGTAAGTACCAGATGTTCGGGGACTTATCAAAGCCTTGTCGATCTCTCGCCGAGCATATTTGGATTCTTTATCTGTGTACCTGCAACAGCAATTCAACACAGACCGTGTCAACAGCCTCGCCTCCTATGGATATGACCTAGTTTGGGTCTGACAAAGAGCGCTCAGGGGAGACGACTGGCGACACAGTGTTTGGTCACCTGATCTGTGCCCACTGAGCAAAGAGGTGAACGAACATTTTTCCCCCCCAAAATGCGAGACACCTGGCAATGGCTCATGGCCAGAACCACACAGCTGGCACTCCTCTCCCCCACTGAGCTTGCCGGCGGCGTCTCTAGAACCCCGTCGTGACGCAAGCTGGCAGTGAGTGCGACAACTTCACTGTACATGAAAACCGTGGCCTTGGCGTGTGTCCCAGCACCTATTACATTGATGCAAACAATGTCCATCAGCATCTGGACCGAGGGGCAAGAGCTGCAACTTTCGCTCAGTACACACATTCTGCACACCCGCCGTCATAGTGAAGGGGCGTCGTGTTCCTGACAGCGTAAAGCTGCAGAGCGATTGACGCATTTCCCAACAGGAGGGTTTGAAGATGAAGCCAAATCCCAACAGAGGGGTGAAAAAGCAAAGAGGAAGTGTCATTGCTGTCGTGTGGGATTGCAGACTCCAGTCAAACTATAGAGCTGTTGGGTTTTTAAAACGCTACAATGTCTCTCTTTTTCTTAGTTTTCTCCAGTGTTGCACATTATTTGGCTCTCACCTGACAGCTCGTGAGCAAGTGGGCAGAGGTTACTATACTGTAGTCTATGTACTCACTGAAATGAACTCAATATAAATATTTGCTATGAGACAATCCTAATCATGCAGCTTGAAAAAGCGCAGTACTAAAACAATGAAGAGCAGAAGCAGAACGCAAACTCCTTACATGTGATCTTATCCATGAATCAGAATGTGATGTTTTAAAATAAAATATTTAAATGTGCTTTAAAAAGAATTTCACAGAAATAAAAGGGGTTCCCCACATAAAACTAAGCCATGCTGTAGAAATACTTTGGAAATTGGTGCTACATGACCAGAGAAAAAGAGAAAAAGAAAATTTCTGCTCAAAACAGTAGAAAACCTACAAATATCAGAATGCAGCAAGCCTTACCACACTAATAAATGCTCCCGCTGGTGGGTGACGTAATATGGACAAGTCTGTGTGTAACAATGGCAGCCTTTCAGATCTGATGTTACAGTTAAATGGTAAGCTAAAATATGTTCCTGAAAACATTTGAGGCATCAGCTCAGTAACAGAATCTTGTTCATATTCAATCAGCCCTGCTCAGTTTTATAATTTGATGTCAGTTTTTTTGGCCTCTCTTTTCACTGTGCAGGAAGCAGAATGGCGCCCACTTCCTGTGGGAGTGGGCGCTCGCGATTGCAGCTTCACAGGGCGTTAAAATACAGTACTGTACAAAAGTCTTAGACCACCATCGATTTGCTGTTTAAGCATAGTTGTAATGAGGATGTATATATATATATATATATATATATATATATATATATTTATACATATATATTCAACATTTAGCATGTAACACAGAATCATACAACCATAGCAATATGTAGCTCACAATCAACACTGAGCTTTAGACATGTCTTGAATGAAACCTGGAGTAAGAAGTACTGTAAATCTCTTGTCCACACAGGAGATTTAAAGACATGCTACCTGGAAAGTGAGGTCACACTAAATACTATATAAGTTTTTTTATTCTAAAATATGTATTTTTTATTTTTTACATATTTTCTGTAGGTTCTGGTTGTATTTTAGGATAGAGACTACAGAGAAATAAATAGAAGACTTTTGCACAGTACTGTATGTTTCTGAAAACTTCTAAGAAGAGAAGCAGACAATGAAGTGACATCATCTTGATTTATATTCGATCAGCGCTGCCTAGTTTTACCATTTGGTTAGATTTCGGTCTGAATTTGAGAGAGCAAGAGACAGAGAGGTGGGTAAGTCTCTTGATCTAGGTCTGTAGTCTTTGTGCCCGCAGTGTCGCATGGGTGGCGGGCAATATGAAAATGGGGAAACACAACCTATAGTTAGAGCAACAGCCACGAAAGCCGATGAAGCACCACCGGATGACGTGTTTTGCATCAACTAACATCATCTGGCAGAGTTTCCACAGGGGGAGGAGGGATATCTAGGCACTTGTTAAAAGGAGGGAAGTTTACCACAGTTCACTGACATACACTACCATGTTAGGATACAAATCTGGTTTAAAATTGGTGAAGTATCTCTTTAAAAACGTGTGATTGAAATTGCATAGCCACGGTATAATGTGCAAGTGTTTTCCTGTTGACACAAAATTTCAAGGCACATTTGCATGCTGTTGTGACTTTACTTTGTGAGACAGAGACAGAGAGATGGATAAGAGGAGAAACAGCAGGAGGAGGATAATTTGGGGCCCAGGGGCTCCGCTCATTATCTTTTGATCGGGGCCTGACAACAGTTGGCCATCCGTGCGACGCGTGATGCATGGAGGCTGCGACGGGGCTCACCTGTGCACTGTCCGAAGTGTAGCACTGTGATGTCCTTGTCCTGTCTACAGGCTATGGTCCTCAGCTGGCACTGGTCGGCATAGGTCACCCCGTCTGAGCCACACACCTGCTCCACGGTGACAGAGATGGAGAGAGGGGAGGTGGGAACACATGTTAACTCCCTGTAGGACACTGAAACAATGTTCTTCTGTCGCAAACTTGTAAATCAAGCAACTTATTTCTTAGGTGCGGAAAGTTTGAAAGACCCACCTTGGTTTTGTTTTTCTCGTCACAGTCAGGTGAAGGGCACTCGCAGTGGGCTTGGTTGTCCACTTCAATGCAAGTGGCTCCAAAACTGCACACTAACTCTTCACATGAAGTCGGGGCCTCAGGACCTGTGGAAGAAATGGATTTTTGCTGTTACACATTTATAATCAAACAGTGTACAGCAACGGAGAACAGCTGCTTTATCATTTCTGTTGTGGCATTTGTGTGAAATGCGGAGTTAAATTAAAAGATACATTTGCATTGCATATTTAAAGCTGAACTTTCACAATTACAGAACTTTTGCAAAAATTCTGCCTGTTAAACAACCATGAAATTAGTTTCTTAAAATCTGTAAAGGCTGATTAAATATAAAGTGAAATAAAACAAAAGTAACACATTAATTTGCACTGTATGTTAATAGGATAGTAATAATACAGCTGCTGTTGCTTCAAAGCTTCCTCTACATTTTTATGATGACATACCAAAGACTTAGATCCACACAAAAATTTTATAGAGCTGGGACCAGTGGAAGTCTGGATCCTCTCACCTAATTTGTGACACAAATCTAATCTCTAGCTTCAGCGTGTATAAACAGAGGTTACATTTCAGAGGTCAAGCTCTTGTTCTAATTATGTGGCGTCCTCTAAGGGTGACAATTAAGCAAATATGGACGTGGCAAAACCGCAGTTCCTCTGATGGCCACTTGACTCCCCATTGACCCCCATGTTAAAATGCCCAACTTTACAGCAGAAATATTTACAACCTGGAACAAAATATGGTTTTATGCTACCACTGCCACAGTGTTAGCAAGATAACTTAACCTTGGGGTAACCCAAAAACGACTGCACAGAGTAAAGGCGTAGCTGTAGCTGTTGCTATTTCAGAGTGTTTTCAGTTCATGAGGGTTAACTGTAACATTTTAGTTATCTAAAGAAGTTGTTTTTTATCATTTGGTTGTACTAAAAGATGCTCTGGCTGCATTAGCAAAAATAGCATTAAAACTACTTTAAATGCACAATGCCAGCTAAGCTAACAGGCAGCTAGCGTTAGGTTTATTTCCACCCTCTCCATATGGTCAATTTCTGGCTCCAAAAATCCAAGATGGCGATGACCAAAATGCCAGACTCTTGACTTCAAGTGTGTCCTAAGTGTGTTCGAGTGTCCACACACCAATTGATGACACCATTGCCATCATGGTAGCTACCTCCATTAGTCTACGGTTTTAACTCACAAATACAGCACGGAGATATCAAACTGCATTAAATTTACTAAAAAAAAATGTCTTAAATTACACAATCTCCATTAATTATGTATTTGATAGCAAAAAAAAGTACAGAAGCGATAAATAAAACAGGTCTACAATGAGATCTTCAACCCCAAGACTGCATACATGAAACAGTGAGGAAGAAAGTCAAAGGGTCTTCAGTGTTTGTTTCTGCACCAGCACTGTGGGCAGGTTCAAAATATAGAAAAGGAAAAGTAATATCCTATTTTATGTGTCTGGAATTTTTTTTTTTGGCTGTGGTATCCAAAGAGCTGTCAAGTATCATATCTTTTATGCTAGAAGTTCAAAGTTCAGGTATTTGCTATGGGATGGCGTTAACATTTTTGTTAATAACCAGAGAGCTACTGAGCTAGCAGTGCACAAAGCAACCACCCCTGACGCCTCTCATCCCACTCTGGCTGTTTTTAAAATATGTGTAGGAGTTGGGGACACAGTGTGCGACATTATTTCATTACTCTGTAAGTTTGTCTCTGTAAGTGAATCTCTTTACAACCACAATAGCGCGACGGTAATGTAACCATAAAATTCTCTAGTTACCTGTGCGATACACAGTGTGAATTATTCATGATTTCACCATAGCATTTTTCCCAAACTGCCAAACTGTGGTAAAAAACAAAACAAAAAAAACTGTGTAAAGGTGTGCACTCAGGATATTTTGGCTCTTTTTTTCCCACAGATCTCTCCCGAAGCTCTCCAAAGGTGCGTTTGAAGCCTTGAAGTTGCCGCGGCAGGAACTGTAGCCGGGGAGCCCGCCATCCACCTGCCAGGCTGAGAGAGCGGGGGTCTTTGCATTGTTGCAACATCACACAGGCTTAGAGTACCCCCCATCCCTTGGCTCCTGCTTTCATGTGCTACCACTTCTCAGTACCTTGTCTTTTTCATCTAGCGGGGTGTGTGGCAGAGTGCCCCACCACTGTGCTGGGACTGCTGGCTTCATTAAGCGGTTGACTTCCAGTCGATATCTGATGGTGCATCTTAATCAAGAAGCTGCAGGCCCCCACAGCAGGAACTAACCTTTCCTTCAACCATCTTTTTAGCTTGTGCAATCACTGCAGCAGTTTTCATTATTAATCTGAGTAATTAATAATCTTTATGCAGACGTATAAACATACAAGTGTTGTGAATCTTCCCAAGTATGGTGCAGAGAGAATACAAATGGGGTGTGTGTCATGCATATGTCATTTATACAATTCAGCATTTTCCAAATCACTATCAATTAACTGCCCTGCTTCACTTCCCTCCTGTGCCAATAAACCAGATGGATGTGAAAAGCAGACAGAGAAAGAAATGATCTGCGGTTCAGATGAGTGGCAGACTCTTGAGAATGATGGAGAGAAAATGTGTGTGTGTGTGTTTATGCAGTTTATCAACGCCCCACCAGTTGCCTCGGTACTATCTCTTATTACCTTTGTCGCAGCCGTTCATGCCCATCTTGCTTCCATCTGGACACACGTTGCACCTCATGCCCTTCACTCCCGTCTTGCAGGAACACAGACCCGACATCTGCTCACAGTCATCGCGGACCGAGCCTGTTGCGTCGCAGTTGCACGCTGCCATGGAGAGGTAGAGGAAACAGGGGAAGAAAAAGATTGATGCTAGAACTAGAATTTTTGCCTTGTGGGTTATGGCTCCATGCAGCAGTTTGAAGTTGCACAAACAGTTTACAAAAATGTCTGTGAAAATGTGGCTGTTTCACAAAAATCTTGCCTCCAAGCAGGATAGAAGATCTATACAATCAGCACAGATCAAGGTGGACACGAGATTAGCGTCACTAACTCAATCTGATCAAATGTCTCCTCCTCTGTTCCTGAGATGTGACATTAAATGGCTAGAAAAAATGTTTTTCTAAAACATGGAGGTTACAGTGACCTTCGATCTTCTGAATATAAAATATCACCACTACATCATTTTATAACATTAAACATTTGTGCAAAATTTTAATTAATAAATAATAATATTAATAATTACCACTGAAATGCTTGAGTTATGGCTAAAATATATTTGTGAGGTCACAGTGATCTTTTACCACCAAAATCAAATCATTCTATTCTTGAGTCCAAGTGTACGTTTGTGCTAAATCTGAAGAAATTTCGTCAGGGCATTCTTGAGATATAGCATTCAAGAGTTTAAGAGATACAAGGTCAAAGTAACCGTGACCTTTGACCCCCCCCAAAATCTTATCATGTGGATTTTTGTGCCAAATTTGAGAAAATCCCCTCAAGACGTTATTGAGATATCAATTTCATGAGAATAGGATGGACAACCAGAAAACATAATGCCTCCAGCCATGGCCATTGCCGGCGTGGAGGCATAAAAACAATGAGGCACAATGAGAGGAAGAGGGATAAGAATGGCTTGGTGTATATAGCAAACAGCGTGTGTTTGAGGCAACCTTAGCCTCTGAACTTGGCTTCAGATATGTGTATGTCTGAGAGTCAAGGCCTGGGAATAGTTCAGACAGCCTCAGGGGCCACAGAGGGAGGAGGAGGAGGAGGAGGACGTAACAGAAACTCAACAAAAACAACCCCAGGGAAGGACATCAACCCCATCATGTTCCTAGAATCAATGATGTGTATATTTTTTTCTGTCCTCTCCTGCTGAATCTGGTATTGGTGTGCAGTGTGCTGTCTGCTTGCTGTGGGTAAACCTTGTTAAGGTCAGGCCATGGGTAAGGCACCTGCAGGCTTCCTGCTGTTGACTGAAAATGCTCTGTGGCGTTGGGAGCGTATGTCCTATGATACCTCAGCGGCAGGACACGAGCCGGTCACCATATTGCATTACACCAAGACAAACAAGGGGTCCTGACCCCGTGCTTCACTTGAATACAAATGCAAACAGTCCATTCAATGCAGTCTTGACAGGACTATAGGAGACAGCAGGACCTCTTTTTACGAAACATCAAATAGTTTCGCTGTACATTAAAGGTAGGTAGTTTAGTTAGCAGGTAATTTACTTTTTACTTTTTACTGTCTCTGCTGAATCAATGATATTAATCTCAAGTAGAGTTGGCACAGTGGTATAACTATCAATTCAGTGAGAAATGTATTTCACTGCTACAGCTGAAAAATATATTTTCTCTCATACCTCCGGTGGAATCTGGCCATATAGATTGGGTTTTATTTATACAGGTTTTGAGATATCTGTCTCAAAAGGTTTCTGGTGCCATCAAAATACTGTGAGGTGGGTGGATTTTTTTTTGTTGTTAAAAATTAGGTCTAAAAAAACTATAACATGTTTTCCCAGAACCAGTTTCCCTGTCACTCTGAATATGCACCGTCAATACAAACATGATATTCTTTACTGTCCTTGTAAGGAAATTTGTCTTGGAGTCAGTAGTTATAAAAGGGACTGTTTCTTCCTTTATTAGAAAGAAATTCCAATGAAAACTGTCCACAGAGATGTTTGGATTATCACAAGCAGTTGTCTTCACCATTTTTCAGGCCAAGCACCCCTTGGGTGAAAGTGAGATGGAGCAGGGACCCCCTCTACATACAACTGTATTAAAAAACTACGTTTTATGTTAAACTGGACCTACAATAACATATATGGCGGTCTAAAGATCCATGAATAAACATAGCATTTTATGTTGCATACAATACTAAGCTATTTAAATAATAGTTATTGGCAAATCCATATCTTTATACACCAAGTTTGTCTCTGGGGTGGTATTTTAGAGTTTCCTGCATGAAAAGTAACAAAACAATCGATTGTGACCCACTGGAATGTCTACAGACAGTTTATTGGCCAATATGTTTCATGGATTAATGGGTAACAGTTAGCCTGGTGTTAATGTTGTGTACTATGAATTAAATGTTTCCTTAGGAGATTTATCTTTGCTAACAATATGTTTAATTTATATCTTGTATTTTGTAGACATATTTTAACTCTTGAAAAAAAATTCTAAATTTAAACTCAAATGAAATTGCCCAACAATGATATGGTGGCCGTCCTGCAGTAACTCTGAGGATCCTCTGGATGTACCAGGCCCCAATTTAAGACCCCGGATCTACATCTTCTAGGACATCAGATCAGCTTCAGATCGGTAATGGTCCTGTTGAACTGTTTAAATGTATATTTTTAAACGCTCTGATCATCATTTAAATTTAACTAATTCAACGTAATTTCATTCACCTCCAAAAGAACGACATTCTTCAATCTAAACACTTTCACATTCTGTCAGAAAGTCTTTAAAGTATAAACATATATTGCATGTAAGTTTATCCAGGAGAAAGCATCTGTCCTCTGTTCTTTCTTTGTGTCTTTTACTGTTAAGTGTTTTCTTTATATTGTAATGCTTTGTAAAGCACACATAGAATTTCTGTGTTGGGTTATGGTAAATATACTGCATTTATAAGGCACTATTCTATCCTTACATGACCACTAAAAGCTCTTACACTACACTATTACCATACAAGTTGCAACCCTTTCATCAGATAATCATTCACACTCACGCACACACACGCAAACACACGCACACACGGCGAGTAACTCCATCTCTAGTCACCTTTACAACTGAATGAAGCACCCTCCATCAAAGTGTGGGGTATAAATGCAGAGGCAAGCTTTGGGACAAACTGTACTCTCTGTGGTAGAAAAGAGAACTGTCATAATTTACTCCTATTTTATGTTCTGCGTATGTATTTGTAGCACTTATATTTGATCAGTATGTGCTGCTGCTGTTTACAAGATTTTTTTTGTATTATCCTTTTGTCATTTAATGAAATGGGCTACCCTAAAAAAAAATCAGTATTTATCACAATAAAAAATGTAATATAAAAAACCAATAGAAGTGAAACTTGGCTTACTCCTAAGCTTCTTTGGTGGAATTTCTTTTCTTTCATGTCAGAGTTTTTTACTCTGACATTAAGAATCTGCTTGTTTTTTTCAATAGTTCCTGTAAATATACATCTTTACAATCAGTCCTAGAAAAGGATATTGTTGATCCAAATCCCAAAAACTTTTGAATTTAAATGTCTGTATAAAGATATTAAAGGTTTATCTTAGTCTGAGCAGTCTACATTCCGAAAGGTAGTCACACAAGACTTTATTTGTATGGAGCATTTTCATGACACAATACTGCGTATGCACATGGTCAGTAAGTCAGCATCAATGGGCTCTATGAGAGTTTCCACTCCTTGCTTGTTGGTTTGCAAGGTTCATTCAGACAGGGGCAAATTCAGTCAAATTCTAGGTCTTTCAACTACTTTTTCCAAGCACTTTTTATCAACAATGCTAAAATTGTTTCTTCCCCAACCTTCTTTTGCGAGAGAATAGTGCAGATATATAAAGGACGCAAACACATGCTACCAGGGCCTAAAAGTACCTTTGTAAATCAATTATCTGGTTGTTTTTATTCAGTTAAGGCCCATGATTAGCAAAGGACAACAAAAAGCAGGAAATATACAGAGTGCAGAGCAGGAGGCAACTCATGTTGCAATTATTGCATTAAATAATTAAAAAATATTGCAAGCATCCACTTCCTGGTTTATAACATTTCTCAAATACGTTTCACGAAATAATTTTCCATTCTGTTATCCTCCAATTTTTTAAGTACTTTTTTCAAGGACCAAGTTAAAAATGTCTGATTTTCAAGGTATTCTAGTAATTAAATAGTGTGCCAAATTCAAGTACTTTAAGCACTTCAAGCACTTTATATGAACCCTGATTTTGAGACGGCATTTAAAGTGGTGAACTCGCCAAGTGGAAGTGGTTGACTAGACCATGTACAGGTGGTCTGGCTCAAAGACTGGGATGTCAGGGACTGAACCACCCACTTCTGGATTGGTAGATGAGCACTCTACCTCCTAAGCCACAGCTGCTCCACAATAATAATATGAACTGACTTGACTTTTGCGGTCAAGGCAGAAGTTTCAGAGATGGATAACTCAAAACAAAATAAAACCACAACCTTCAGCATGGCTACCTACCAGCTGAGGCAAATAAAAAAAGATGATCTTTTCTAATTTGAGTGAACTGACCCTTTATGGTAAGAAAGTGTAAAATAAGGAAAAATTTACATGATCTGAGATGAAAGTTCAAGAAAAACTTAGTGAGGTCTAATGCTAAATATCATTGTATTACAGTCAAATGGGTTAATTTATGGAACAGCTGCAGTGTGGAATTGAAAACATGTAGAACATTTAACAAATTTAAACACGTTTTCAAAAACAAAATATTGAGGAGATATGAGCTGGTAGAACACAGAGGGGAATAAAGTAAGACAGGATAAAACATAGGTAACGTTGCTTTGATATTATCTCTTTGTTTTTTTGTGTTTGGAATGATCTGTTCTTGTCTTTAATGTTTAATTATTGTTTGATTTTTTTATGTGTGAAGTACTTTGTAATGTTGGTTTTGATGAGTGCTATAAATATTAATCTTATTATTATTGTCAAGCTATGTATGTTGAATATTGGGGCTGAAATTTGGAATATTCATGTTTAAAATATGTCTTTTTGATGAAATGAAATAAAAAAAACAACAAAGAAAAAAAGGAGGTAGGATTTGATTTCACTTCCTCCATGTTTACTGAACATGTCTAAAGGGTATTGTGGTGTTGTTTTTTCTTACTTATATTCCACTGTTATTCTCTCATGTTTGAAATAAAGATCTAAACAATGACACCAGAAGGAATTTCTGGATAGTAACAAAAAGTGGCAAATATACATGACTGCTCCAACCGCTGAAGCCATGTGTCATGTTACAGTGCAAACACATTTGCTCAGGCAGCACAGATACCAAGAAGTTATTCCTTACGTGTGCAGCCGCTCATGTTCTCTGTCACAATGCCACGGAAGTTCCAGAAGCCCGGCTCGCAGCGGTCACACTTTTGTCCCCCGACGCCCGGTTTACAGGAGCACTGGCCGGTGGCTGGATCACACGTCCGCTTGTAGGAGCCGTAGGCATTACACTGACAGGTGCCTGAGGAAAACACAAATGTCACTTTTAACAATTCCTCTGCAATTCATCACAGGTTTATGCTTTTCTAACTTAAAAAAAAACCCTATCATCAAAAAACTTACAACAGCTGAATGCTGCTTACTGTGATGGATACTCTGCATTAAAGACTTATGCTAAGCTTAAATGTTGGGTAAGCTGTATTCCACAAATAAAAAGGTGGATAAAGTGTGCTTAGGTGAGTTTCCCCTTCGCTAAGTCTCTGTATATCCTTATTTCTAAGTCTGCATTTTCTCCATCCCCTTGCCAACGGCTTGATGCAGCATTTTCTCCCCCATCTGTGTGCTATCATTCGTCAAGATCATCAGATGAAGAGATTTTTCTGTTGATATGGTGCAACATTATCATAATTATTCCTTGGATTAAGATGAAACATTCTCAGCTCTGCAACTCCGGCGCTGTAATTGCAGTCAAGGACAATAAGCCCCATATGCTGAAATAGCCTGATAGTATCTACATTTTTTCTTTTTTCTTTTTTTTGAGTGCACACAACAAATTCATGAAAAAAAAGTTGAAGAGTCGACGGGGAGGCAGAAGACTTACTGGGACATCCAGCCAGCCCGACTCCTAAGGCGGCCGTCGTGTTGTCGTGGCAGCAGCCGTACACAGACAGACTGCAGTGCTGGGGTGCTGTCAGCTCAGGCAGAGATGTGGCTGAAATCGCTGATGAGGTAAGAACGAAAAAAAGGGAGAGGGGGGAGAGATGGGAGATGGCACAAGGAGAGAAAGAAGAACACCAACATTTGAGTGATTACAGCGGGGAGGGGTTTGGTGGGTGTGCGGGGGGAAATTAGACAACACAATCTCCGAGCAACATGTAACTTTTTGCCAACAATGAGATTGGCTCGAGGGGCAGAGGTGGAGAGGCTGGCAGCCGGCTTCAAGATAACAATTCTATTTGCTACTTTCTCCACAATGGCTCAAAATCAGGGGGAAAATGATGCTATTACCTCCAGTGAAAACAAACAATGGCGTCGCTGGTGAATGCACGGCAGCTGACATTTACCACCTACTAGGAGGCATGTTCTCTTCATTTGTTCTTGTCTAATATTACGGAATTGCACTGCTGCCCTACAACCCTCCAAAAAAGAAAAGAAAGAAAAAGAAAAGAAAGAAAAGCGTGCTGCATAATGTGAAGGAATGTGCCAAGCAGCTTCTGCCTGCGCACAGTGTGTGGAGAGCTCCTTTGTCACAGGATGCACCAGCCTTCAAACTAGTGTGACAGCTCTGAATAAAGAACTACATTCAACAAAATAAAAACAAATGTGTTCCCAAAAACTCGGCGCCGCGCCAGAAATTGGAGGAGAACAACAAAACAGTGGGAGGAAGAGAGGGGGGTTTGTTCGATGGCCGAGGAAGAAATATCATTGTGCAGATTCTCTCCAGGCTTCGGAGAGAAAAGTAAAGTTGCGGAGATAGAAAGCAGAAATCTTCGCCTACCTTTTTTTTTTTTATCTCTCTGTCTCTCTCTATTCCCCTCCCGATCTCTTTTTCTCGTGTTGCTCATTTGGAGTTTGGAGGCTGGCTATACAGGGGCCATAAATCACACTGTTACTGGTGTGGATATGAGCCTCAGCCCTAATGGTGATGACTCGGCTCGCTCTTTTTCCAGTGCTTTCCCACTCTAGAGATGGGCTTTGGACACAGTTCATTTAACTTGCCACTTTCCAGCGCTCCATTCAGCTATCTGCGCTGAGCCTATTAGGACAAGAGGAACTTTTAATTTCATATGTTCTTCCACCCTTCAAGGGTTTTTCCTCTTCGCTGGCCATTGTCCGGCACAATGCAGCTCGCTCTGACGTGCAATATTATCCCCACGCGTTCAAGGTCTGCTGCTGTGCTTTCTCCGCTGCAGCGAGTCTTTTATGGTCCCGCAAGGGCACATCTGCACGTTTGCTTGTCTGCTAAACCAATAAGTGTTTCTTTGGATGTTACTGAAGTCCCTGACCCAGATTTAGCAGGCAGCTACAAAGGATGGTTTGAAATGCTATGACAGGCAAACTTGTGTGTGCATGCAGCAGATGACACTGTTGACACCGCATGCAAAGAAGAAGGTAACGTTTTTTTCAAAATCAAAAAAAAAAAGAAAACAAGGCTGCTTTCATGCTCAGCAACTGAGAGCTGTTGTGTTTTGATAAGTTTCTGGAGTTGAGGTCAAATGAAGTTTCTCCTTACATAGCTAATGTGGAGGGCAGCGAAATTCCCCAAGATCTGAGTTTTTTCTATTTGCCAATAGGAGAGGGGAGCCCAGAGCTCTCGTACCCATAGAGGGCTCTTCAAAAAAAGGATTGATTATCCATGGATGGTAGAAAAGCGTGACAGTCAGTGCCCAAGGAGGCCAGCTTAGGAAGGAGAAGAATCTGTAGGGATATGTGTGAAAACACTGGCAGCTCCCTCTTTCTCACTCTCTCTTCAACTCTCTCCATCCTCCTCTATTTTGGACCCACGGGGAATCAAACAGGCTGGAATGATCACACGAAATCCCCTAAGAGCCTTGTGCTCTGCTCCCCGGCCCTGTGCTAGCCGCCGAGCAAAAAGTCTTTATTTAACATAGGCACGGGGAGGAAGACCGCTAACCTTTGCTACTTAGCCACTGATCTGACAACTGTTCTGGCAGATAAATGCCATTCATTTACATGCAAAGAGAGAGGTTTTTATATTAAAAGAAGTGGGGTAAAGTGGTATCCCGAGGGTTAAGAACAAGCTTGTGGGCTCAAGTTTAATGGTTTAAATTGTCAGAATGTCTAGACAGGAAAAGTGAATCGTCCTTGCTATCAGCTCCATTAATACACATGCTCCTGAGAAAGATTCTTATCTGTGCACGCTGGCCGGCCCCATTGGACCGGCTAGTTTCCAGGCTGGCCGAAAAATTCACAAGCATGTTGGGTCAGCCTTTCCTGAGCGATTACACAAACATACACATCATGTTTAACCCTTTGAGACCTGGAGCAACATCACTTGTGCTGCTTCCAAGCACCCTTCACATGTATTTCAACCTTTGAACGCGGAGCAATTGGTGTGACGTCTTTCGAAAATATGAGAAAAAAGGAAATGAGCAACTTGGTAAGAAATGTTCCACAAGTTGCAAGAAATTTGTAGATTTAAAAAAAAAAAATTACATAAGCTGGGGGAAAATGTCTAGGGAAAAAAGAAAAAATCTACAGAAAAACTATATCTATAGGTAATTATCATCGTTACATATGTAGAATTATGTTACTGAATTGTAATTGTAAGCACTTTTTCTATGACACTGTCTTCTTTATTATCATTTTATTTATTTATTTATTTATTTTTACTAATTTTAAGGTAATTTTCTTGCACTTTTTGCTAATTTTGGGGTAATTTCTTCTTTCGTTGTTCGTTGCCTTCTTCTGATGTCTTTGAAAGAAATCAAGCCAATTTGCTCAGGTTTCAAAGGGTTAACCGCAACCATCCTCACTTCATTATCTTATGGCGCCAGTGGTCACACAGCAGAGAGACAAACAGCAGTGCTGTCAGATTCATATTTTAAACCGCAGACTATTAGGACCCCGTCAATGGATGTAATGAGTGGAGAAATGGGATGTCAATGACATGAGTCTTGGTGAGGGTGCTTCTGCGCACTGTAATGACACTAAGTGGCGTAATGTACCGACCTGCACAGGGTCCCTGGTTCTGAATCAACAAGTGCTCTTGTCTCTCACATTTGGCCTTCTTCAGCTGGCACTCATTGCTGTAGTTTTTTCCATCGGAGCCACAAACCTACAAAAGAATCACAGCAACTTGAGTATTAAACAACGTCTGGTCACGATCTTCTTCAGCTGATAGTTTGCTCTGTTGTCATCACTTGAACCAAGTTTGCTCTGAAAAGTGGTGGGGACAGAGGGCTCTTAAAAACAATTCTTCAATGGTCTTTAACAGAAACAATTTTAGGGAATGTAATGGGGAGATTGGTATGAGGTCAGCATAGAGAAATAACAGCACGCCGGGAAAAACAAGCACATTTACCTCAGGGATATTTGGAGCATAAAACACCTCATTTCCCAAGTTATGGTGAATTTTTATGCACCAATTCAAGGTACAAGGTAGAGGCAATGTTATTATTAATGTAAAGGAAAACACACAATTCGGGCAGCAGATAACAAAACTAAATCTAAAAATATATTGGGATATAATGCTGCAAGGTTCTCAGACATTCTGTTTTATGTTCAATCATTTTTTCTCCCATGGATCACTTTTCCTCATTTTATGTTATGAGTCAACACACTTGTAGGCAAGTTACCTCTTTGAATGTGCATGTGATACCTATTCATATGAATGAAACATTAATTCATTTGATTAATTTATAAAACCTTGGACTTTGGCATTGTCATGTTCACAGAGAGAGACAACTTGGACAAAGGGAAACTATGTCAAGAATTTGTTATTGATGGATGCATGCATGTTTTTGGGTCATTCTAGACTGAGTAAGCTGATGAAGGATTTCATTTTAGCTTACTTTTTAAAAATTTTTTTGGAGAATTGCACACTTGTTTATTTACACTGCACTGTAGGTTTTGCTACTGACCACATAGGTTAACATTTCTTTTTGCAAGCCATTTTACAAAACATTTTAAGAAATGATGCTTTTAAAAAGTGATGGGGAAAAAATGGTAATTTCAGAAAGTGTTGAGGACACTGTCCTAAGTGTAAATGGCACCTAGGATTTGACCTAATTAGCATACCTCCTCTTTGCACCGAAGTTATTACGACAACCACCTCTTATCATATCACTAGATTTCCATAGGTTTTGTGATGATAACTTATCTAAGTCCATGACGACAAAGCAAACTGCCTCTGATAAAGATGTGTCTGAACCTTTACTTTTTTTGTCAAAGATCCTACATTGTTATTTCAAAAATAAGCTACACTATTTAGAAAGTCAAACTCCAACATGTTAGCTGCACAATACATGTTCTACGAATGTTTTTCATGAAAAACAAAACAAAAAACATTTTATGCAATTTGAAATTGTTTTGGTTTTTTGCCTGTTTGTCAGCAGGTTTTCAATTCATGAAATACATCTGTGGAAGAATGACACAGAACAGTGCCAGTGTTCCAGAGACATGAAAAACCATGTTGACAAGAAATTTTGAGTTTTTAACTGACAAAAATGTAATGATAGCGTTAAAAAGCAATTTTTTGCGACTCATATTGTTATTCTTACAGTACTACAATTAGTTTTCTCCAGCAGGGAAAACCTGTTTTGCTTTGGGTGATTTATACAGGGCCTTTCCCAAACTGGACTCTCCCCACTCCCTCCACGTCACGGAGTGTAACTTCGTGTTTGCAGTCACCTTCACAGCTGAATGAAGGTATGAGGTATAAATACAGCAACAAGCTTCAGGACAAACTCTCCTGTCTGCGGCAAAACTGTTGTAACTTTTTGTAACCATGGAAAAAAACAAAACTATTAAACTCCTGAAAGATATCTGTAGCACTTGTATTTGAACTGTATGTGCTGCTAATGTTTACCTGAATTTTATATATATATTCATTATATAATCCTTTTGTCATTAAAATAAATAAATAAATACACAGAAAGAATTCCTAAGCATCTTTTTTTGTGAACAACTTCCTGTTTTGTACTCTGATGTTTACAACCTACTTAGTTTTTGCAACAGTCCCTGTAAATATACAACACAATAAAATGAACATAACTACCACTTTCTAGAGGCTAGAGAGTTGAATATGTTTTTACATGAATACAATGTAACCTTTAAGATCTGTATGACTGATATCAAATGTCTATTTTAGCAGGAGCAGTTTAAGCAGTGACAGGAGATTCAACTTTATTTATACTGAGCATCTTCCCACTGTTTGAGGGTTTTATAGCCCACTTCTACATATATACATACAGTATATGTATTATATTTGTACATTTTGGCAAGTTTGCACCTAGAAATGCAATATATTTTTGCTTTGTAACCACAAATGTAGACAACTATCACCTGGATTGCTTTTTATACAGAAGAAAAGGTCAAACTGTGATGATTAGGAGGCAACATCTTAAGTTATGTGATGTGCTCTTAAAAAATAAATGATTTGCATGTATTCCTGATAAACCGTGAAGGCGCAGCTCTCATTATTTCTGATGATTGTGTTTCAGTTGGACTTGAGTTATCTCTGAGAAAAAGGGTTTTGACGCACATTGTACTAAAAGTGTTTTTAGGGTGAAACCGTACCGGGTTGTGAGGCACGCTCTGGCAGCTAAAGTCACAGACACAGCGGTCGTCCTCTGCGTCTTCGTCCCACGAGCCTCCAAACGTGCGACAGCGGTCCTGTTCGCAGCTCTCTACGCCTGAGCCAGACCCTCCTGAGCCGCAGTCTGCATTATAAACACACCAGAAATACACAGTGGCATTAATAAAACATACAAACACACATGGGAGATGCCCCGTCGTCGGTGCTTCAGGTGGAAAAAGTGTCCTACTTTTGATTCTCTTTAAGCTACATTTATGCATTAGGAACATCACAAAGTTGGGATAATTTACATTTCCCTCACACTGGTGGTGGGGAGAGGAAACCAAAGGCGCTGCTGGTAGTACAAGATAATGACCAACTGTAGTGAGGGCAAGAGATTGACTAAATAAATTAGACACAACATCTCTGCACCACCAGTGAGGCATCCTTTTCATTTCAATTAAATCAAAGACAAAAAAGGAGGGAATTATTAACTCTGGCCTCCAAGTGTGAGGGAGAATTGGTGGCAAGGCCTCGCTTTATGGATGCCTGCTTCCTGATATGAGAATACAACTAATTGCAAAGTGTTCTGTAAAATCTAATTATCGCCTGAGACTTTAAAGAAAGTTGTCCCCACAACTCTTTAGCTGTGACCCTGGGAGGCCTCTTATTTGTTTTAAAAGTGCACTCCTCTGGATCGAAAGGAGCTCTGATAAAAGAGGCAGCAAGGCCAAACAAAAGCTCACAATCACTGTCCAGGCTTTTGTGATTACGTCATTGTTGTGCAAACTTATCCACAAGTTAAATAAACTTAAGCACGATGTAAGCAATCCGTACATGAAGGAAAAAAAACAAAACAGCAGGACCTTTTGGGAGTTTCATTTATGAAAAACAAATCGGGGGCCGTTGCAGAGTACAGGCAGAGAAAAGGGGAGGATCCTGCTTTTGAAGTTGCAAATTTCACCTACAGTGGAGCACCGGAGGGAGATTAGGTGAATGTGTGTGAAAGCAGGGAATGAAAGCATCAGCGTGAAAAGATAGAGAGAATGTCAGACGGAGAGAGAGGCACCCCCCTGGGCTGGCAGAAAAGTTCATTTGAAACAAATTTGTTATTCAAAAAAGGAAACGCAGTCCAACTAAAAGCTCCCAGCGCAGATGAGGGACTCAAAAAAAACAAACCATCAGGTAATCAAGGTGTTATTTCCTCTTCCTGTATACTTTCAGGGCTCATTCAACTCTCTGTATTGATGCGCCGCCTCTAATGGTGAAATCAATGTCGTAGCGATGGAAGTGCCACTTAGCATAACCCATCTTCTAAAGCAGATTACGGAGCGGGTCACAGTGCAGGGGAGGGGCAGGGGCAGATGAAGCCCTGCCTGTTCTTTGATATGGGTCATCAGTGATGGGCTGTGACAGCTCCAAGTGGTCGATACAGCGGAGGGGCCTTCACTTCATTAGCATTGGACACAACAGTGGAGCTCTGTGAAGAAGCCACATCCCCCACAAACATCAGGACTTGTTAAGGACTCACTCCGTCTCCATTTTAATCCAGCAGAACCTCTGACCCCAATCCTTTGGTTTGAATTTGCCATTGTAACTACTTATCAATTGTGAACCAGCACTCCCAGTTAAACATAACATTTTGTGATGGGGCTAATGCTGCGGCTAATGGCTTTTAACTGCCAGTGACATTATCGCAGTACTCCATTTAAAAACAAGAAGTCATTTAAATCCAGAACAGATCAGAACTAGAATCACTGCTTCATGGTTGTATGCCTCAGTGCACCAGTACAGTTGCACTTACAGTTCACATGAATGCCTGTGAAAACATTGATGCTTCACACACATTCTTCCCTCTGATGCACAGAAGATGTATAAAACCAGCACAGTTTGAAGGTGGACAACCAAGATTAGTGAAGTCGACCTTAAAATCAGCTTTACCTCATCATTATATCATGCTAAATTTTGCCATAATTAGCATATGGATTCTTTAGTTATGTAAAAAAAAAAACATGTTTTGTAAGGGCCCAGTGACCTGGGTAAGTCAAATAGTGTTTGTGCCACATTTGAAGAAATCCCTTAATGTGTTCTGGAGATATATCATTTATAAGAATGACATGGATGAGGTCACAGTGTCCTTTGCCCACCAAAATGTTATTTTTTCATCCTTGGGTCCAAGTGGACGGCTCTAGCCTGGGCGGAGGCGTAATAAGGAATGAAAATAGCCGAGGCTCTGACAGCTACCTGTATCTGTGTTCTATATGCCAGCTCAGCAAGACACAATGAAATGCAAAAGCAGGAGGAGCCAATTCATATTCGACTCAGGCCCCCTTACAGTGCCGAGATAAATAAAAAAAGAGGTAAGACATTAGAATGGAATAAATAAAAGTGAAGGGGCGGAGGGGGGTCCTAATTAGCTGTTGCTCTTTGAAGTGCCCGCCACCCACGTTGCCTATGAACCTTTCAATTAATACATCCCCAGCTAAGATGGCTGCATCAGCTATTCTCTCTGCACTGCCCATCCGTTCCTCTTTACTCAATCATGTCAGAAACCAGAGTCTATTTAGCCAAGGGAGCTCCATTAAGAAGACAGAATTCAGCGGCCGAGAGAAGAGAGGAAATGAATAGCATAAGAATAATGTCCAAGGAAGACGGAGAGGAAAAAACATTACAAGGACTTGACAGTGAAAATAATGAAGAAATGATGGAGGAGATGCTATCGTCGGAGCCGTCTAGAAGTGTGCGATAAAGAAAACAGAGGGAGGAGAAGAAGAGGATAAAGGGTAGGTAATAGAGGATAGAGGGTGAGAAAATGTGCGTGATGGGCTGAGATGCTGCACGAAAATATTTGGTCGACCAGATCAGTCGTGTCAGTGGCTCCGCGAGTGACCGATATTGTTATCATCCCTGTGATATCACGACCTGCGCGGATGTCAACTTGGACATCCATCATTCTCAACAAATCCCCCCTCGCTCTGGCGCGTGTCACGGCGAAGATCGAATATGACGACGGCCTTTGCCAAAAAATGAGGCATGGCGCGATTTTCCTCCGTTTTCGCTCCATCTATCAGTCCATTGTACGGCCTGCTCGTGACGGATGTGACAGTGTCTTTTAGTCCAAATAAAGTTCGGCGAGATAGAGAGGGATGGAGCGTCACGCCCTGCAGAGGAGAAGCGATGGGGTGTTTGCAGATGGAGGAAGCAGAGAAGAAGTTTTGTTGCCTCAACAGAAGGTTACAAGCCCAGTGATGGATGGACTGCGAAGGAAAAATCCGCTGATCTCACTCGATGAGCTCTTTTACCACCCAGCCTTTTTTTTTTATTTCATGCCCTTTAACGTCTTTTGGAGCTTTCTTGATCCGATATGTGAGGATGAGGGTGTGGACGGTGCATCACTGTGTGATCCTGCGCTCATAATCTTGTTTATTAAACGTCTATTCAATTAAAAAAAGCAACCGGGTCCCCGTAGGTGATGCACTGCTCTCAGATGCCACTTTGTCAGTGTCGAGAAAAGAAGCTGAGGCCAGGCCTACCCGAGTGTGAAATTAAACAGGTGATAAATTTCCCTGTATGGCCAACAGTGGGAACACTGTCATTTTTCATTACTGTTAAACAAAAGGCGGAAGAAAACAACTTCCATTTTTATGCTCTGTGGCCCCCTCCCCCCTCCAACAAGACTAATGAGGATGGTTTTTAAGTCAGGTCTACGTAAGCGAATAAATCACATGTTCACTTCCTCTGCAGGCTTATCTTAGATATGAAGTATGGAGCGGGGGGTTGTGCACACCGGTGATGTAGAGCTTTGCTGCTGTCTACAATAGAGCCAGAAAATACAGTCTTATATATTGTGACAGACTGCTGTATTACACGATATATACTCCCAATTTTGCCAAAATCTACTACCCATACATCCAGGTGGAGATAAATATATCAAAACAAATCCCTTTTCTATGTATGAAGCCAAAGAGAAGCATGCCACAGCCAAACACAGATTTTTCGAGGGCAAAAACAGCAACTTGGTTTTGATTGTTTTACAATCACAGCAGACTTCCTGTGGAGGGTCTGGGTTACATCTGAGGGGGCTGAAAGAACCGGGGGACAGAACTGGCAGATTTCACCCCTAGCGTGAAATTTATCGATTGCAGACAATCCCATCTCCACCCCTATCTGTGAAAGCATCGGTGCCCCTTTTGTCGAGAGGCACAATTTTGATGGAGAAGAGTGCAAAATGGATAGAGAGAGAGAGAGCCATGAGTGGGTGGGATCGGCAGGGAGCGACGGGGAGCGAGAATGAAAAAAAAAGATTCTATTGTGTAAGCCTGATGGTTTTCTCTGAATCAAAATGAGCAACTGATGAAAAAAAGGAGGATGTTTAGAGACAGTATGAGAGAGAGAATAAAATAGAAAAAAAAAATACCACCAGGCACCGTGAGCATAGCAATGCCCTTGGGGAGGTAGAAGAGTGCCTGATAGGAGACAACCAACAGTAAGAGGACAGAGTGTGCAGATGTGTGCGGTGACAGGGTGTCTGGAACGCAGGCCTACAGTTTCGCATTTCTTCATGCTCCACATACAAAAAAGGTCACTCGTTTCAGTCGATGAAATGATGTTAAATCGACCACAAGAAGCTTTGGCGGCACGATTCGCCCCACAGGCCCAGGGCCAATACTGTAGACAATGGTGGAGAGGAAAAAAAAGAGGGAAGGAGAGAAGAAAAGACAGAAACACCCCTGGCTAGCAATCAAAATGGAAGAGGATTCCTCTCATCTCTATTTGCTCTGCCCTCCATCTACCCCCTCCTCTCTTCTCTCCAGCCATCCCTCCCGCTGGCAGGTGTAATCTGCTCCCCTTCACACCTTGTCAGAGGATGACTATGTTCGCTGTGACGACCCGGCAGCCGCGGGGGAGCATCAACGCAGCAGCCTGCATGACAACCAGAGGTTGGCATGTTGCTCCCTCCAGAGTTGTCCCCAAGACGGGCCGAGCGAGGGGCTGCGATACGCTGCCTCAGTCTGTCAGCGCTGATCAAGATATGATTTGCACGGTGAATTAGATCCCATTTATTCCGAATGTGGAGGAACGACAGCACTACAGACGTAGAAATCAGCGACACTCACATTAAGTGCCATCGGTCACAAACTTAAAAGCATAATTGGATCCAAGGGTTAGATAAAATGTATAGCGTACATTTTCAAATAAAAGCCAACATGCACAAATAAAACCAAGCCCCTAATAAAAGCAGGGAAACGGGCTCCTGAGGTACACTTAGTATAATGTTCATGTGATGCCCACCAGTCTGCTGAGCTTCTCTTTTGAATAGAAATACTGTTCTCAGTCACTGATATACTTCTGTCACTTACACTTTATTGTTCTTTTGCTGGGTATTAGGCTCCTGTCAGTGAAACTTGACACTTCCTGCATGTTTCACATTAAATTCCTACTTGAGAAATAGGAACTGTTATGCCTTATAGACTTTTAACGGAATACTTGACCCGCAAAATGAGAATTTCTATATCAGTTACGCACTGAATGTTACCTTGAACTGTTTTTCTCACATGCCTCCATGGTGTGCAGAGAATCCAGTAAAGGTGAATATTCTTTATGAATTGAAGTAATCAGGGTCCACATTGACTCTTAGCAAAGCTTTATCAAAATGTGTTCACAAACTTATGCTCAGGGCTCAGTACTCAGTACTTCCAGGTGAAAGTGTTTCACATCATAGCGTCTTAGCAAAAATACACGTGTTTGGAAAGTGCCGAACATAAGATTGTATAAATAAGACTTGGATTATACAGTACAAGTTGTGTGAGAGTTTGTAAACAGATGTTTAAATAAAGTTTAACGAGCTAAACAACAGCTGAAACTTTTCAAGGTCAGAATTCTTTCAGTGTTCATTGTTCAGGAGGTTTTTTAGTGGGAGCCGAATTATCCACAGAGGTCTCCTCCTCTCCAAAACACACAGACAAGGTGATAAAAACTGGTAAAAAGCACATAAAGGAAAAGGAAGGAAAAAAAAGGAGTTTCTCCAGTGCTGTTTGGCATGTTGGAGACCGGTGGCTCTCCCAGCACTTCCTTATGTGTGTTTTCTTTAATAACTTAAGATCCAGATGTGGTGGAGGTTTTTCACAGGGAGGCTGAATTATCTGCAGAGGTCTCTTAATCATCAACACAAATGGAACCGCTGATTTAAACCAGTGGAAACACCAAATAAAGCAGTTTCATGTTAAAATCTGTGTTTTTTCAGATGCTTCTCGGTTCAGATGGGCTTTTAACTATGGTGACCCACTCCCTATGTAGACAGGGTACCCACACATTTTTTATACACAGAATTTCAAAAATTTTGCATGACTTTGCAACCAGAGAGGAGCACAACGACAGCGACCCCCATTTTTATATTTTATGTTTTTTTGTATGGGTCCACCAGGACCCATTCAAAAAACATATAAATTCTTATTCTTATCCAATGTTTTTCAAACATATCTAAATCAAATTATATCCAAACATAATGTCAGTTAGAGGGCTAGAAGGCAACGTACTATGATATGGTAAAATATGATAAAATAAGTAGATAACAAATAAAAGGTTGCATCAAGTATGAGCCTGCATCTTTGTGCGAGTGAGGTTAATAAAAAAACTTTATGTTAGCAGGAGAAATGAAGTATAAGCCATGCACTCATGAAAAAAATAAACAAATAAGACAGCAAAAGCATGAAAATGCACAGCTGACTTGGACTCAATCACCCAGAAGTCATTTCTGCTCAGGTTCTGTTGACGGACATGCAGTATGACTTTCACTTCTAGCCTGTTGGCATGCTGCTGGTGGCATATGCAACCATTATGAAAATCTACAGATGACTGGATACTCTACCACACAGGTCAGTTGATAAAGATAATTACACCATTTCAATGGCCGATTGGTTAACATAATTACACCATTTCAAAGTCCATTTCCTACCTTCGTCGCAGCTGCCGGGCTTCGCCACATCAATTCTCCTCTTCTGCATGCAGGAGGACGTGCGGAGTTCACACTCGTTGTCGTAGGTGATGCCATCACTTCCACACACTGGGGAGAGGGCCTCGCCCGAACACTGTGGGCACTCACACTTATTCTGGACACACCGGGCACCCCAGGCACAAACAGTGTTGCCGCATGTTTCTGAATTACACAAACACACACACACACACACACACACACACACACACACACACAAACATACACAGCAGGGGGATGGGTCAGAGCGTGATCGGTGGATGCAAAAAAAGAGGAAACATTTGTGGAGTTGTTTTAATGGATTTCAAACACACCAGACCTTAAATGCATCTCTGGATTAGGCACTTAGCTGAAATTTCTCTGCTCTTGTCCTAATTGCCATGCATGCCACTTCCTCTTGTAATATATCCCTCTAAAACTGACATATACACGTTCTCTTAGTTATTCTCCATCTGTCCACGCGTATTAAAATATGAACTGCCTGCCTGTATGAGGTTCCTGTACAGTAGGGCTCAGCTGGTATTTTCTAAACTCACATTTGATTTAAAATTAAAAACAAACTCTACCTCATTGTATTTTACCCATGAATATCATGCATTTTCCTTAGTCTAAACTCCACCATCACCCAAGATTGATGCTTCTGCCAACAACACTTCATGTTCTTCCTTCGCTGTTCAAAACGTCTGACACACGCTGTAGAGATGTATGCATTACTTACTGCACTCTCCCTGGCTGACCACTCGGAGGTCCATCTGTTGTTTGCAGGCGCGCACGTGCAGCTCACACTCGCTGTTGTAGGTGCTGCCATCGCTGCCGCACACAGGCTGGTGGGACTCCACACACTCCGATGCACACACACACTGCCCGCTCTGGGCGTCGCAGATTGCCCCGAAAGAGCAGTTGGCACAAGCTTCATCTAGATGGAGATAAGGAACAAGGCTCAGCTTGTGTGTTTATGTGTGTGTTTTCCCTGAATTTGGAAAATACTACCTCCTTTTTACAATTTTAATATTTTGGTGTGTTGCAGACTCAAAACGGATTACACTATTTGTATGACATTAATCTGCAAACACATTGCAGTGCATTTTAAACTGATCTTACTTTTCAATGATCCCTTAAATCGATGTGAGCTGCAAAGGAATCATCCCTCGCTTCGCATTGTTATTCTTTCACAAAAAGGTGCATCACTGTAGGCGCAATATTAATTTTTATGCTTTTGGTGTCAATATTACAGCAAACACTATCAAGGTTTGTTTTTGCAAGGTTTGTTATCGTCAAACATGCTTTTTACATGCTTTCTACTGATGCAGTAGAACAGCATATATTTACTCCTTATTTTTCTGTGTTATACATTTATAGTGTTACAAAAGCCTTTCAACAATTAATTGGTAAAAACATGTTGTCTTTTCTGTATGTGGCTTCTGACAATCTGTGTTGCTGACAGCTGGTGTGGTGTTTAATGATGCAGTGCAGCAGCACAGATTCAAAGAGAGCAGGGATGTGAAGTTTCCATAGCGAGTGTAGAATGGCTGTAAAACTTTATTGGAGTCCACCTGAGGCAGACTCAATTGATTTGAAATACTTTCCGTCGGCACACACCTGTCTATTAAAAGGCGTCATGGTTCACATGCATGTGAGAGCTAAAAACCAAGCCGTGAAATTCATAAAAACTCGCCACAGATAGAATTCTACTGAGGCACAGATCTGAGGAGGAGGATAAGAATAAATAAATAAATAAATAAGAAAAGATGCCAAAGTGCTGAAAGCTCCCAGTGGGCTCAGACATCTGGAACCACCCAAAACTCCTCTTTCTGGAGCTGAAACTAAATAACTGAACACAAAGAGCTTCAAAGATCCTTGTGCAAAAATAGGACGGCCATCTCTGCAGCACTCCATCAATCAGGACATTATGGGAGAGTCCAAACTGAAGCTACTCCTGAAAAAGCCACGTGACAGCCTGGCTGCCAAATAACACTTTAAGGACTCCGAAAGCATGACGGAAAAGATTCTCTGGTCTGATGAGACAAGACTCAAACTCTTTGGCCCCGATGCCAATGCTGTATATCTAATGACAGCCAGGTACTGCTCATCACCATCCCTATGGGGAAGCACGGTGCCAGCACTATCTTCTGGGCATGCTTGTGAGCAGCAGGTACTGAAAAACTGGTCAGAACTGAGTGAGAAAAGTCACACTTTTTTTCTGGTTGTAATTCTCACTTTTTAAGGTTGTTCGTATCTGCTTATAAATATGCTGTTTTCCCATCACACTTCAAAACTGAATACGGCAGATGATGTGTGTATTTTTGCCAAAAGATGGTGCTGAGATACCCAAAAGGCTGAGAGAGCTTTTAAGAGTTCCCTTATTAGTTGGATGATTCACTTGGATCATCTCTTGAGGAGTCAACTGCTTCTGGAGTCAAGGTTTCATTCCCTGACGGAACAGCAAGGCAGGATCAGACATGTTCAGGGTACTGACTGGTGTCACATAGGGACAGAAAACAGATGAGAAGGCAAACGCGAGTCCTCGTACATAGATTGGGCTAGCAGTGGATGCGCTTCTCCCTCTGACACCAATTACACCTGGAGGATTGCATTAGCACAGCTCGCTATCACATTCAATTAGGGGCCGGCTAACAACCCCTGCTGTTTTAGCACTAATTGAGAGAGGCGAGACTGGCCGCTGGAACCTTCCACATTATTAATCTGTTTATTAGTCTTTCATTTGCTTCATCTCTCCATATAGAGCTGGCATCCACTCCCCTGAAAGCCTTGAGTGTGAACTGGATATTGATATGCACTTTACATATATTACTCTGCCTGTGGGAGTAATATATTGTGTACTAGTAGAATGAAGAATTTCTTTGAAGCTATGTTTAAAAATTACATGAGCAGAGCAAGAAGGAGCAATTTTTCCTGAAACCAATGTATAATTTTAGTCTGGGGCTGTTATTCATGGTTTGGGCTAGTCCCCTTAATTACAATTAAGAAGAGTAGCCAACTTCCTCTTTCAACACAACAATGCCTCTGTGCAGAAAGCCAGGACCATAAAAGAATGGTTTTTCTGAGTTTGCTGTGGAAGTACTGGGCTGGCCTGCACAGAGCCATCAAACACTTTTGGGATTAATTGGAACAGGAAGAGTGAGCCACGCCAGGCCTCAGCATCAGTGGCAGACTTTACTAATGCTGTTGTTTGCAGGGTGGGAGCAAAATCAGTGCAGCCAGGTTCGAAAACCCTGTGGAAGGCTTTCCTACAGGGGTGTGGGTTGTGCATATTTATGCCCATGGTTTTAGAATGAGGTAAAAGCAAAACTTTAAACCAGCTAGCTCTTGGGCTGTTGCTCAAACTACAGATTGTACTTCCTCATTTTTGTATGCCTGCTGCCCACAGACTGTAAATAAAGATGGATGACGTGCCCCCACTTGTCCCCGCTACGCTGATATGAGGTTAAAATATCCCGGATACGAGCATTGCCATCGTGCGAGGGTGATGTCATTGGGAGCCCTGCATCTGCGAAGTAGCAATATCTGCGGTGGGGAAGTTCTCACTCAAACAACCGTCCGACCGATAGTGAGCAGCTCCATTGAATGTGGGCACACGGATTGGCTGTCACAGCTGTTAATCATGGCAGAAAAGCCCCCTTCTGTATAATTTAATAACTCAAAAACTAACCTATCATGAAAACAAACATTTAAACAAACATCAGGGTGATGAGACCTACCTTCAGTGACAGAAACCATCTTTGGGAAAAAGTTATTTGGCATGTTCTTTGATTTTTTAGCTCAGCCTATGACCATTCACAAACATGGAAGGGCGGGTCTTAGGACCTGTATGGCAGTCAGACACCAGGGGGCGATCAGGATTGAATAACCTCACTTTGGGGGAGCTGTCATGTCGTCCATCTTTATATAGTCTATGCTGCCGCCACATTGGACACAGAGTACAGCAGTGGAACAAAAGTGTGAGAGAGACACGTCTCTATCTCTCTCAAATGCAAACCAAATTCAGATTAAACTGTAAAACTAAAAAGTGTTGATCAAATGTAAACCAAGACTCTGTAACTTTATTGCCTACTTGCTTCGAAATGTCTACAGAGACATATTATGGTGCGCTGTTTGGCTGCTAGAGCATTTGCTCAATGCATTCTGGTAACTATAGATTTTTTACCTCTTGAGCAAAAGCGAATGTCACAGTCCTTTTTCTCTGATTTCTCTGGTCATCTGGTCATATACCGCCAATTTCAATAGCAGTTGCATCTTTCTACTGAATAGAAAGTCCATATTGTTGAAAATGCCATGGTTCCAGCAGTAAAATACTTTGTCAATAACTCACATATGAGTGGAATGTTGTGGTTTCTCCATGCTTTATGTATACTGTAATCTGATAATACTACTCTAACAATCTATGACTCAGACTAAATCATAATCTACTGTCAGTAATGAGATGTTGCTCCATCTATCTGGACATTGCAAGTGGGTTTGGAGGTTTTGATGGTAAAATATGAAGAGGCCTTATAAAAGATATGGATTTTCTGTGACAAAAATAAACATAAAATATAAAAATGGGGGTCGCTGTCGTTGTGCTCCTCTCTGGTTGCAGCAGCTATAAATCAGGAAGTGGCGGTAGTGAATGTTGTCCTTTATCAGGCCCTGTGTCCTGATAGGAGCCCCGCTTCTTTATCAGCTCCTGCCCCTCGCACCTGGCTCTCCACACTGCCTGATCCTCCAGACAACACGCATCGCAAATAGACAGAAAAGGAGGGGAGCTCGAGTTCAAAGCCAAGAGCTGAGTGAGAATTGTCGCCATTACTGCTAATGTTAAGACGTCCACTTTCTGTCATCTCAGATTCAGTCATCTCCGAGTCTGTCATCACTAATTCTGAGTTTCACTGAAAAACTTTTTTTTCTCCTGAAGGCAGAATACTTTACAGCCATAAAAAATCAGACTTGAAGGTAAAAAGTCTGTCAGGCTAGGCATTACGACAGGTTCTAATGTGCTAACATTAGAACCTGGGATCTCTCATCTTATTCAAATTTACTTTCATGTCCACCAATGCAAGAATATCTCCAGCCAGGAAAATATGCAGTATAACACAGCGTGTCCAAGATCAAAGTGAGACATTTAAAGATCTTCTTATGCCAGTCCTAATAAAATCTGTATCCAAAGCAACCTGACTCAGTCTGACTGAAAGTCCGCACCAAATATTGGGCAAGCTTTTCGCCAGCACTGGTTCCCAGATTAGAAGAGTTGGCACAATATTTGCGTGCCATTCATTGCCATGCAGGGATGAGTTTGGCAAAAAGGCCTACTGAACTTAGGCTGTTGTTTGTTCAAGCCATTTTTGTATCTTGGAAATCTTTATTTCTAAGCCATCTGAAGCTGTAAAACAATATTTAATTTACGCAACACATATTGAGGTGGTGACTTTACATTTTTAATTTCAAAATGTTTACAAAATGTTGATGGTTCAGAATCAGTTTTCATCATGTTGGCAGCTTTCCTTAGCCATTTTTTTTCAATTTGAGTGCCATGCAATTTTGTTTACCCCAGAGGAAAGGAAAAATGTAAAATAAGAGCTCTTCTTTATCCAGTCTATTTCTTCGAGACACAACTGAGCTCAATAATACATCAATATGAGATTTTGACTTAAATTCAGCTCCTGAGAAATAGCCTTCCTCTTGTCTCACCCCGATCCTAATTCAGCATCTTGAAATGCTCTTTTTCCTCTCTCACTGCAGTGATTTTTATTCGTCTGAAATAATCAGCCTTTGAGATAACAGTGGCTACGGTTACATGCACACCTATATTCTCTTATTATTCAGAATATGACAATATGAATGAATTTGATGTGGGTCATGTAAACAGCACATTCAGTTTTAACATTCTGAATTAAGCCGTTTTCCGAATTTAGCATTTTCTGATTGAGACGTGAAATATTCCAGTTATTTAGGTTAGGTCCATTATTTGAGGTTTTAGGAGCATTATTCTGGCATGTGTAAAGCTAATTTGGAATATTCATCTCTACTGGGGTATTTTCTGCAGTTGGCGACACATGTCCTCTTATCTGTTTACAGTTGGCTCAGTGCATTGTCATGGATACATTGTATACAAACCAATTCGCCAACAGTTCGAAACACTTTTATATCAACACGTTTTTGGATACACGCAAATATCGCAGCTCTAACCTTTTTTAAGAAGCTGAAGGAAGGAAAAAGAGAGTCCAACATATCCACCACCGGTAGGAAACTATTAAACATTCCTATTTCGCTGCAAAGAAGGAAAATGACAAGCAGCAACAGCTGTGTTACGTCTTTATATTTCGATGTGATAAACAACATGTTAAGGGATGTTAATCTGAGCATCCACGGCTGCATGCAAAGGGTATCGTTAGTAGAATACTTATTTAATTTGTCATGCAAACAGGAATATTGTGTGTTTTAGAATAAGGTCAAGAACTGGGATATTGTGTGCATGTAAACATACTCAGTAGATCCGAACAAATACTTCAACAATTGTCCACTATGTGTATTTTATCAGTTCTCACAGTTGAGAAACCTCTGAGAAGCCTACAAGCACAGCAAAAGAACTGCCATATTATTCTTTTGGTCCTCCTACTATGGGGGTGGGGGTGGGGGGGTTTAGGAGAAACACATCAGAAGTTAGTAATCCCTGAATAAGAAGCTGATTTATTTTACAGAGACAAAGAGCGGAAATTTTCCTCTGGGACACAATGCTGTAGGTCACTCTTTGATGTATTTTCTGTAATTAAAAGAAAAGATAACACAAATATGCTATATATCAGTGGTTCCCAACTGGTCCTTTCACAGGGTCCAGATTTCTCCTTAGTCACCAGTCCAAGGTCCACACATAAGATAAATTACCACATATTCAGTTTGACATGTTCACAAGTCCTTTGCAGACAGTTCAGAATGGACCCATAACTCACTTTTGGACCGCGACCCACTAGTTAGGAACCAATGCTTTATGTTAATGTGGAGTTGACTCACACAATATAGATTTTTCTCTTGTTTCCATATTCCTGTCATCTCACTCTAACTATCAAACCAAACTTTCTCATTTTGCAGAGGACCTCTTAGAATTTACTCAAGGTCCCCTTGAAGTCTCCTGGACCTAAAGTTTGGTACTGCTGATGTTTGTTCTTACACTGTGACAGCCTCTCTTGTTATGTTTGGTTGCAGTGTTTGTGCTTTTGGAAATGCGAGTGAGAAACAGGGGCAGGTTGGTATATAAAGTGGCCTTGAAAGCATGAAGGATTGAGTCATTGTGGAGGGAAAAAACACCAAAGACCCTCCAGCTTGGCACCGTTTTGTTGATATCCTCACCGGGAAAAACCTGAATTGCGGCTGAGGGGGTTTGGGCGGAGTATTACCTCAGGATTAAGCAGAAAGAAGTAGGCTGGTTTATGTTTTGAAGGCTTGTGAACATGCCTGGGTGATAACAACTCCCCTGTCGATGCCTGCCTGGCCAGTATGCTATTAACTCTGCCCCCCACCTCCTCGGCTCCTCCTCATCTTATTTACCTCCGTCTCTCTCCTTCCATGCATTTATAACCTTCCCCTCCCTCTTTCCTCTGCCTTCTTTTCACCGCCTCTCCTCGACCACTCACATGCTGCTGGTGTGACCTATATTTCTTACTCAACTGTGTATATCATTTCAAACACCTGTGGGAGAAAAAATGGGGAATTTGTTTCCTTTTCTAAAATAATTCTGGCGCCTCTGCTCTCATCTGTTTGGGTAAAGCCGTATGAATGGCCCTTTTTCCGAGGCGACTGATATCCGGCTGGGGGGTCTATTAACTGAGCACACCACTCCCAGCCCACCTTACAAGGTCGCCCGCCACTCAAATGCAGTGCGAGGTAAAATCTCAGAATAATAACAAATGTCACTCATATCGCTATCGGGTTGCACCTGAGCCATATAGATAACTGCTATTTTTCTAGCCCGCAGGGAAGGAAATGAAATTATGGCTGGGCCCATGAGAGGTTTGTAGTAAGCCATGCACACTAACACACACAGTGAAGCACACATGCCCAGTTATTTTCGATCGTGGCACCTATCACCTCTCAAACTATTGCTGCCCTCACCTGCCTCCCTTAAGCTGCTTTACTTTAGAGTCTGGAAGCCATAAATCTGACAGGCTGCACATTATAGCACATTTGGATGGAAATAACAAAATAGAGCTGGTAAACAAACAAAAGTTGATGGCTTTTTTGGAAATCACACCATAAAAATATCTACTTAATGTTGCAGAATAGAAAATGTGGCATATAGTTCATGTTTTGATGAAAAAAAAGGAAAGAATACAAGGTCCAGTGTGTAGGATTTAGTGTAATCTGGCAGTGAGGCTGCAGAGTTGAAACGTATCCCATGTGCCGAGTATGTAGGAGAACGATGGTGGCTGACGTGACAACACGAATGGCCCTTTCTAGAGCCAGTGTTGGGTTTTCTGTTTCAGGCTACTGTAGAAACAACATGATGGACTCCATGGAAGAAGGCCTGCTCTGTATGTGGCAGGGTTTGACATTAAAGATGGTCCAATGGCCCATGGCCACAAAAAGTTGCCCTGTGGCCACCAATTATCCCCTGTAGGCAGGCTGCTGAAGCCACCAGCAGCCTGTTTTCCAGTCGCTAAGCATGCATGTCTCACTTAGATAACCTGTCTAAATAAAGTTTAAATAATCAAAAAATTTAATTCTGCGAGCCTTCGCAATGCAAAGTTTAAGTTTAACAAACATCTCGATTTATTTTTGCCTTTTAGTTCCACATAAGCTGAAACAGTCAACATTATTCCTGACTTGCAAGGCCTCTAGATTAATGGTGTACTGTTGTTGAGGTGACAATAAAAAATGTGTTTGGGACAAGTATAGATCTTTCCCAGGATGCCTCCGGGACGAAAGGGATTCTTTTATGTATGTATAGCCTAATTATTGTTCAGCAAACAACAAACTGAATCGAGCGATGACGAAAAAGTCTCAGACTTCATGCTGTTTTTCTTGGGGAGGGGTAATTAACTGCTAAGGCTGTGACACAACAACATAATATCCGAAAACTAGCAGCAACGAAAGCCCACTGCTGTGTCGCTGTGTCTCCGCCAGAAAGTTGCACAGGAACACACAAAACTGACAACCAACAAGCACATATGTTCCGCATCAGCGTGAGAGGACATACCTCTCCATACCAGCAGATGGTGGTCATCTGTAATCGTCATACAGCATAGGATACCTGAGGACCGCTGTGATGCGAGTTAGCCAGTTAGCACCTTAACAACACAACCAAAAACTGAAAGAACGCAACATATTCGAGGGGCGACGAGGGCCAAATGAAGAACACTGCTGAGGTACTTTTACTATGATAACAAATGGTGCACGGAGCTGCTATTGATTGAAAAATGGGTTGGGTAAAACAACTTAATCTAAAACATTAAGGAACAGCTGTTCATTCAGATAAGATCCGAATTATTTTAGAATTCATCTTGCATCTTTTAGTGCGGCTTTTTTTCTATCGGCAACCAAAAAAAATATGAATATTTATTTCCTCAGCATTTTAATTGTTTTTTTCATTATGCAACTGACAACTATAGATGATAATAACACAGTGACGAAACGACAGACTGTGTACTGAGAGACTGTGAGACAATATGTTTACAAAGATTATTTTCATTCTGTTTATGGCTTTTCATTCACTGAAGTGTCACAGTTACAGAGGGCTGAGTTAAGTTGCATTAAAGTGTCTTTCTGTAGGCTTTTGGACTTTTGAAAGTTTACATTTGTGCAATTACAAAAGGTACTTTGGTCACCAAATTTGAGAACTTGGTGGCTCATGGGGCCAGTGCTGAAAATGATTAGTGTCTACGCCATTTCTACTAATTTATCCCCCTAAATCCTAAACACTGGGCCTTTAAAGTGACAAATCTAGACGTTAAGGCTTTCCTGAATATCAGTTTTTGGGATTCATAGTTTCAGTGAGTAATATGAGCCATTAATAGAAGCTTCCATGAAAACTGATTTTTTAACATAATTTTTTTTTAACATTAATTTATTGCTTGACTGACCTGTCACGGGTCAAACTGTTGTAGTCACAAAGCTAGGCCTATCCCTAAGTCTAAATGTCAGCTGCAATAAATATATAATACCAATTATCAGCTCAAAATTGGAAACAAACAAAATAAAGCTAATCTCTTTTAAGCTCTTCTGCAACAAAAGGATTGGAGTTACTCAACAACCTGCACATCACAGAAACATCTAACTTTATTCACCACTTTCTTCTGTTGCTCATACCTTCAACTTTTAATTCCAATACTTCCAACAGCACCTGAAGGCAGCATATGTTCTTCTCCTCTCTCTCCTTTTCTGCTCCATAAACATGTATAGTATATTACTGGGGGGAATAGCCTGTGATAATTAGGTGAGATAATAGCTTAAGTCAGTCAGTTGTTATGGTGCTGAATGAGGCCCAGTAAAGCTGTGCAAACAGCCCAGAAATAACCCACATTATCATCGCCATCATTCCTCGGCTGGCTCGCGCCTGGCAAGCCAATGCCTCAGCATTTTTATGGCACCATTGCGCTGACGCAGGCCTGTTTCCTCTGGGAGCCAAGAACCATCCATAGTGCTGGATTACAGACAGGGCCCTCCACTCCGCCAGCTCGCTCAGCCTCTCGCTCTGCCTCTCGCTTTTTAAAATAAAGACTATTCATTACCGCGGAGGGACCCCGGGCCGACAGACCTGCCGTCTACCTGCGGTGCGGTGCACCAAATTGAGTCAGCCTGCCTGCCCACCGACCAAACACTGCTCTCGCTCCATTTCCTGTTGGCATACATTCTTGCGTTGGATTTCAATTTAGAGAAGTCTGGGAGGGGAAGATGACAGATGCAATACACAGGCAGGCAGAAAGGGAGCGTAGGAGCACTCCAACAACTAACCCTGTCATCTTCCCAACGCAGACAGAAACTCAAACCGCTTTTCATTTTACAAAACAATCAGACGAGCTCGCACAAACAAACTCGACCCGTAAACTGCGCATTTTAGGGCAAAGCAGTAGAGCACAATTTCATAGCAGCAAAGTGAGACTAATTCAGCTGTATTGATCATTCAGCTAACTGCACAGCTCATCCACAAATACAGCACCGCAGAGGCCAACTCACTTTCATTGTTATAGTCTTCAAAATATGCAGAAAAAAAAATCCATTGTAGTAAAACTGAGTGAATGAGGTAAGTGAGAGAGTTGGGCCAAGGGGCTAATAACTGCTGTGCTTTTGCCCAGTGTGTGCAAAAAGCAAATGGCTTGATGGTTGACAAGGAATAATACTCAATCACCAATTAGAGTCCATGGGAAAATTGGCCTTCCAAGATGGCATTAAGCCATCAAGAGTAATCACTAAGTGGGTTTACCAAGCTGTAAAAATCTGGCCGTATGGCTGTGTGCCTGCATGCTGGATCTGAAGATATTTTTACCACTTGAAGCTTCACTGTCACTGGTGTACTAATGACTAGCTGATGCTGCGACACTGCAAGACAAAGCCAAGTGACTCATGTAGCCAATTACGGACAAGTATGCTCCGGATTCTCTTTCATCATGAGTAAAGAGCGTCTTCACTTAAAGGTCAAAATAGGCAAATTGGAGTCTTGATGTGGGGCTGAAGAGGAGCATGAGGGAAGAGATGGAGAGTAATGGACGAGGGGTAAGGAAATTCCTCAAGAGACCTGGAGATATATTAAGCATTGTTTTGACTTTGCTGGATAAAAATGGGGCGCCTCCAGGGGTCACCATGACTATAACACATATGTATTAACTGTTAATGCCTGTGGATTATAATTTTGCCTCTGGGTAATGTAGTGCTATTAATTAATTTGAGCTTAACTGTATTCCACAAGGGGTGATCTTTCCCTACCTGTGAGCTATAATTCACATATTTCAAAGTGATTTTATGGCTGCACAGTAAATTACTGTAATGTTGTGCAGTTACTCACCGCAGGGTCCTTTGTGTTGGATGTGGATGTTCTTCTGCAGGGCACAACCCATCGCTCGCATCTCGCAGGGGCTGCCGTAGCTGTGGCCGTCAGATCCGCACACCGGGTCGGACGTTTGTGGGCAGGCCTCGGGGCACTCGCACACTGGCTCGCTGTTCTTGACCACACACACCGCCCCATGTTCGCACACTTTATCCAGGCAGGGGCTCGGTATGCTGAGATCTGAGGGGCCGACCACCCAAGAGACAGAGAGCAAAGTTAGAGAAGGTAGGGGATACTGAACTGGGATGGGATGTGGGAAGAATATAAAACAGAGGTTGGAGAAAAGTCTAGGGCTGCAGAGGGCATAGGTGACAGGGAGGTAAGTTAGAGCACAGGTACATGGGGAACTGCAGGTTTTGTGTTAGAAAAGGTTTCGAAAGGAAAGGAGATATGATGAAGTATGCAATACAGCCTGATTCCTGTGACCCCCCCAGCTTCCTATGTCATTTCCTCGCCTTTGTGCCTATCCTGATGTATCCTGAATCTTTGAAGAGCTCCCACCGAATCCGGTGGCATGAGGACAGCGGATAAAAACATGGCCCTGTAGCACAATAGAGATGAAACAGCCCACGAACAATGGTTGTGCAGCCTTTTTTTTTCTCCAGGCGCGTAAACGCCTGGATTAATTGACGTTCCCAATGTGCCCCTTCAAAGGCTGCCATTTGCATCTCAGTGAGAGCCACCGCTTCAGCCAAAGCTGGTTGAACTGACATGGAGGAGCGAGAAAAAGAGTGTGAGAGGGAGAGAAAATGTAGAGGACGGTGAAAAAAAGAAACAGGCGAAGAGAAGAAAGAGCCCTCTGCTTAATAATTCAAAAAAGGCAAGCTCCTGGGCAGAGGCAGATATGAAATGTGAACATCACAGAAAGGTGTCTGCTTCAGTCTCTCCCTCTCACACACTAGCTCCAGCATGACTTCATTAAAATAAGGACTGTATTTTTGCACCTATGATTCCCGACAGCGGGCGGATGGGTGTAGGCTGAGCTGATATAACCTGACTTGATCAGGAGAGAGGAAACCCGTAAAAACTGGTATGAGCAATCTTTTGATCACAGCCTCCCATCATGACTCAATCAATTCTTCACAGCTGTATGTGTCAATGAAAATAATACATGTCATTGTGTATACTGAGACAGGGAGCTAGTGTGTGTGTGTGTGTGTCAGTTTTGAGGGCTTGGCTTAGTGGTTAAAAGTGTGAATAGTAGAATGGTACACACTTCGGTGTCAAGAGTAAGACGATAGCGCAGCTCCGGAGCGATTTTCATTTGGAAAGCTTCACGCATGAGGGGCGGATCACTCAGCTAAATGTGGTGTGTCTGCAGATTAGTAGAAAAAGCAGACGGAGGCGTCAAATAATTTTTGATGAGAGGCGCTCAAAGAGGTGCATTTTACATCCAATGTCAGGCAAACTTCCTCCTAGTCTACCTTTTATTTGAGCTTTTGTTAGAGGGGTGGGGGTGCTGTCATGGAAACTGGCCCCTGTAATGACACCACCCATGGCTCCATCATTATTGTGACCATTATGGGATTAGATGGCATCGCAGGGGGGCGACTTTTCGTGCTAGGAGCCCCGTGATTCATTTATCAGCTTGGAATCGTTCGGTAGTGCCTCTAATGCCAGGGTAAACTATCAACCGGCAACTCAGATGGAGGCAATTAGCTTGTTTCACTCTGACTGCGGCAATGGGAGGGGTGCTGTATGGGCAATAAGGATCAATGGCACCTGAATATCTTAGGGCAAGTTCTTAATAAATTATGATGGCAACTGAGGCAATAGGGATGGGAACTTACACGATTTTACTGACACCAGTGCCATTATTGATTCTGCTTATTGGTATGATTCTCTGTTGATTCCCTCATTGATTCCTAAACAAATTTACACAGGTTTTCAGCATCAACTGTTGTATCTCTGACTCTGAATACAGCGTTTGTTTTCATTCAAGTTTTCTTACTCAAAGACAAAGTCTGCTAAGCCTGCCTACATAGCTCTACTGTGATGACTTAAAATATAGAGGCTCATGCACACCTTCAGTAACTTGTAGACAGGTGCATAGAAGGAAAATGTCCACATTGTTCTATTTTTTTGCAACAAACCTTAGACCTTCAACAAGTGAAGCTATTTCTATTTAACCAAGTATACTTTCCCTCTTGCTGATCAGTTGGGAAGCAGAGGCCCTTGTGCATAAAATGATAAATAATTGAAATAAAGAATAACTGAAGCCCATGTTACTGGCAAAATGTTCAGCATATTGCCTATATTTCCACCCTTACTTAAGATCAATTTACAGATTTTACAGTGTTTACAACTGAATTAGAAGCTATCTCTAGTGGTAGCTGACAACATTTTTGCAGGTCTGTGAATGCAGCACAGGCAGAACACATCACTTTTTTTTCCTAAACAGCTGTCTGAGTTGTTTGAGTCACAGGGTGGATATTCATCCGTTCAGTCAGAGTGGATCAGATCGATGGATAAGAGGAGCAGCTACTGCAGAGGTGATTGAAAGCAAATTTTTAGATTTTTTTCTTCTGCATTGTCTGTGCCCAGAGTACGCTCTACGCTCAGAGTGTGGTGTAATGAATACCTGATTGACATGCATATATTGTAATAAGGCTCCTAATGATCCAAAAACAAAAAAACAATACTACGTGGCATGTGTTTTAACCGTGGCAGGCTGCCACAAATAAAACTCTGCATTACAAGCAGCACTGATGTTATCTATCTTCATTTAATGAAGCCACACTTCTGACTGCGTCTTCTTTTATGCCATGAAGTTTCAAACAGTATAGATGCATGAGTTTGAAATTATTGTTTTGCTATGCTCAACTGTCAGATAAACATGCCAGCATGGTGTATCTATGAAAAGGGGCCTACCTGGCCAATGCCCAGGGACCCAAGGGCTAAGGGGGCCCCATGCCAGAGCTTCTGCGTGTCGCTGTTATTGCAGTCAAAAGGCTTAGGCTTAGTCATCATGTAAATAACAGAGCCCCAAAAGTCCTTATAAAATGGAAATCTGAAGTCGTATCCTAAACACCTATTTTGAAGATGTCGCAAGAAAGAAATCATCGTGATACATATTTAGAGTTTTTCTATCTCGACAGTTTATCTATAGGACTTAAGATGAGTACTTTATGCAATATGGTCCCTTCAGCTATGTCAGGAGAAACAACAGCAAGTTGCACTTGCCCACGGGACAATGGAGGGCCTTTTATGTCTGTGCACAAGTCCCCATTGTATAATAATAGCCATATGCATGCCGGCATCAATAACAGGAATTGATAAACTCTGAGTCATAATATTCCTGTGGAATATGGAACCATCTCTCAACTGAAACCAGTTCTCAATTCCAATCCCTATGAGGTGGATATTAAAAGCCAAAGTAAAGTAGATTGTGCAGGTTGCCCACTACCTCCCACTGTTTTTTCACTAAGTTGTGGCTGTGATAAAACAAATCTTTCCAGATCTCGAGCAAGGACACAGACAGACTGTCCCATTTCAGGAAGTGAATGTTTCAGATTAGAAGGCAGAAAACAGCTACTGATTTCTGTGTTTTGATGCCAAGCTGCTGTTTCAAAAGAGCTTGGAGGTGCCACATAAATATGTAAGCCATTCAGTGCTGCTTAATTTGGTACGCCTTCAAAAACAATTGATTCCCCGTGATCTCTTTTCAACTCTTTGCGTGTGTCCGCGAGTGCGTGCGTGACAGTCGTAAGCTTGTGATCCAGGCTTAACTGTACAACCTTGGCCTCCATAAAAGTTCACCAGCCCACTTCCCAAGGACGGGCTCCTAAAACACAACTGCAGCCTCCGATAACGCCTTAGTCTCCCATTCTCTTTGTTTCACACACATAAAAAAGATGAAAGAAAATTCCCCTCCAAAACTAATTTTTTATCATCCTCTACCTCTGGGGGGCAAAAAATCTGCCTGATTTATTAACTGGAGAGGGTGCGAGGAAAAAAAAGACAAAACTCCCCAAGTGTAAAAATCTTATGACACAGTTAGAAAGCTGTCTTTTCCTCTCTCTTGGATGCAGGCAGAAGCTTTGAAATGGCAGCCTGTCACAACTAAGGCTTGTGGGATGGTGTTCACAAGCCTATTCCAGCTCTGTCTCTCTCCCTGGTCTCCTCCCAGACACTTAAATACATCTTCTTCATGCATATATCAGTGTTTCTGTCAGCCAGGTCCACAATAAATCAACGTCGCTTGGTTTAAGCTATTGCTATGTGAAAATTAGCTTGACAGTTGACTGGGAACATCTGTAATGCCAAACACATGGGCTCAGTAGCCAAGGCATTGTTTTAGTGGCTGAGCAGGTGCAATGAGGGGTCTGCTGTGGCTGTTGGGGGAAAGTCAGGAGAAAGAGTAAAAAAAAGAAAATATGAATAATTCTTTCTAATCATGGATTCTGCTCTGCTAGTGTGCACTCAGCTATGTTTCTGTACCTTTCTTGTTTCTGGACATTACATTCTGGGTGTCACCTCAGTGTATCCTCTCCTGCCAACTGTTGTGTAACTCTTCTGTTTTAATTAGTGTGGTATTTTAATGGCATGGCCCCGCTTCAGGGCTCGGAGGGGATTACTTCAGGTTAGGCCGTGCTGTGTCAAGTCACCCAAGCCGAGGCGCCGGCTGGCCATGTTGAAAAAATTTGAGGGAACCTGTTCATCTGATGTCCTCATACCAGATGAGCTATCATTACTGCCCACTTAGTGGTGTTATCTGACTGGTAAAGTAGCAAGGACACGGTGTAACTTCTTAACAACCCCTCTTTAGGTCGCTGTGATGGCACAGCGCGCTCCGTCAGGACGCTGGCTGTGATTGTGTGGTTGCCGCAGTGAGCAGGCGTACAGTGTTAACCCCCCGTAACATGTCGGCAAAATGCTGGGAGATTATTTTGGCGAGAGCTTCCTCCCATCTCCGCTCAGCTCATACATATGTTAATTGGACTTTTCCCCCCTCGGGTCTGTGTGCAATTCCAAATCGCTCCCCATATTATGCAGGGCAGTGAATCAGTGTAATCCAGGTGATGTTCGTGGTAGCCAACTGGCAGGGAGAATCACCTACTACTGCAAACCATTACAACACAGGACTCCAATGGGGCAAGGCCAATCTGCAGCAAGCCCCGCCCTCCATGTTTCTTCACCTGCAGGGCTTTGATCTGACTCCCTTTGCCTCCCTCGCATTAAAAACATTTATGTATCATATTAGTCGAGGGAGAGGGAGGTGCAGAGAAAAGGCTATATTAGCATACAGCAAAAGGCATACCCGCGGGCTGTGTCTGTCTACCACTGAACACTTATCACAGGCGGGGGGTGAATCGAAGCCTCTTTGTGCATTTACAACTAAGAACATGCTGCTCTTCAAAATGGAGACAAGCAAAAACAGCGTGGGGAAAGAAGAAAGGCAAGCTGGGATCCTGATCTTGTGACATGTATCTATCAGAGGTGACACGACATCTAAACACCGTCTAATCCAAACAAGTGGTTTTGTCATTGGGTTGCCAGAGGAAGTTTCAAAAATGATTTCTCAGACTGCAAAAGAAAACATATGTGGAAACGGAGCGCTCGACATTTATTGCATCTCCAATCAAGTCATGAGCTGCAGCGTGAGGAAGGGATAAGAAGAAACAGGAAATGAAATGAAAAATGTAGAAATTGCGGTTGATCACAGCCCCGTCGGCGTGCGCCCACAATGCCTCCAGTCACTTCTGGCACCCTGTTGACCCAGATTTCTCTGCAATTTCTTCACGATGACAGCCCGCGGGCCGCAGTAAGTGGACCGGCGGTCCCTGGCTGCTGTCAATCTGGCTCCCACGGCACTTCCTCTAATTAACTTGATTAGGAAAAACAGCGCTGGTGATCTCAGGCTGACTTAAATACCCCAGCTCCACGACTGTTTGTGAGTCCAATCACTGCAGCCGGCAGAGATGCTAATCAAATAAACATGCAAATGATAAAATATTCGGCACAGAGTCTTGACACCTAAGGTGACTGATTTTCCTTTCCCGCTTTGCAGAGCTCTTTGTCAATGACAATGTGTCTGCCGCTGAGTGATTTTGTGTTAACCTCCGGAGGCGACAGGCAACACATTTCAAGCAACTCGCTTGCACTTCCATGAGTTTTTCTACACTCGCAATCATGCACTACACACACACTCGGCTGCGTGCACATGAAATGACAAAAGAGCTGTGAATAAAGAATTTCTGTCCGCAAAACTAGCTCCTTCATTTGTTCACCCCCATTTTGCCTGACAATGTGTTCCTCTCAACTGTGTGTTTCAGTGGTTTTTACAGAATTATCCTCGTCCCCACTCTCAAAAGCCGCGCTTTGCTTGTATTTCTTTTTTATGAACAGCCTAACTACCAATTTAGAAACTCTCTTCTTTCTATTCTACTACTACTAGACTGAGGCCAGTACATCAACAGACTCCAGAGAGTTGTGGTGAGCCACCTCACACCCCTGCTTCCACTGATTCAAAGTACTACTGAGTAGGCTCTGAAATAGCTCCACTTAAAGGGGCTGCTGGAATAAAAACCATCTGGGCAGGAAGTAAACAGGGATAAACTCGGGCCAAGACAAAAAAAAAAGTTTTAATTAAACACTTTTATTATAAAAGTAGTCTCAGCTATTGAAAAATACATTTTTAAAAGATTTTTTTTTATTTTGAAAGACTTTTGTATCCCTTACTGAAAGACTATGTGAAGCCTTCAGAAAAATTTTTTACAATAGCCCTTTTTCTAAAGCCATCCCAAGGATTTTTTCTCCCTTTATTATCTATGAAAATTTTCCATTTATACAACACAAGAAAACAAAAATGTAGAAATAGACTATTATAACTGCCAGCTCACAGAAAAAGTGCACATATACCTTTTAGTCCGTACGATGCCTGAAATGTTCTCATGTGGATTGAAAGGCAGAAATAGAGACCATGGAACCAAGACCAGGTTAGCACAAAAATGGCACAAGACAAAGGTTAGAAATCTGAGTACTAAGGTACAATACAGACTGATACAGTCAATTATCAGATTGAAAATATATGCGATAAAGGGTCCCAAGATCTTAGAGCTTTGTCATTGGAGTACACCAAATTCTTTTAAGGTATAAACAAGGAGCCATGTCATTCATCCAATTTCCAAAGCAAGAAGGGGAAAGTGATTTCCACTTTTTAGGAAAAAACCCATTATGCTATGACAAAATACCAAACATAAGAGTCTATTGTAATGCATGGGAAGGAGTCAGAAGACCCTTTCCCACTGGACAAAAAACACACTAACACCTGCTAATACCTGGGTTTTGTATGTCATGGAAAAGGTTACAATGGGCATTCACACCCAGGTCAAATGACTCTGCAGTAGTCACAGGTATTTATCAGCTCCTGCTCAGATTGGCAGTGATGGAAATGCATTCCCTGGGCGAAAGCGCTATTTTTAACCAGCAAGATGCAATCACGTACAAATCCAAAATAATATCAGTCCCCGCCCAAGCAGTGCTCAAACTTCATTCCACATTAGTCAGCGCAAGATTGAGACTGAACAAGTAAGAGATGAAAAAAAGAAGGAACCATCATAACATTTATACTGGCCTCCGTGCTGCTTTCTTCTGTTTAAAAACCTGTTTTACGACTTTTGTGATTGTCCGATGCGTAGAATGTGACACACCAGTCTAAAAAATATGGTCGTCAAGCAACCCACCATTGCAGAGAGACTGCTGTACAAATGAAAAATGCAATCCAAGTAGCTCTTGAGCTTGGGGCAAGACCAGATCTGGGGTTCCATCACCAGTCTATCCAAAAGATGCTTCTAAACTAATCTAATCGGGTTAAAACTTAGGTTGAACATTAAAAAAACTGACCAATCAGTTGCATGGGACTCAAAAAAGCACAGAAGAAAGAAGAACAGCCTTTAAAAACATCAGGGTGCCAACCTACCTTCACTGCTTCATCGACTAAATATAACTACAACAATATCCAACGCTGCACACGCTCTTCCTTGTTTTGTGTTTTGATACCCTGCTGTGCTGACATCATATGGGGAGGGAAAGAAAATGACCTTGTTGCTTCAGCATAAATAAATTCTATTCTCACTGTGAAACGTCCAGTTGAGACAATCTGTATGGATTTAAAGTCGGTTATAAATTAACCGCAATAAACATCTCTTGCATATTAATAAGACTCTGCCTGATAGTAGCTTCTTTAGCAATCAAAAGTTGAAAGCTGCTTTAATCAATGCGTATTGGAGAACAGCAACATGGTATTTTAAAAGCTCTATAGTTAAGTGGCTGACAGAAATTCCAATGCAGTCATCATGATGGCAAACATGATCAGAATAAAGTCCAGAGAAAATACAACGGTGGCTGTGCGAACAGCTGTGTGATCTCATCATGTTCTCAGGTGATGACAAACACCTTTCATCTTTCTCAGAATCCAAGGCTGCGGACCAATTCACCTTCCTTCCCAGCAGCCCGCTCTGATTCACTTCCAGCAAATCCCTCACAGTCAGGCTTACGTGTTCTCGGACGTCTCAAAGATTTGCAGTCCGGACGCAAGTTAATCAGCTAAACGCCACTGTCTTCTCCATCTCTAAATTGATGTGCTTTAGATATCAATCAAATTATTCTGGGGAGGACAGCAGTCAGGACGTTAAAGACTTGCGTTCTTTGCATGTCCGTTCTTTGTGGAGGCAAGCGCCGACATGGGAGGGGGTGACATTAGGCGCCGTCACCCACATGAAACGAGATTTATGGCGGTGCCAGAACTGGAGCATTTCATTCGTTTGACAGCTGGCAGGGGCGATCGATCACCCCGCCCCGACACACCACTCAGCCAATGAAACCAAGATGGAGATCGTTATTTATCAAATAATGATAATCTAATAGATCAAACTCTTCCTTTTCAGATGTATGGAACTTTGTCTGAAGCCTACAATCTGCGCCTGAGTGGACGGCGAGCACACAGCGGTCATTGTGCGGGAATCTTTTGACACTGCCAGTCACTGTAAGAGAACAAGCACAGTAGAGCACAATGGGAGTGTGTGTGTGTGTCTTATACTGTATATAGTGTGTGTTCCTCTCCCGTGATCAGTGCGGGCTATTGATCGATCTCAAACAAGGCAGTCTTTTTGGAACAAAAAAAAAGCACACACTGTATGCATCCATCCCTTGGGGGTCTTGGAGGGTTTGTATATCTTAAAGGGACAGCTCTGAATTTTGGAGGTAAGGCTGTATGGAGTAGTCATCCATAGACAGTATATCACAAACACTAAATGTCTGTCTTTAACCTTAATGTCAGACATGATTTTCAACTTGAAAATGAAGCTGTTATATTGCTCTCTTCAAAGCCAGACTCCAACAGTGATTTAGCACTTAACACGGGAGCTGCTGGTCTGCCACTGCATTGAACAGTCAGTAAGTTAGTTTCAGTGGAGTCTGGTACCTTTGACCAAAGTACTGATGAGAGACTGAGAGCGTTACTGCAACAGCCTCCTTGTTGAAACGGGCTGTCAGAAAGGTAAAGTGGAGAAAATACTCTCAATTTAGCATTCACTTAAACTGGCATCCAATTTTTTTAGCTGGGACTTTTCAGCCTGTTCTTATTCCGAAGTCATCAAATAACTTCGCTTTTGCATTACTTTCAGTGTAAGATCCCGTCACCAAAAGCCACCTTTGCATTTGCATGATACACTGCTGGATGGCATCAGCTGAGAAAACGTCTGGACAGAAGTGTAAGTGGTGTTATACGCCGCTGGATGGCACCTGCCATTGCAGCATCACATGCAGACAGGAGGCTGAATGGAACTTGTCGCATCCGTATAATATGCCGCTGAGCGGCGTCAGGTTGAATTTCTGCCGGTGAAGATGTAATATAAGGAGCATGAAGGTTCCTACAGGGAGGGGCGGTGGATGGGTCCAACAACCCCTGGAATTTTAATGCGGGAGCCCAGTGTTTGCTTCCCGTCTGAGTTTGATAGGTTGTTTTTTTTTTACACCTTACTATGTGGCTCTTTTGCCTAAACCTAACCATCTGTGCCAACGTGCGTGTTTATTGATGTCCTGGCGTTGGTTATCATGTGCTTTTGTTGCCTAAACACAACCACGTGCAGAGTAATCCCATCATGTGCTTGTGTTGACATCATGGCATTGGCATCCTGGAACGTGAATAGCAGACGCAGAAGGATACCTAGAACGTAATATGCAGACGCTGATGCTAACTTCAAAGCAGCAATGTGTGACGACTAAGGATGAGAACCTGTTTGACTTTTTTAAGGTGATGTTTTGCTGCGGACCCCCATCTACAGCAGTGCATTGCTTTGCTTGCATGTTGGACTCCAGCCTGTTTTCCAAAACTGGGGGCATTCCAAATGACATGTACTATATGTAATATACTGTGTATGGATAAGTACCCCTTTCAACCCAACTTCAAAAAATCTGAACTATTCCTTTAAGTCTTTGGGACAGTGCTATTACTAGGAGGGATTTCTATGTAATCTGGACTCAGCCGTACTAAATCACTGGGAATAACATTGAAAGGACATAAGGGAAGGAGAGGGAAGACAGAAAGGAAGAAAGTAAGTTCTAACATGTGCATGGACACACACACACACACACACACACACACACACACACACACACACACACACACACAAACACACACACAAACACACACACACACACACCCATTGCACATCTGTCTGACTAAACCAACAGTCTCTGTGGGCACCTACGCTTGCCTCTTTTGATGTTTAATTAAAACTGAATCGAGAGGGGGGGGGTGTTCGTGGCGCTCTGTTTTGAAAAATATGCAAATGTCAATAAAAATGCATTAAAGAAACATACTACCAGTCGCTGACGGCTGCTATGCGAAGGGGAAGGGAGGAAGGATGAAGAGAGAGAGAAAGAAAGTAAAATAACTAAACAAATGAGGGAGTGGGTGGGGGGTGGGTGTGCGGGGGGGGGGGCTAAGACACCATTTGCCAGAAATAATGAAACACAGCAAAACACATAAGAGCTTGAACTGCCATTAATTTATGCACAGCTCACACGGACGAATAATGCTAATGAGTGCTGGTTGCCTCCCGATGCTGACAACTGGAGATAACTTTGGTATTCAGCTCCACCCCAACGCCTGGGGGATGGACAGATCTCGCTCGTTTTTATCGGCCTCTGTCACAACAGCAATGAAAATGTGGACAGCGACTCTGGACAGAATAACACAACGTGTCTGCTGTGTGGATTTGTTGATTGAGGCAATGTGACAGCAAGCAGCACCAAGCAGTTTGCTCCGGCTCTATCATGCATGCTGGGTTACCGGGTTACGACGGGAAAAAACAAAGATGCTTTTAATTCAGCAGGAGATTCACATAAAATGAGGCATTCAAATCATGTTCAAAATACCACTGGAGAGGCAAATAAACTGTATATGTCATGCCCTGAAATAAGCATACAGAATAAATACAGATTTCCCTAATGGATCCATCATGTAAAGGTTTTTAGCAATGATCAGTGCCAAAAATGGGTTGTTAGGATCCTGATGAAAGGGGAGTAAGCCAGATCAAAAGTTTACGCTCATTTTTCAAAAATATGCACAAGTTCAAAGGGTATTCTTTGAAAATTGCAGCTTTTACAAGCAAAAGAACCCAACAGATTTGAATGTATGCGTTTGGAGGTTTATTAACAAAGAAAAAATCACCCACAGGAAATATGCTTGATTAGGATGAACATGGCATTAAAAATTGAGCAATAATCCATGCACAACAGTGCCAAGTGGGTCTTTTTATGATGGCTTCACATTTTTTAATTTCTGCATTAGAGCTGGCCAGTATATGGATGTTATATTAATATCATGATATGAGGAATCGTCTTAGATTTTGGATGTTGTAAAGTTGTATGTGTTGTCTTTTCCTGGATTTAAAGGCTTTATTACAGTAAAGTGACACCAGTATAGTCACTACATCAACATTGCTGATTATTATTTACCAAAAATCTCACTGTGTAAACATCATGTGCAAGAATCCTAAAATATTGTCACGATATCGAAATCAAGGTATTTAGGCAACAACATAAACAAACAGAAACTTTGCTTTGTTTCCAGGTGGGATAGTACCTTAAAAAGCAGTTGTTTATCACCCAGACATTGCGGCTTTTCCAGGAAGGACTGTGCCTTGAAAAATGAAATGATATTTTGAGCCAAAACTTGATAGATATTTTTCAGACCATAACCATGTGGTTTTTGTGCTTAAACCTTACCACACTAACCACAGTGTTGTTGAAACTCTAAGTCCAAGATCTCACTGGAATTAATAAATTTAAGCTTAGTTTCTTTTCAGTTCAATCTGAACCTAAAAGGATCAGATATATGGGATTTTCTGCAACTTTTTAGCCACCAAATGTGGTTGCTTTATAGTGGCCCGTCACTGTACTTCAACTGGGGATAGCACCGTGAAAAGTGTTTGTTTTTTTATTGAGATATTGCTTTGTTTCCAGGTGGGATAGTGCCTTGAAAAGCTGTTGTTTTCCCAGGCAGGATGGTGTCATGAACAGCGGTTGGATTTGATAGAGACACTGCTGGGTGTCCAGCCAGAATTGTGCCTCCAAAAGAACTAAACCTACATTTTTGTGGCTAAACCTAACCACACGTTTACCACAACACAGTGTAAAGTTTCAACATATCTGCTCATGTTAATGAACATATGTAACATATCCATGGTTTGCACAAACATACAATGTCAACATTTTTGGGGGGGATAAGATCTCATCTAAATTTAAAGTTTAATCTAAGTTGTTCTAAAACTTAAACGATCCTATGTAAGAGATTTTTAAGTATACAACTGCAAGCAGTCAAACTCAGACCGTAGTGTGGCTTTTATGGCCAGAGATGCTAAAAAACGAGCTTTGTGCATTCATTGGGTAGTTGCGAGCTTTGATGAGATGATGGAGAGAGGGATTGATTGGGAGGCAGTGAGGTCAGGAGCTGACATGCACTACTGCATGCAGTAAGAGAGGAGTCAGAGGTGAGTAGCGGTTAGGCAGGTAGGAACAGAAGAAGCATTTCTTTTAGGTTAGACAGGAGATAAAAACAGAGAGCAGCGAAAGAGAAGACTTCTCCAACCTCACGGATCACATCTTTGCAGGAGGGTAAACAGAAGGAGAGGACATTAATGACACAAAGAGACAGAAGGAGCCAGTGGAAAAAGACGGCCGTACAAGACCCCTCCTGTTAGGTCCTCTCGGAGCGAGGGGAAGGGCTTCACCTCTCAGAGTCCACCTGATGAGGTCGCCCACTGGGTGACCTCATTTCCCACCTGCAGCCAGACAGCCGGGAAGACGACCACATGGACAAAGACAGACAGACAGACTGACTGACGCACTGAAACAAGAAAGAATAGCTTTTTTTTATACAAGAAAGAGCAACACAAGACAAAGAGACAAAGACAGTGGAGAGGGGAAAAAAAGCCACCTAAGTGGAAGACTGGCAGTAGAAGACAGAGAGCGGGTGAAAGAAACATGAAGGTGACGTTTCATTTTGGGTGCGTGTTTGAGATGGAGGGATGACGCGTGTGTCAGGGATGAGGATGGATGGGAGGTGAACGAGTGGAGAAGTGAAGGCACGGCTTTTTATAAGGAAGGCACACACGTCCTGCCGGTTCGAGATACCCCAACCCCCCTTTCAGAAATCATCACCGAACCATTTCAGACACTTTTCAGCAAACTTTAAAGCACATACAGTTAGCCTAGGAGATAGAGAAGGAAAAACACATTGAATATGCATTGAAATTAGCAGAGAGACAGAGAAGGCTTGAGAGGAAACAGGATTAGTCCCTATAAAAGCGCCTCTTTCCTGTCCTCCAGATCCACTCACCACAGGGCCCTGGATGCTTGATAGAGATAAGGGTCCTGCTCAGACACTCCGCCTTGCGTCGAAAGCAGTCGTTGGTGTAGGTTTGGCCATCCTTGCCGCACACGGGCTTGTAGGTGCCATCGCACTCGATGGGGTCGCAGGAGCAGCGGGCGTTCAGCTGTTCCACCAGACACACGGCGTTGAAGAGACACTCCTCCTGACAGTCCTCTGGAAGAAGGAGACGGGAGAGAAGGAGTGAAGCGATGAGTTGTGGATTTTTTTGAATTCTGCGTGGGACTATGAAGACAAACCCTTCACTTTTTTCCTTTAATTTGTCACCCATCTGTATAAACACAGATAAGGCCTTTTCTTCTGCCAATTTTGCAACAGTGTGACTGATCACCACAAAGGAGAGAGCCAAGGACAACGGAAGTACCCAGCAAGCGTAAAAAAACAACATTTCAAGCTAGCCAAAGTGTTGAACTGATTGTTCTTCCTGCTGCGCGCCACCGCGGGTCCGGCCGTGGGGAAATAAATCAGTTTTCATCCAAACAGTAATTACATGTCAGGGTGGACTGATGCCACTGGTAGCGCATGGAAAAGCTGTTCTTTTAGCAGCAGAGATTATTAAGCCTTTTTCAGGAATACATGAAACTGCTTTAACAACTCATCAGAAATGATTACATGTTTTCTAATTAGGTATTAATACAATAAGAGATCATTCTAAGAAGAGTCTAAGGGACTGTTCACAGAATATTCACAGAACATTCCCTTAGAAACACAAAATTAAAACAATCAATTTAATTACATTTATAAGTACAGGGTTTCCTCAACTTAGGGCAAGTTAAATTTAAGACTTTTTAAGACCTTTAAAGCCACTTGGGAAAAAATGTATGTGTTTTTACAGTTGCCAAAATTGAAGAACAAATGTGGACCAATATCAATTACTAAGGGATAGGAACAACTTTTCCTAATATTTACTGTAAAATGATTCTGATGTGAGAGGCATTTGATAAATCATATATTTAAAAAACAAATAAACAAAAACAAGTGTTCCCAGTTCTTTAAAAAAATCCTATTTCCCATGTCTAGACATATTCTTTTGAAATATTGATTTTAAGTATGACATTGTAATACCAATTAAGGCCTTATTTTTAGATTAATGAATGCAATGCCTTTTAATATTTTTTAAGGGTCAACAGGGTCCTATAAGTAGGAGTGTAAAAGAAGATTGGACAAATTCATTTAAAGCCAATACAAGCCTCTGCATAATTATATGGGAAGACATCATATTCTTCCTTTTGCAGTGCATGCATGGGGCCAAATATCTTTTTTTTCATTAAAATGAGAAATGCATTGTGATAATATCGTATCATGAGTTACTCCCATCCCTTGATTGCAGGTGGAAAGATACAAAAAAAACATGCAAAAAAGGACATTTTTAGTGTGTGTATAAGTTTTTGTTTATTTTGAATCTTCATTATATCATTGGTGTTTGAGGAAAAATGTTAATTTGTTGACTTCATTTTTAGAAATGCAACATTATTCATGTTTTCTGTTGAACTTAAGGTGCACTGCGAAGCTGCGAGAGTAATTTACCACTGTGGCAGAAATTATTACTTCTACCACACAAGAGACTGGATCATGAAAAAGTCAAAATATTAGGTTTCATTGAAGTACAGTGGTTTAGTTGGTTCAGGATGATATTAATTCTATTTCAGTTTAATTTTCTTACTTTTCCCTTAACTTTTATTAGAATAAGATCCCACTTAAAAACACTGTGACTGGCTGCCGTTATGTTCCTTGGTTGATGTAACCCATGACAACTGACTGGAGATCAGCTCCCATCTAACTTTAATAATAAAAGTTCCCCAATAACTTTAATAAAATTGGCGAACTCTAAACTCCAGAATTATATTTTAGGGTCAAGTTTTGGTCTAAACTATTACATTCATTACATTTTGACACGCTAAGCAGAAATCTACTACGGAAATTAACAAAAAAGAGAGAAACACTGGTAATGTAAAATGGCAAATTTGCTATTGAAGTGAGAAAATCCAATTTGAAGCAGGCCTCTGTTCTGCAGGCGCTTGCCAGGCTTCGAATTTATTTCATTCCTGATCAGTGGATCAAATTTGTACAGCAATTCAATTCCTTCTTCTCCTTTCTTTAAAAGCCTGTCATGCCACACTTAATTACATCGCTGCTGTATCTGAGTGAGAGGGCTACAAGGATGTGCAATGTCATGGTTACAAGTCGAAATGGCCATTTTCATTAGATACCAATTTGTAATTTGCTTAGGGATATGATTTCATGGATCTCTGTTTCAAATTGAATTATTCTTTCATTTGAAAAAGGCACAGCAGAAAAGGGGGGGAAAGGAAAAGCGTTCATCCACTTGCTCACTCACACACACATGCAAACATAAACTCACTACTCAGCCCGGAATTTGTGCAATTTTAAGCCCTCACACTCCTCCATCAGCCTGTCAAGCCGAGCGAACGGGAGAAGCCGAGTGTGTCAAAGAAGTGTGTATCAGCCTTCATTGTTGACTGTAGCAAAGGACGTCATGCAGCGATCTATTCTTGTCTTTGGTGTTGTCAGAGGTCTCAGTACATGGGTGGGGGTCTCCGCACATCACTGCCGTAAACTAACACGGCTGCGGCTTTGGCGAGGCATCCCGCCGACAACACAGCGGGAAAATTGGATTTCCTCCGATGGCTATCAGACGTACAGTAAGAGCTGACAGCTCTTTGTTGACTAAGGCTTAAACCCCCTGTTCTAATAGCACAGATAACAGCCCTGGAGGCTCTTATCAGGCTGAAAGAGGCTACTGCTAGCATGGATACAATACAGACCCCGAGACCTCAGAGTCATTTATCTCTGTGCCATTATATACTATGGCACAGTTACAGAGTTCAATTTTAATGGTAGCTCACCTGCACCTGCTCAAATTCAAGGAGGGAAGCATGTGAACTATGTGGATGCTGATACTGAGGTTTCATGACTGTGTTTTGCTTTGTTTGATCCTTTAAAACCATCCAGACCTTTTCTGTTCAGCTGACCCATGTGATCTTATCTAATGTTATATACATTTAACACGATAGTATTCATGTAACTTTTCATAGGGGCAGGTGGAGATGTTGGTTATAACAGATTAAATCTAGGGACGATTTTGAGCTGTGCAATGTTATGTTAAGTGTTAAGCACGTTGTGGTCACAGCAAAAAGATTTACAGCAACTGGAAAGAAAAGGAAAAAAACAAACAAAAACACATAATCGAAGAGTTGACTAAGGGTAGGGCATAATTTTTTTTTTAAAAAAAGTGTGACTTTTTCCTTCTTTCTTTTCAGTGTCCGAAATTAACTTTTTGACTCACCAGCCAATTTGACAGGCAGATTTTGTATTCATATCAGACCCTGTTTCTTTTATATCTATCTTTCAGCATGCTTTCACTTATACACTTTCACTATAGCATTTAAACCTCCAAAACCCCAGACAATTGATTTGCTTTCTTTTAAAAACATATCAAAATATATTATGAGTAGCTTGGCGGGAATTTGTTTTTACTTTTAAAGCCAGTTTTTTCAGGTTTCAAAGGTTAGTTAAAGGTTAAAAGTTATTAAATTATTTGTGAGGCAAATCCCCATTGCAAAGATTTACTGATTCCCAAAAAGGTATTGACCGTAGTATTTAGTGATCCAAACTAACTTTCTGTTTACAGCTAAATACCCATTCATAATTTGTCAGCAGAGTTGGGGGACATGAGTCACATGACTTGACTGGAGTCACACCTGAGTCATACCATTGAGTGTTTGAGACTTTCTTGATGAACAATGACAAAAGACTTGTCTTCACTTGGTATTCATGACTTGAGATGGATGACTTGAGAGGACTTGATGTTATTCCAATCAAATATTTGATTTTTCAGGATATTGAGAAGTTACATTTTGTTTCTGAAATATGACTGGGTGATTTCTAGTGTAATGTATGCAAACCTGGCAACTTACTAGGAAGTGGCAAACCAACGGAGGCCAATTAGTACACAAGGCAGCTGTCATGGAGGGGGCTGTTCCAAGATCCATGAAATATAGTGAATACAATTTGGATTCAAGGATTATATTGTTTATAAGTATGGCATTAAGCAGAGAACAGTGAGGTCTGCAGCTCAAAATCTGTGACATGACCATCATACTTTATCTGTCACTACAAACCCCACAAAGAAAGTCACATGAATGTATCTGTGTAAATAATGTATTCACTTATTGGCTGATAAGACATTAGTTAGTGAGCCAACATTTGATCAAATCATCAGAAATTTGTATGGCTTGACTTGTGATTTGCTGACCTGAGAAATGACTTGACCTGTCTTGCTTAACCAGTGTCTCTATATAAAGCTAAATGATGTGTCTCCACTTATCTCCATTGTACAAAAATGAAGCCTAAATACCCTGGATCCAGCCAATGCAATCTTGTGCTGGTGTAACTCAGATTAAAAAAAACCCAACCACTTAATTTAGCACTCACAGCACTGTATTATGTCTATTTCATTGCTAATATGTCCAGCTAACTTAGCGTTTAGCAGTTAGCAATGTATAGTGTTTATTGAAGTGCTAATAGTTCTCGCTAGTTTAGCGCTTAGCAGCTAGCATTGTATTGTTTATTCAAATGCTGACATGTCCGGCTAAGTTGGCGCTTAGCAGTTCGCATTGTATTGGGTTTATTCAAACGCTGATAGGAACCGCTAGCTTAGCGCTTAGCAGTTAGCACTGTAGTGTATTGCTTGAGGTGATAATATGTCCCACTAGCTTAGCGCTTAGCAGCTAGCATTGTATTGGGTTTGTACTTGCTAATCGCTACCGTTAGCTTAGTGATTAGCATTGTGATGTGTTTGAATGTGTGCTGATTAGCTGCCGTTTGCCTAGCTCAAAGTTAAGCTATGCATGAATTTGTATATATAACTGAATAGCTGCTGTTAGCTTTGCAGTAGGCCGCAATGCCATGATTCACGGCAATTAGCAGTTTAAATAAAGACATTGAAACTGATTTAGTAAATCTATAACATCTCCAAGTGAATTCTTTACATTACATCCATTATTAAATTATTTAAACTTACCATAGTCTCCTGACGTTGATGTCCCTTTGTTCATACACAAAGGACTTCCAACTATCAACCTACAGTCTTGTGTGCAGGCATAGTAAATTAACCTTTTTTTACTCATTTTAATTGAGCTTAATCCATTTGCTATACTGGTGATGTTATTCCTGGCCAGAGTCACAGTAGCATCTGGAGCTCCTACACCGAATTTATCATCAGCTGCAAGTTGAAAATTGATTATAAATGTGATTTTTTTTTTTTTTTTTTTTTAAATAATTTTTTGTGAGCTGGAAAAGTATTTGTCACTTATTTTTCAATACATTTTCAACAGAATGTTTTGGATTGATGTCAACTTTCTTAAAAAGAAACTTTTTAAAAATGTTGAAAATGTTGAAATGGATACATGCTACTAAAGGCAGTTTAAAATTGGAAATAAGATTATTTTTGAAAATTTAACATTTATAAGAATTGCACTGCACTCTTTTAATGACTTTTTGCAATATAGCACCTTGTAAGCTAAGGTAGGGAACAAAAAAGCTATTGGGAGATTTAAGTAATTGACAATGTGATGTAACCTAGCATAATGAAACATGAATTCTATTATTTTTTGTTTTCTTTTTACTTTTTGTCTTTGCGATGTATATTTTTAAAATGTATTCATTAAATTAAAAGTTATATAATTATTAATTATTTAAAATTCTAAAATTATTTATTGCATTGTTTGCTTTGTCCGTGTATGTATCTGTATGCATTTTTGTAATGATCGTGCATTCAATAAAAAAAAAAGGTAAAAAATAATAATAATTAAAGAAAAATCTGCTTCAAGCCCATTGACTTGTCTGACCCCCAAGCAGCACAATTAATCTCGAGCACACCCATTGGAAATCACAGCTGTTAATCATGATGTCAAATTCCCTTTTTTCATAGCATCATAGCTGAACTACCTGAAATGACAGAAAAAAATATTTGATGAATACTTTGAGTTTTTAGTATGTCCGCAAGTCCCATCTGCTAATGTGGATTGAGCGGGGTTTATGACCGATACTGCAGCCAGCCACCAAGTGGCGATCAAGATGTTTTGGCTTCACTTTGGGGAGCTGCAATGTTGTTGCAATGATCTTTATGTACTATCTATGTGCTTATATTAGTGACTTGGGACTTGTCACTGTTGTTGGTCAAACTTGAACATAAAGACTTGAGACTTGTTTGTGACATGCCAATGTTTGACTTACTCCCACCTCTGGTTTTCAGTTCACGATAAAAGCCACAAAGCTAACCGTCCTTACCCAGTCTTCTGCATCGTCCCACGTGGATCTTCCTGAGCTTGACGCCTTTCTGCATGCCCGTTGCCGTCATGGCGCACTCGCTGGGGTAGGTTTGGCCATCGCTGGCACACAGAGGCTCATTACCCAGGGGGCACGACTCCGGCAGGCCGATGATAAGGGGTCGGCGGGTGAGAGCCTCCACCCTGCACATGGTGTTCAGGCTGTTCTCGCTGTCTTTGCATGGGTCTGTGGAGACACGGCCTCTTTCATGAATATGTACCGCAGCATGGCAGGGGAACAGTATTGTTTGTGAGATAACATTTAAAAATGTGTTTATGTTAATTAGACCCTGGGGGATGGAACAAGAAAGCTTTAATCAAACACAGCTCTGTCCATCTTTTGGTCCTCTGTGGAAAAGCTAACAACAATACCTTGGCAAACCAAAAACATAGATTAAAATACAACAAGAAACGATGTGTCCACGCTTAATTGGCTCAAAACTGGAAACTGTTTAATTCCTTCCAAAGTTCATAGTTCCTGTAAGAGCTTTGTTGCCTGTTTTTAAATTGCAGTAAACAACAATAATGTTGTGTTTTTTCAGGCCAAATTATCATCTCGAGATAGGTTGAATGCATTAACTTTTTGTTTGTTAAAAGACAAGTAGAGGAGAGAAGAGGAAAGGAGAGGAGTGAAGAAGAGAAGACAAGGGGGGCAGAGAAGGAGAGGAGTGAAGGAGAAAGGAGAGGATTGAAGGAGAGAGGAAGAAAAGACAAAGAGAGGAGAGAAGGGTAAAGGAGGAGTGAATGAGAGAAGAAGAGAAGACAAGGAGAGAAGAGAAGAGAAGAGAAAAAGGAGGAGACTTAGAATGGGAAGAGGAGGCATGATCCTCCATCACTGCCGCTCCACAGATATTATCAGTGGCCGAGCAGCTGAGAGCAGCTCAGAGTGGGACCTTGGATGTGAAGGGGAGACAAGGAAATGGATAAAGAGACGGACGGTTTGATTTGCTCCCTGGCACCTCCCTCCTTCCAGGGGAGCGTCGGCCTGGCACACTCGGCCGTATCAGTCCGTGATCATAATGGAATTGGTTTGTGGATGTGTAGGACGGGGCGGGTGTTACTCCTTGAAACAGGAGCCCAAGCTTTATCCTGCCCGCCACGCTTTCAGCATGTGGGAAGACAAAGGATTTATGTAGTGCTGTGACATATCAAATCACTGCCAAGCTACCGGCGAGTCATTCAAAACACACCGAGGATGAAACACCCTATCATCAGGAAAAGGAGTACAGAGGAATAGAAAGAGAATAAGGGGAGATGGTTTCCAAAGACCTCTGGCTGGGATACAAAGAGCAACAATGTGGGGACATAAACAGGGACAGAGTGCTTTGGCTGCAGAGGGCCGGGAGGCGGAGTGACCACGGCCAGCTCTGGCTAGGCCTCAGATTGTTTTCTATCAGCACAATGCAAAGGCTTGCAGAGACTAGCAACCGAGCGAGCAGGGGGTTTATCGTAATGCATGCGGCGTCTCTGCATAACGCAGTGCTTCACCCGCCAGCCACACCATTATCTGAGAGAAAGACCATTACCTCCCATTAACTGAGAAGAACAGCTTCCAGGATCCATGCTTTCCTCTAGCTGAGCAAGGAGGGTAATTACAAAAAGAATGGCCTGTTTGCTGCAAAAACGAGCAGCTTGGATAAATCAACTGCATTTGTTTGGCCAGGGCTGCACTGAAAAATCGGACAAGCTCATTTTAAATCTAAGGACCCAATTGCCCTAAAAAATGTTAAAATTTAGTTATATGTAGGCTATTTAATATTGTGAAGATTGACTTAAAAAGTTTAAAGTTTAATCAAATCAATCTTACTAAGTTTTAGTGACTTCAGTAAACTAAGTTGTCTGTGCTATCTGTATTCTGCTTGCTGCAAAATACACTGTTAAATTTGACAAGCTAAATTTTACTTTAAGAGATGGACTGCCTTGAAAATTTGAGTAAATTTAACTCTTAATCTTAGTTTACGTTTACTTTAAATCTAATTGTAAAAGTGTTTTGTAATATTTTTAACTGTTGCAACTTTAAATTACAAATTTAATTAAATCAATCTTAAAAAGTTTTAGTAACTTTAGTAAACCAAGTTTACTGTGCTCTGTTGGCCGTAAACTACACTGTAAAATTTGACAAGTTGATTTTACTTACATTTGAGTAAATACAACGATTAATCTTAATTTAGGTTACTTTACGTCTAATTGTTAAGTTTACTTAATAATTTGTTATACTTTTACTTAATTTTGTGAAGTTGTTGCAATTTAAAGTTTTCTGACATTTTCAAAGTTTTAGCAACTTCAGTAAATCATAGTCCCATGCTATATATCTGTATTCTGCTGGCTGCAAACTAGTTAATCAAATTTGTATTTTCTTAAACATGTAAAAAAAAAAAAACAAAAAAAAAAAAAACAGAGCTTGCAGATCACCTAAATTCATTATCAGCAAAATCATTTTTGTGATGATCAAGTTAAGTTTTGAAGTTGCAAACACTTAGAAAGAACAAGGTAATTTCATTTGTCATTTTTAAGTTGCAACAGCTTTACAAAATTAAGGAATTGCCACTAAATTGTAAATTTAACATTAAGATATAAAGTAAACATAAATATGTGTCAAATATATGGTTATATTTATTTTTCTTTTCCGAGGCAATCAGTTTCCAAGATTATTTTAAGTAAGATCAACTTGTCAGATTTTATAGTGAAGTCATATATATATAGTCAAATTCTTGACATGTTAAGAAAACAAGAACTCACAGACCTCCTAATTTCATCATTGGCTATATACACTTTGTTACGATCAAGTTAAATCTGATTAACTTGGTTTACTGGATTAAACTTAGAGAGATTAATTCAAATAAACCTGTCTTTTTTAAGTTGCAACAACTTAACAACATTAAGTAAATAGAACTACATTTTAAGTAAGCTCAACAATCAGATATAAAGTAGATATACCTTAAGACTAAAAGTAAAATTTGCTGACATTTTTCAAGGCAATCGGTTTCCTAGAAAAACAAAGTAATTTCACTTGTCACTTTGAAGGTGCAACAACTTCACAAAATTAAGTAAATATAACTAAATTTCAAGTAAACTTAATACTTAGATAAAAAGTGAAGATAAATTAAGATTTGCAGTTATGGTTACTTTTGTTTTTCAGGGTTATCGGTTTCTAAGATTATTTTAAGTAAGATCAACTTGTCAGATTTTACAGTGTAGCGACTTGAAATAGCTAAGGCTTTAGACGAAATGGCTGCAGGAAGATTTAGAGGGCCATCAGGTGCTGACTGGTTCCCTGAGCCTCCGCTCTCTCTAGGGAGGACAGGGCAACTCAGGTCACTTTGGCCGACTCGGGCTGGATTTATACGACCAACCTTCCGCCGGCAGACCTGCACATCCATCTCTCTTTCCCCCGCCACCCTTCTCGGTCTCCTGCAAGCTCCCGCTGCTAAGAGACAGAGCTTGTGTCTGCCTTTCTTTCCCTCCATCTGGCTCAAAACAAACAAAATAAACCTCAAAGTTGAGCGCCTTGGGAGTAAACAACTATCGCCTGATGATAACAAGGATGAGCGCAAAAGCCGGGCCTGACGAAAACGACAGCTCTGAAGACCTACTTAGAGAAAACAACAATTCACACCGCAGGAGTACCTGCGTGAGAGCTATGCAACCTGAATGAAAAATGAGAATTAGCAGAGGCGTGCCGTAAGTAAGTGGGGTTTGTGAAGGAGGAACAACAAAAGCCAGAGGTAGTAAACAGAGCGGAGAGAGGAAAAGAGGAGAAGAAAAAGTAGAGGAGAAACAAAAGCAGTAATTCGAGTCATTTATCAAGCAAAAATGTCAGAAAAATAGGCTGATATCAGCAACTCAAAAGTGACTTTTTTGCCTTTCTCTCGCATATACAGTATCATTGTTAATCTAATAAATTGTCAGACTTATTTAAAGATGGCATCTTGGGCTGTGAGAAACTGCAATGCACACTTCTCATCTTTTTTTTCTGGACACAAATGAATTAATCAATAAAAAGAATCCTAAAGTAAATATGAGGAGGGAGCTCACCGCAGTGCCCCTGGTATTGCACCCGTATGTTCTTCTGGTTTTTGCAGGCGTGCTGATGGAGCTCACACTCGTTGCGGTAGTCCTTTCCGTCGCTGCCGCACACCGTCTTCTCGAGCTTGCCCTCACAGCCCAGAGGGCACATGCATTTAGCAGACAAGCCGTCTGACGACTGGATGCAGGTGCTGCCATAACTGCAGGTCACCTCGGTGCAGGGGTCCTTCAGAGCTGTAGGTCGGGACAGACAAGAAAAGAGGGGTTAGTCAAAGGCAAGCAATAAGTGCCAAAAATTGCAGTTCCTCAAATGGCCACTTGAGGCTGGCTCCAAGAGGGAGTCAGTCCCATTAGACCCCCATAGATTCTAACAAAACAAAAACGTTTAAACTTTACAGCAGAAATAAACATGTGTACAACCTGGTACAAAACAGTTTGGTGTGTTATTAAGGTTTAAAGTTCTGCATAACTTTAAGCTAATATTGGTTTGGTAATGTAACCTTAAAGTAGCTCTAGATTAACAGAGCAGAGGTGCACATGTAACTGTCGCTATTTCAGTGTGTTTTCAGTTTATGAAACTTCGTTGTAACACTTGGTCATCTAATAAAGTCTTGTTCAGCATTTGGTTGTACTAAAAGACCCTCTATGAAATTGGATGTTAAGTTTTTGTCTGAGAATATTTTGTTAAAATGGTTACCATTATCACAGGTATCATAACTGTAAATAAAGTGCAATAATGAGTCCTAAAACCTTTAAAAGAGTCAGCACTTCAGCACTCTAAGACTCTGAGTCAATGGGTTTTTGGTTAGACGCCTTAAATAAGGTCTGTGGTTAACATGGTTACCCCAAGTTTAAGAGACTTTTATATTTTGTTCATTTTTTGACATAAAATATGTCAATTAATACCCCACTCATAAATTTTCAAGCCTTTACGTGTTTTAAAATAGGAGTGTCGCTAACAAGCGGCTACATGAGACTACAGAGCATCATCATGCTGAACGCTGCCTTACAGCTTTGTTATGGTGGTGAGGATGAAGTCATGTGACCATGCTGTAGTTCGTTTTGTAGCCTAACGTAAGCTTTTTATGTGTGGTAACTGCATTTATGATTCAATTTTAAAAGCTGTGTTCATTTATGAAGATTATATTGTTGAAAAAAATGTGTAAGTATCATAAACGCTTGTTTGCCACAGGGGTAATTTTCTGCAATAATTCAAAATCCAATGGAAAAATCCCAACAGCCTTTTATTAAAAGAACCCTCGCAATATAAACTTGCATGTTGGTAAAACTGCCACCCCTGCAGCACTCCTCGCTCGCACTAACCAAGCTAGCAGCTAGCGTTAGGGTTCTGGCTCCAAAAATCCAAGATGGCAATAGCCAAAATGCCAAGCTTGTGGCTTCAAATCAGAAGTCCAAAAACCAATGAGATACATTACAGTGGCTACATTCTTTATCTAAACATTTGCTATTTATCTGCATTTATATGTTCAAAGCATAGCAGTTCTCACACTGTCAACAGCTGTACTCCGGTACACTCGCTGCTACTGTACACTGAGTGCATCATAGATGACAGGCCACCTCATTTAAGTGGCTGCTTATGCACTTTTGGAAGCCAGGCGCAGTTGTTCTGGGTTTGAAGAAGTACTTGACACCCCTGGGTAAAGACAGCACCGCCACAGCTGTCTGCTCGTACAAACAAGTTGCGTTTCATTTCGCAGCACAGCACGAATTGATTCAGGAGCTTTGCATTCACAACACATTCTGTATTGCTATGCTCGAGCATGCTTTAATCGCTATGGCTGAAAAGCGACCCTCGGAATATTTACCTTTCCACAAATGAGACTGAGAGAGAGAGAGAAAGAGGAGGGACAAGAGCGGGGAGAGGTATCCCCCCCCCCCCGAGGACTTTGTTTCCACTCTAATTAAACAGCGCGCCACTTGTTGCTGAGTGACTCATTCCGATGATAGGACAGGGTGCAACTTTTAATTTCGCCCGCGTTCGCCACTGATGGGGGCGCCTTTCTTGGGTTTCATACGCTCGACAAAAGGCGGGCATCAGATTACAATCGCTGTCATCTCACTGCATGATACATATTTATGACTGTCATGGACAAACATGCTCTCCCATGAGAGAGAAGCAGAGCGTCGGCAGCCCTCTCATTTCCTAAGCCTGCCACTTTTAGAATAAATATTTACACATGTCTGATATTATCCCCTCTTTTGTTACAACCAACATGGATTTAATTTAAAGGGGGAGTGCATATATTGAATCATAAATTCTTTCCTTCGCATTTTGTTTCGGTTTGTCTTCCGCCCCTCCAGAAGAAAAGACAACAAAGGCGCCTGTTTCGGGTTTTTCTTTTCTTTTTGAAAATCCGTTACCGTGCTTCAGGATGGAATGGCACTGGCTTGTTAATAAGAGACTGGGATGTCTGCAGAGATATATTATGGATGTGTAAGGAGACAGGAGTGCTACGAGGAGTGCTCCTGATCAAAGGATACCCCCCCACCTCGCCTTCCTCATCTTCATGACACATTTTCTCCTCCCTTTCTTTTTCCGCTCCCTCCTGTCAAGTCCTTTTTGAGGTTCGGTGCGTGAGACTCGTTAACGAACACTTTCTTTTATTCATTTTATATTTGTGCTGTGTTGCAGCCGGAACTGACTCCAGGCCTAATTTATGACACCTCAAAAGTAACTTCAAAATCAAGTACTAGATTACAGCTCCAGCTAAGGGAGAGTGACGGAAAATGGCTTACTGCAGGAATGTTCAACTTGCTTTGCTTGAGGACCACTTATGCAAAATGACAGGATGCCAGGGGCCAGTTGCAGCAGCCCCACTCATGTTTCTAGGCTCTTAAGACACCTCTGGGGATTTCAGAACATTTCTAGGATTTTAGTACATTCCTATGATTTAAGGATGTTTCTTGGATATTAGGAAATTTCTAGGATTTCAGGACGTTTGTAGAATTTACAGACATCTCTCAGATTTTAGGACATTTCTGCGATTTCAGGACATCTCTGGGATTTCAGGACATTTATAGGATTTTAGGACATTGCTAGGGTTTTAGGATGTTTCGAGGATTTCAGGACAGATTTTAGGAAATTCCTTGGATTTTAGGGCATTAGGGGCTTCTGTTAGGGGTTGCGTGAGGAACCCCCACTTGCACTTTTTTGATTACAAAAAAGCTCCATATTGATGCTGTTTTATGAACTCTGTCACCTTATGTATGCTAAAAGGACAAAAACAATTTCCAATGTGAAACCCTATTTTAAAAATTGTGAAATAAAAAAAATGGTTTGGGGTCCACCCAGCACCCTCTCAGGGGCCAGATATGGCCTGTGGGCTGTAAGGTGAGTAACAATGGCTCACTGGAATCATAATCATAAGTCATTGTGAGCCATCGATGGTGGCTTAATGGCAGCCGATGTGGACTAGATAGCAATTGGGACACTTGGCCTCTAATTTCAGTCTAATCATATGAACAATGAGACACTGATAGCCTGTGGAAAACAGCGCTGCAGTAATGACCTTGTTGTATCTGCTAGAGCAGGTAAAAGGTCATGTTCAATCAGAGCAGCAGCAATTACACACAAGCTACACACAACTATAAAATAGTACTTGTTATGTAGTGTACAGTACTAGTGGAAATAACCTTCAGGCATGCTGTTTTGAAGCACCTGCTGTTGGGAATGGGAGGAGGTGTCCTGACAAGAAGCCTTGTCAGAGCGCTTTGTGGTTTCCATAAATTGGTGGTTGTTAAGGTGGGGGCGGCAGCTCAGGAAGAGGAGGAAGATGAGGGAGAAGCCCGGCGGTACTCTTCAACCTGCAGAGAAGAGCCCCTGTTTGCTTTGTGACAGTAAACAGCATCCTCCTCGCACTTTCCTGATCTTATTAAATAATAGCCGGGCTTTCTCTCTCTCCCCTCAGCCTTCTTTTCCTCCGAGCGAAGCTGGCGTGTTGACAGCAATGAGGAGGTGGGGGCGATAGAAAGGAGCGCAAGAGCTAGGTAGAATAGGAAGGGGGAGGTGGGGGGGCTCCTGATTTGAATGCTAACAGGGGCCGATTTGGATACGAAGCGCAGCCTCGATGGGGCGTTAGTGCAGATAAGCCTCCCTTCTCAGACTCAGACAAGCAGGCAAATTGCCTGGGCGAATGTGATCGGTGTAACAAGCCCACATGAAAAAAAAAAAAAAATGCGCTCACCAGAGTAAACTTCAGGGAGTTCGTGCTTATATTTTCTCATTATTATCATGTGAAAGGTGGCAAAAAAAGGAGGGGAAAGCTGAGAGTTGGCTTCGCTAAATTAGAATGATCCTCGCTGCCAATTAGATCAGTCTCCCTCGCTGGAGTAAAAGCTCAGTGAGGTTTGGGCTGCGAGGATAATGAGAAAAAAGATAAGGATACAGATAGACAGAGAGATGAAGATACAAAGTGACACAGAGGCAACGGCATTCTGGCACAAACAGAGATGACATCTCCGGCTCATGATGAGGACAGGAGAGGACGACCCAGAGGAAAGCCGGCGTTCTGGGGCCCAATTAAAAGAATATTCTGTTATATATCTGCATGTATGTTTAAAAAGATATTTATGTTGCATCTTCTAAGACATTTTTTCAAAGCACTTTGGACTCATTCCTGTCAGTTAATCACAGCTAGAGCTGGATTTGATTGGCTCTTTTTTTAACTGAACAATTGCTCCAATTCTTCTAATCATGGCCATGCAGCATTTGAATGGACACACCTCCTGGAATATCTACACTCAGCAGGTTTGCTCCGTTTGAGTCGGACTGCCGGCATTGTCTGCCAGTCGTATTGTGACTGGACTACCTGCGTGCCTAATTGTGTGTGTGCTGTGTCGATTCCTAGATACACAACATCACCTCAACTCTATTTGAACTGCAGATGTAAGGAACTTGTGATGAGAATTCCCAATGAAATCTTTTGAGAATTGTGTTGTTTTTTGTTGCCAATGACTCGAAGTGTCTCTATATTCCCAGTCTGTTTTTCCTGCATGTATAAAAATGAAATATTTATCTTAAAGTGTTGCAAACCTTTCAGTAAAACTACATTTATTCGCATATTAGAGTAAAGAAAATAACATTCAAACTGTGTAGTTTGTGGTCTCTTATTGAGTTTGACTCATGAAAAATGAAAAGTAGAAGCTTCAGCATGCTACTAAGGAGCAGGTGATGTAGAGGGGGTTATGTCTCCCTGAAAAGTGGGGCAGAGGGGTTTTGGAAGATGGGGGATTACAGATGATCCTCTCCCCTCTCATCTCTCCCCCTGGCAGCCAGCAGACAGCCAGGCAGGTGGGGAGCTCTGCTTCTCTCTGATCCACTGTTTTGTGCTGCACTTTATTAATGCTTCATTAGGGACAGGGAGCTGTCAGCGCCACGCTGGCTTTACCTGATGCCCTGCCGCCACGGCACCAGCAGCAGCCCAGATGTGTATGTGTATGTCTGTGTGTGTGTGTGTGTGTGTGTGTGTGTGTGTGTGTGTGTGTGGAGATGGTATGAGTTCAAATATGCCAGTGCACGTCTACAGGCAGCCATAGAGTTCAGATAAGTCAGCAATTGGGTTTGTGATATGTATGCACGCGTATCTGTGCATGCATGCGTGCGTGCGTGTGAGTGTGTGTGTGGTGCTTCCTGTTGTGCTGGTAGTGATAAGGGAGGGAGCAGGGGGTTGGAGCTAATCAAATGCAATGATGCGATGTGGGGGGACTTGGCAGTGTGTGTTCTAATCAAGAAGCCCCCCACCCCCCCCACCCCCCTTTCACCAGCAAGAGAAGACGAAGAAGAGAGAGAGAGAGAAAGATAGAGAGGAAGAGAGAGATTGTGACAGACAGAAGAAAAAAGCTTAAAGGGGACTGAGTAAAAATGTCGTTGAGAAGATACTGCATGAGAGCAGTGCAGGAAAAGAGAAGAAATATGAAGTGAAACATGCAGATATTTACAGTTTTTATGCCAAGCTGGGCTTAACATGTCCTGATTCTGGTTTCATACATAAAAAGCTGCATAAATCAGTATTTTTATATGAACACTTTGTCAAATTACTGTGTGTAATGTGAACAAGGTTTGCTCATACCGGAAAAATACATTCCTCTCAGCTCTATGTAGTGTTTAAGCATCGTTTAGCTATTTTGGTTCAACCACCTGTAATATTACTATATGGTTCAGCCATACCGCTCTCTTGAAACCTTATTTCCAGCAAAAGTGGCACACAAAGCTAGTAACTAGCTGATGAAGTGGGATATTTGGCAAATTGATTACTGGACTTTGCACGCTAATCAGAAACACTATGGCAAATGCTAATATTGCTTTGCATCTGATGGATGTATAAACAGTTAGGGATGTCACAAATAGAAAATTCATAGAACTGAGCTTTTTGGTTTTGAATATCAATCAGATCAGCATCAAACTGAATCATAGATTTGGAGTACATTTGGAGCAAAAAGTCATAAGATTTCAGAACAACTTTACAAGGCCAAAGTATTTCAAACAAGCCCCAAAATGTCCAGAAAAACTTATAGTGCAGCTTTGACGTACAAGCATGACATTTGTATTGATGTTTCAATTTCACTGTCTCGAAAAAAAGGACAAAAGAAGCATTTTCCCAAAATGCTGAACTACTCCCTTAAAGGATACTTTGCCAACACAGCCCATTTTTCTGTTCGTTAACATTAACAATAGGGCTGAAATAATTCCATGAGAAACTTGAAAAACTTATTTACTAAGAATAATTGATGCAACTTAATTGGATTAAGATTTGTTAAATATATAAAGAGCACTGTGTTTCACACGGATGGTTGTCACAACACACTCTTGCTGCAGTCAAGTGATGTAAGGAAGATGCCTCAAAAATGTACATCCAAGTTAATAACATGCAAGAGAAATGCACAACTTCAGCCTCCCTCCAGACTGCCAGCACTTGCACTTAACCGCTCAATCAACCGCCAAAAAATTTGCCGGGTCACACATGACTTGGGGACTCCCAATGGCAGATGAGCAGGGAGCTCTGGGCAACGCGGAGGGGTGCCAGACACTGTTCATTTGCCACACTGCCCACACTGCGGTGACACAGAGTTTCTCTTTAAAAAACATAAATTAATATGGTGAATGGTCAGGTGGTTCTCTCTCTCTCTTTCTCTCTCTCTCTCTCACAAACACAAGCACACACACACACACACACACACATGCACACAGGTATGAAAACTCACTCCCCCTCACAGTGAAGTATGAAATACTTGAAGAAGCAAAACACCAGCTGGTGTCAGCAGCAGTTATTGTATGTAATTTCAGCAATAAAATGTTGATTTTTCGAACAGGAAACCTGTTCGTTGTTCATTTCAGAGTAATGTTCTTATTTTTTTTTATGTACATTTACTCGCTCCGCAATGAAGCAAAAGTATTAATCAATTAATCAACAGATTAACCAGTAGAATACTCAATTACAAAAGTGAACTATAGCTGATGACATACTTAACATTTATTCAATGCTGATCCAACAAAGCTAGAACAGGAAAGCTTTAAAACGTTTTTTTTTTTTAACGTCCACGCTGTGTCAAAAATCATTCACTATTTAGCCACCGAATGCACTTTTTCCTATGAAATATTGTTTTCTTGTGTGTGTCCGAATTCTGTGTGAAAGTGTTACTGCATGCAGTAAGCAGCGCCCTCACAAATTCCAACAATGTCAAGAAAAATAATTGTGTCCATAGCACCACTTTGGCATTTAGACAATGATGCATTCCAAAGTAAATTAACAAATAAAGATAATAAGGAAAAAGATCTGATTGGCAAGCAATGCTGGGTGTTTGAAACGCAGTGAGACCCCAACAAGGAGCACTGAAATTGAAAAAAATAAAATAAATATGAGGGTTGGGGAGGGTTTAACAAAGACGGGGACAAGCATGCAAGGAAAGGCTTAAAGTTGAGAGGTGCTATGGAGAGAAGTGTGTAGAAGTGAGATAAGGGAAAGGGTCAGAGTGGGAGCAAGAAAAAGGCAGTAAGGAATGGTCAGAAAATAAACAAGATTAACAGACTAGATCAATACACACCACGATCCAAGAACTAAATATGGATGAGAATGTGCAGCCAGACATCTAAACCAAGTGATGAGGAGCAGGAGGCAGGGACTGAGGGAAGGCCAGAGGATTAACAGTCCTACACACCTCTCCAACATGCATGCACAGACACACAGACACACAGACACACACACACACTCTTCACTTTCTCTACTGTGAGGCCAATGGCTGGAAGATGATTCTCTGTGTTTGATGTAGTTCTTCAAAGAGCTCCATTGAACTGCAGCTGTTGCTCTCTTTTACACGCTTTGCTGTTTTACCCTTGAGAGTGGAAAATGAACCACGAAAAGCCCTCATCATACTCCAGCACGCCGGTGGTCACACACACAGCAAAGTATGGGGGCTTACTGTTTGCCAGGACAGATTTTAACCCAAATGTCTGAGGTGTGGGGGATGCAAAACAGTGGTTTGAAGGACCCAAATAACAGGGACTTTAACTCTTTGTCACCTGAGTATATTGGCTTGATTTTATGTAAAAACATGGGAGGAAGGCAATGAACAACTTAACAAAAAATGGCCCAAAATTATAATATAAGAATAAGTAAAAAGTTCCAAGAAAATTACATGTAATTAAGAGAAAATACGAAAAGCAAAAGAAACAAGAAAATGACATATATATAAATATAAAAAGAGAAAAAAAGTGTGTGTGTGTGTGTGTGTGTGTGTGTGTGTGTATGTATGTGTGTGTGTGTGTTTGTGTATATATATATATATATATATATATATATATATATATATGTATATACACGTCTGTGTGTGCGTCTGTCCAGTGTGTACCCCTGAATGAATGAATGAATGAATGAATAATTCTAAATATGTAATTACAAGAATTATGAATATAGTATTCTGGAGTGTGTTCCCTTTTTATAATATCTAATAATCTCCAGTTTTTTGTGTTAACTTTTATAAAAAAAAAAATTGTTTTTGGCAATCTTTGGGACATTTCATGCAAAGTTACTCATTGCCTTTTTCCCATGTTTGCAAAAAAAAAGGTTCCATAACAAAACTGGTGTCAATCCAGGTTCTAAAGGGTTAATTGGGGCACTAGAAAACATAAATGATTAAGGAAAAAATACAAACAACAGACAGTGAAAAAAATGTGGCATTGCTGTAAGGTCTTATGATTCCAAAATAGCCAGTTTTTGAACCTTAGCTGTCATTTTGCAGTGGCAGATATCTCATGCTTGAAAGGTGCAGTAAAGCACAGGTGGGGTGCTGAAATGCCTACACAGGGCCCATTTATTCTGCTGAGTGACAGCGAGAAGGCAGGATGGGATTACATCGTCTGGATGTGGCATTTATGACAAACACAGACAGAGATGCACAGGTCTTCACAGGACAGTGCAAAATTTCACCCAAAAAACCCTACTTAAATTCTCCAGTTAAACACCAGGAAATATTAATCATGCATTAAGAGACACAACTCCTAGGAGCAGGCATTGTATCAAAATAAGAGTATCATAACCATCTTATTTTATGCATTAAATTCTGAACAATCTAAACATAATTCTAATTTGTTTAAAGGCAAATTCTCACTCATGTAGTCCGCATTAAAAGACGCCCGAGAGACTGCTTCACCGAGCATAAACATGCCATTAGAAGATTTGATAATTAGTGAATTTTACAAAGCTAACTGCAGATGGAGGACATCGAACACATCAAACCTTTGGTTGAGGGGGTGAGACAGAAAACAGAAACTTCACCAAAAGGAAGCTTTTTGAACTCATCCACTGGAAATGTTAAAGTACATTGGCCTCAATGTGGATATAAACTTCATATTTTCTGTAATTTTTTTTCTTTTCTCTGTAAAGGCTTTTTCTCACAGCCTACGTTAAAATCAATGTGTTCTCCTTCACTGGGTATCAAACTCAGCAGCCTGGTCAGTGGCCCTTGTCTTCCATTTCCAATGCACAAGGCACCCTACAGCATCTGTATGGGACGCATTATGCAGAATTTCAATACTTTGCACTCAAAGGATCAAAAGTTGAACTTGAATCAATCAACAACACGACTAAATACCCATATGTATGGCTTTTCAACTGAAAAAAATGGTAGTCTGGGGGTTTAGTTACTCTTATAATGATATATATATATATATATATATATATATATATATATATATATATATATATATATATATATATATATCATTATAATTTAGGAGGGCCTGAATTGCCATAGACTGAAAAGAACATTTTCAGAATGATCTTACTCTAAGTTTGGCAATCTGAACAATCTGAAAATCATTCTCATACAAGAAAAACACACTTCTCAAAGGGAGATTCTTGCCCCTCTGTAGGTAGATCAGCTACACCTGGTGAAATTAACTATTGACTGATGCAAGATTGGAGAGATTTGTGTTGTTTTTTAACTCCAATGGTGACCACCCCTGTAAACCCCCCAAAAAAACTTACTTACAGTTGACTTTATTTCAGACCTGTAATCCCTTTCACTGAGCTAAAAGAGACGAAACATGAGAAGAAAAGACACACGCTGATGGACAGTGTCTTTAACATTGGGCCTCCCTGTCACCTTAATGGCCTATGGGAAAAAGTCAGTGTTATGTATTGGAAAACTGTCAGTGCTTATACCAAGAGGTGTGTCTCTTGGATTAAGGCTCAGGCCTTTTGAAAGCAAAAAGAGCTTAGTGCCAAAAGAAGTCAGGGAGTGCAGTCGGGGATGCTATTAACTGCTCGTTTGTTTACCTCTTGAAGGCCAGGATCACAGATAATCAATAATGCATTTATGTAGCTTTAAATTGTTGAGTCCTACACCGGGCACCCCTGGTTCACACTGCAGTGAGATGAAACTCGTTAGCAGATACTGCAATACAACAAACATTTATACCTCAGCTATGGTTCACTGATGAAACGCTTTCATCACTAAAACTTCATTGAGAGCAACAAACAGGAGAAATTACTTCAGTGTGAATAATAGTTTAAAAGCTGAATGAATGAGCAAAACCACCTCTGTGCACACAGCCCGACAGCAAAACGAGATCAGAAAGATGTCAGAAACCAATAACGCTCCGTCAGAGAGCAATGCATTCAGAATGTCATCCCGACCCTAGCAAGAGGTACGCCGACTCATTTGGACTAAGTGGCGCATATGCCACAAGTTTCCTTTCATTAGCTCCTGATTAACGGGAGCCGGTGGTGGTGGGGAGCCAAAATCAGCACTGATGTGCAGCGAAGCGTTGGCTAATCATACTTGGCCTTTGCCATCAACATGCGCTAATGAGCGATGGCCGCTGGGCGCAATATGCTGCTCAGAGCTGCTAAAAAGTCAGTTACAGTAGATGTTTGACAGCACAGGCACATCTGTGTGAACACATACAGTGTCAACACAGACTCCACATGAGTAGTGCAGCAGTGCAACAGTGTAACTGAGTACATTTACTCAAGTGCTATACTTGCAAGTGCAAATTTGAGGTATTTGTAAGTTACTCGAGTATTCTTTTTTCATGCCACTTTATAGTTTTACTTTTACAGTGAAATTTTGTACTTTTACTTCACTACATTTATCTGAAATCTTTTGTGACTTTAGAAATTCAGATTTTCATATAAAAACCTTGCAAGAGTTTATGAAATTTTTGTAGTATTAAATGACCAAACAGTTAATACAAGCAGAGCTGAAATGAGATGTTTAGGTAACCAATGAGCTGATTGTCAGAACATTAATTGGCAGCTATTTTGATAATCATTTAATAATTATAATAATAATTTTATACATTTTTGGGGGTGTTTTTATTTAAATGGTTTTTTTTTTTTAATATTTTCTTTTTTGGTGTTTTTTTAATATTTCTAAAATTTTTAGAATATTTTTGTCTATTTTTTAAAAAATCATTTTGAGTATTTTGAATGTTTTTTTCTAATAATGTTTGGGGTGTTTTAATTTAATTTTTAAACTAATTTTGAGTGGTGTTTTATGGATGTTTTTTCCCCTTTTTTAATTTTTTTTTTGGGGTGTCTTCTATTTTTCTGTTAAATAATTTTAAGGTTTGGGGGTATTTTTTAACGTAATTTCTCTGCAATGAGTAATTTTCCTTTTGTGACTTTAAGAACCTTCTCTTGATTATACTTACTTTTACTAAAGATAAAATTTTAAATCAGGACTTGCAGCAGAGTATTTTCACAGTGTGGTATTAGCACTTCTACTTAAGGAACTGAATACCTCTACAATACCACTACACTGGACTAATGAGTAAGATTTGTCTCTGTGGCCAATGAGGTTTCTGAATAAAATTAAACAACATCAGCAACAGCTATGAAAACCTCATCAACACACAAAAACAAAAAATTATCTCTTATTAGCAAATGCAGAAATACCACAGTAATGAGTGCTTGGCACCAAAGATTGAGAGTTAATTGGCAAAAAAATAACAACAATCCAGTGGATTGGAATTTAAAACTTCTATAAAAAAAAGTCCAACATGCTGTTCATCAACTTTTCTTTCTCTTGCACAGACATTTGCAATCAGATAAACCCCTCAAATCTGCGTGCCCATTTCAGCCTTGCAATAAAGGACCCTGTTAACCTGACAACTATTTAATTTAGGCTATTTTGATAAGCCTCTCTGGGAAAGACAGAATGAAGCTGCAAGAGGAGCAGAGAGTCCTGACATTTATTCAGTGCTAACAGTAGATGAAAATAACTTGGACTGATTTGCTTCCTTTTTTGGCTGGCTTTATTACTGCGGGCAGACATTGTGTGTGTGTGTATGTGTGTGTATCTGTTATTCTAATTGTGAAGCAAATTGTTAGATCTAGGAGTGAGAAAACAAACAGGTTTTAGGGAGAAATCAGGGTTCAGTTTATTGGCCTGTCATCACAAAGTAAGAATGAAGTTAATGTGGTTCGAGTAAACAATAAACAAAGTAGCATTCACACGGCTGCCAGAGAATATTAGTCATGCGGTCAGAATCCCCCAGTCAAGTGATTTTGATACACACCATAAAACCGACCTATTGAATCCACTAACAAACAGCATTTTAATGGTGCCTTGCCGGTGTAATTCCACTATAAACAGGATATTGTGTCCAGACACACCACAGAGAGGAAGTGTGCAAAAATGGTTATGCTCCACTGAGACAAACAAAAGGCAGGAAAGACTGCTGGCTCCTGGGTATAAAAGCAAGTCACTGCTGTCCCTTATAAAACTAAAGTACAGGTTTCATAAGACGGAGCAGTTTTCCCAAGGAAGTCATTTTTTTTTTTTTTTTAAACGGTTACTTTGGTAGCCAACAAAAAAGAATAACAACTTTAATTAAACTTTAATTCTAATGATTAGTTTTCTTTTTCAATGCATACATCAAAAGTTTTAATCCTTAGGATTTTTACTGAATCAAATAGTATTTTTTTCTTAATTATTATTGGGCAGCTTTTTTTTTTTTTTTTGGCAATCCCACATTGTGTTTTGCTCTGTAATTACTTATTTGTATCAGAAGTTTTCACTATAACTGGCAGAGTCCCCCATGCACACAGGATTCACGTGCTACATGCATTCACTTCATGATAGTGTTGTTTCAAGAGCACTTTTAGATGGTCTCATGCTCGTCTCGGAATCAATCGCATCTTGACTCGGTCTTGGACTTAGCACACTCTAGATTTATTTGTGAACATAATTAATGTGATTGGATGTAAAACTCTGGTCTCGCTCAAGTCTTGGTCTAGGTTAATACAGTCTTGACCACAACACTACTTCATGTTTACTGTGCAGAATTTTATCTTATTACTTGCAAGGTTACCTGATGGCTGTCTTACAGACGCATCAGTATGGTGGATGGACGGGTTAAACAAACTGCATATCCGAAATGCTTTTAAAACTTGAAAAACACAAGCAAATTAATAGGGCTATACACTTCTGGTCATTTGGTCAAATGTTCTTGTCCAACCAAACAATTGCACTTGCCTGAACTCAGAGTTTTATTGTTCTGGACAAATGTTAATGTCGAGCCCTGTGACGGGAAAACGTGTTGTGGTAACACGCTCACATCCTGTCACAAATTGCAGCTTTGCCAGTGGACTACAGTGTCTAAATATTATGTTTTAAGTATCCTTCTGTGTCTGACAAAGTTTTATTTTAAGAGTTCAGACTGAGAACTAACACCGCTACTGGTTCTGTCTGGCTCTTACCGCTCTTATGCCAGAAGCACTGACAAAGAAGCACTAATTCAGTTAGGAATTAGGAAACAGGCTGGTTGTGGTGGACTCACAACGCTACCAGTTAGAGTGCACTCTGCACACTGTGCGGATTTAGGTTAACCTAGAGATAACATTCAGATTTTTCTCCCATCTGATCTGATCAATTGATTGAAGAGTAAGATGAATTTTAGTAAACAAAGATTTTCTTTGGTTGACGACAGCCCTACAAATGAACAGAAAACACAAATTAAAAGCTGCACACATGGATTTGCTGTTTGTTCAAACAGCCTTGGCCACCGTACATTAGAGCTCTAGTAAGTTACTGTGAATGCAAACCAAACATTTCCTACTGCCGGGGCTTTGTGCTAAAAGCTGGAGAATCACAGGGTGGCTTTTATTATGAGGCAGCCACAGACAACACGATTTGTTTGCCACCAACTGGGGTTAGAGTTGATGTCAGTTGTACATGTAAAAAAATGCTCCTAGATAACAAGACATGATTATTTTATGAGCTTTTTGTGAGTGGATCAGTATAAGACTAAAAAATGTAACTAGTTCTGCATGATGCTATAACTCTACATATTTTCTTCTGCAGCACTTCCCAGTCCTGAGGACAAAAAGCTGCTGACTTTCTCTCCTTCCACTCAGATAACCACATTCACATTCCAGCCCAGGTGTGAACAGTGTCTCATTATATCGCTAACCTGAACACCAGCAGGACTCTGGGTCCTGATGTCTTGGATCAATACGCACTGTGCTGCTTCATCTTGGCTTTGAGACGAGACAATGCAAGGTGATTTACATTCACACACAAATGGCTACATCCACACGGCTGAATATCTCTACACCAGTAGAAAGTTCTGAAAGTTTAACATCTGTTTGCTCATTTTAAATCAGCAGCGGTGGAATTTACAATCAGTTCTCCCATTGGAGGCAAGGACTATGTAATTTGCCCTCTACTGCCACAATGTGAACACACTATTACCCTGGGGAGTGAGTGCAGTCGATGGAGCGCCCTTAAGAAGCAGCAGGGCAGGAGTGGTTGTGCGTGCTCCCAAAGGTGTTGAATATAAAAGTGCAGTCAAGAATATAGATATATACTTAACCAAAATGTAAGGTGTTGCATATCAAGATGCAAAACAGCATCGTTACGACACAGTTGTGCCTTGTGATAGTTACAAAGAAAGCATCTTTCCCGACTGCACAAAAAAAAAAAAACAAACACCTACTAACATCTGGCTTTTTAATTCAAAGAGAAAGGTAACAATCAGCATTCACACCTGTGTCAAATGAATCAGTAGTCATGGATCCAATCGGCATCAATGGAAATACAATGCCAGGGTGAATGCTCTAATTTTAGCCCTTTTGCCAGCTAGTAGCAATGAGAGGCTGTCATTAATTACCATCCGTCTCTATCCAAGCAGTGCTCGAACATCATTCCAAATTTAGTGTGCATCGAGTTTGAGAGAGAGTAAAAGACCTAAAAAAGAAGTTGCCACCATAGCATTTTCACTAGCTTCCATGCTGCTTTCCATTTACTAAGCTGTTTTTTGGCCTGTATGTGACATCGAATGTGACACACCAGAAAAAAAACCCCACACACATAAAAGGCCTACTTGTCTGCTGCAGAGCTGTGTAGAAAGCTCCAGCCTACTGGCAATGTGAAAGGAGTCTATAACCTATTTTAAGCAGGTTTTCTCTTGTTTATACAGCCTACATATAAACACTAATTTTGGTGTATAAAAGGCTTCAAGTTTTCCGATTAGATCACACAACACAATGCCACGGAAGTTTGGTGTGAGCATGCCATAGGCTGGCTAAGTGAAGACCACATGTCGCCACACCAACTCAGGACCTCCACATCCAGCGTTTTCACCTGCAGGATTTTCTGAGACCAGCCACCCGGACAGCTGATGCAACAGTTGGTTTACACAAGTCGGTTAGGATGACAAACTACTGTCAGGTTAAGACCCTGGTGAGGACAGCGTACAATGAGCATGCAGATGAGGTGCCCTAAGAGGGTTTCTGACAGTTTGTGCAGAAATTATTTTTTTTCTTTTGCAAACTCTATTGCATCAGCTTTGTGTCGCTGATCTTAAAAACAATTTTGCAGGTGAAAATGCTGGATGTGGTCATCCTGAGATGTGTGGCTACATGTGGTCTGTGTTTACGACGCCGGATGGATGTATTGTCAAATTCAGGGAAACAACTTTAGAGACAGCTTAAAGAAGTGAAATGAACATTCACTTAATGGGCAACGGCTCCTATGGACCATCCTGCTGTGACCATCCCAAAGTTCACCTGTGAAGTAATGATGCTGTTGAATCAGAATCTTGATATGCAATGCCTGTCAGGTGGATGGATTATCTTGAAAAGAAAAAAGTGCTCACTAACACAAATTTGAGACAAAAAATCTGAGAGAATTATATCCATCCAGTGGATGAAAAAAGTCCTAGATCTTTAACTTCAACCTGCAAAAAATAGAAACAAAGGCAAAAGTGTTGCATTTAAATTTTTGCTCAGTGTGTATGAGATGAAATACATTTTTGAATTGTTAGACATCACTGATGATACTTCTGATCGTGCTTGGCTGTACATACCATAAATGATTAATAAACTCAACACAAATAACTTTTTGTTTGGCATACAAGCCGTTCTCTTTTGTCTCTTTCTGTCTCTTCATAAAGTCACTGACTGGAACAGAATTGAGAGAAAGAAAGTTTGGTTTATGTGAGGACATATATTGTGTGACAGCACCACACACAGTCTTACAGAAACACAAGTATATACACACATACCATAGAAAGCAAGCCGATACAGACACACACAAATAGATATTCTTTAGAAATCTGGCTCCTGACAGTTGTCGCCATTCTTGTTCCACACAAATAAAATAAAATATCCACTATTGTCTGCTGAGCTAGTAGTTATCCTCATATTTTCAACACCGCTCTGCTTTCATTATTTTCACTCCTTTCCATGTCTCCCAAAGTATACGCAGGGAAAATAACAAATAACAATGTATTATTCAGGAGAAGCCAAATGCATAAATACATTAAAAAGTCTCAAAACAGAACCCCTTGTCTGGCATTAGCAGGTGTTTGTGCGCGTGTGGGTATCGATGTGTGTGCGCACGCAGATAATCGGTGTTTTGCCTGCAGGTTTCAAAAAGGTGAGCGCTGGATAGATAGAGAGATGAAGAAGACAGGATTTGTCTTACAAGTATCAGTGGACGCAGAGGAGTGGAACAGCGAGTAAAGATGGATAGAGGATTCCAGCAAAGCCCATTATCATCTCTATGTGTGTGTGTGTATGTGTGTGTGTGTGTGTGGTGAAGGACGATAGCAAGAATGCATATTTTTCAATCTATCTTTTTTTGCAAAATGCCTAGAGTATGTGTATATTACACTAAGTATGCCTGTGTGTGCATGCGTGTTCATGCATATGGGTATAAATACAGTACCGGTAAACACACACACATATATACACACATGCACACACACAGTTGGTCTGTCAGGTTCTGCATGTTATGGTTATGAATACCAAGCAAGAGTCAATGCCCCAGGGAAATGAAAGCACGAAAACCAAGTTATTTACAATGACCTCTCGCCCTGTGTGTGTGTGTGTGTGTGTGTGTGTGTGTGTGTGTGTGTGTGTGTGTGTGTGTGTGGACATAAATGTGTTCAGCAATCACGCCGGAGGAATATGATTACTCTGTGTGTATATGTGTATGTGTTTGAGTGCACATGTTACTACTGATGAGAGTAGCAGCCAGAAAGAGAAAGAGGCAAGTGGAAAAGGAGAAGGAAGGAACTGAGAGGAAGTGAAGGAGAGAGGAAGAAGCAAGAAGCGGAGAGAGCGTGACAGAGTTATTTTTGGCCAGTCTAACAGTGAGCAAAGGAGATGGAATGAGACAGACTTGAAGAAGAGTGGATTCAAAGGGAAGCAGGAAAGAAGGGTTAAAAAGAGAGAACAAGGGAATAAGACAGTAGCACTCAACTTCTGGCCTATGGGCCAATCTGGCCCCCAATAGGGTGCTGGGTGGCCCCCCAACTAGTTTCTCATTCATAATAGAAATGAAGTGTTTCACAGGAATTGCTTTTGTACTTTTAAGAACTTAGATAAAGCTTGTTTATCGTAAAAAGTGTTTGTGATGGATGCCCTGCAGCCTAAAAACATTCCAAAATCCCAGAAATGTCTTGAAACCCTAACATCCTAAAATCCAAGAAATGTCCTAATCCTATAAAGGTCTCAGAATCCTAGAAATGTCCTAAATCCTAGAAACGTAGTAAAATCAAAGAAGTGTCCTAAAATCCTAGAAATGTCCTACAATCATAGAAACGTCCTAAACTCTGAGAAACGTCCTAAAATCCTAGCAAATGTCCCAAAATCCTAGAAATATATATAGGGCTGCTGAGACTGGCCCCTGGCCTCCTGTCATTTTGTAAAAGTGGCCCCTAAGGAAAGCAAGTTGAATATCCCTGGAGTAGGAGAACAGGAAAAGGAGGGATAAAAAAATGACAAATAAAATAAAGGAAAAGACAAAAAGAGGATGACTGAGGCAGAAGGAATTAAAGGAGAAAAAACTGAAGGAAAGCAAAAAGGAGTAAAGGGGGTGCAGAGCCACAGATGACTAATCGTCAGTCCAACTGTGCAGAACACCGTTATCTGCTCTGGCAAAGCCAAAAGTCATCTCCACCATCTACAGCTACTACCACCAGGTCACTGTCACCGAAGGGAATCAGGCGTGTCACCAGGGTAACAAAAGAGGTCGTCCGAGCACAAGCAATAAGAGAGGAAGAGGAAGAAGAGGAAGTGGAAGGGGGTATGTAGGGGTAAAGGAGGAATAAAGCAGGCTGGCTTTCATCTCCTGACTCTCCAGCTGCAGAATGAGGCTTTTGCTTGCAGGAGATTTCCTCAAACGTTCCCTCCCCGCCAGCTTTGGGCCCTGCGAGGGGATAAATCAGGGCTTTACCCTGCCCAGCCCAGACACCTTAACAACCAGCCACACCAGCACCAGACAAAAGACAGAAAGTACAGCCAGGGTAGCAAGCTCAGGCCAGAGACGGCTTTAGCTTCTCTGGGGAAAAAAAAAACAGATTGGTGGAAAATTAAAGGAAAAAATAACATCTCAGTCTCAGTAAGGTGCTGTTGAACTGTGAGTACCCTCAAAGTCGTAGATGCCCTTTTCACACGTGCACTGTGCACCTGAAATTATTTAGACATTACCCTGAGGGGCTGTATGTGAGAACACGAATGTCCGAATCAATTGGATCAGACATTAAACAGACTTTACCCTGCCAGCTCCCGAGTACAAAGTCTGTGTAATGTCGGACTGAGCCCATGTGTGACCAGCCAACATTTGTATGTGGGGCACGTGCGGGTAGTAAATGAGCTTAAACGTGGAGCCTATAGCTGTGCTTCCATCAAAGGCTTTTGGTATAGTACTTCTGGAACCAAAAGTAACACCTACAAACAGGTACCTGGCTCCTAAACATGTTTAGTATTTGCAGTGCAGACAGTACTCTGACATGTGGGCAGGTTTGTTGTCACTCACTGCTCCGTCCAGGAGCACTCCCTGTATTTCCTTGTTGTATAAATACGGGGTTGTGCACTGACCCCTTTGTCAGGGAGGAGAAGGAGTTTAGTGTTGCCAAAATGTACCGGAGTGAAACGGCGACACGTTTTTCTCTCTAAATGAGGATTACAATACATGCAGTTCATATAATCTGGTCACAATCATATACATTTTTTAAATGTTTGAAGCTCCACTCACTACTGAACTGTCCTCCTAGAGAGACAGTAAAAACAGATGGAGTGGTCGGAGTTGTCATATTGAAATTGAAGGGGTGTTGATAAATTTACGTTGTCATCTCATGCATTGAGTAACATTACAAGTAAAAGTTCCATCTTAAAAGTTGCCGGCAGTCAGTCCAGTGAATTAAGTTACTGTCTCTAAGTCTACAGCTGCTGCTAGAGGCTGCAAAGCATCCTTTCATTTTACAGTTAGAGTTTAGTAATGTATGAAAAACTCGTCATGGTATGAACAGTGGTGAAAGCAACCACAGCTCAGTTATAAGCACCAGGTGTTGATTCTCTACTGACCAATCAACAGACAGCAGCGTTTCTAGCTCCACCTTTTAGTTCCAGATCCCAAGTTCCATCTCACAATGGAAAATGAAAATAATGTGTACCGAACTGAACTGAACTGAACTGAACCAACCTGGGGGTGGAAACACCACAGGTTCCATATTAGCCCCATGCCAATTGGCTACAGAGATGGGTTTACTAAGTGGGCCCCACATGGGTACCAAGTGGATATGGGACAAAATTAAGTTTGCCCGACATATTGGCTGCGAGCAGGCAATTGCCCGGGGAATTCCCAGCAAGCAAGTGGGCATGTTGATGACGTTTCTATCATGAGGCTCAATCAAAACTGGAAGAAAGAGGGTCATTTACACCAACAAGGCTGAGAAAATGTCTAACTGGACAAGACAAAATGAAGGAACTTCTTTCGGAAAGGGCAAAAGTTGAAATAGTTTGACAAATTAAAGGTTAAGCAAATTATTCAATTGTTTATGGCCAAATTACAAACTGGCCAAGACACCGCAGTGTAATCTACGTCATGTCCTGTCTCCTGCACCCTTTCCCCAGGTGCCAACCCTTACCATCACCAAACAGAGTATTTTTAGAAGGTGAGAGCACTTCTGATACAGAGAATCTCCTGTTGTTGAGCTACATGTGTGAAAGGGAAACTTTCCACGAGGAAACAGCTTAAGCGTGTGAAAGTCGACTGGAGGAATAACACTTCTCTTCCAAAGCTGATTTGGTGTGTTTATGACGGCAGAGCAGGGAGCTGCCTAACATGCTACTCCACAATCTACCATAGGTGTTATATTGGGCAGAAATCCTGTGAGTGTGAAAAGGATGGCGCATGATTCCTTTACTCATCACAACATTTGGTGAGCCCTCACATACTGTAAAATTGTTAATCAATTATCAAAATTTATATGTATTTATTCAGGTTTTTCTATAATATGCCACTATCTAAATCGAACAGTTGCAAATAGCACATTGAATACAGCAGTACAGTACAATGTGTTCTGTACTTTATACATGCAAGAGACACAACACAAGGATATACGGTATCATTAAATTCTGTATATCTGCATCTATATCCAAACAGAGGATTCACTAAAAAGGACTGAAGTGCCCTGGCAAATACATTTAGGAGGAAATTGTTGTTATTGTTGCCAGGATTTCATTTTACTTTGACACCAGAGACGGGGCTTTCACAGTCCTATTCTTTCCAAATGTTAACCAGGTGCTTTGAGTTTTCAAAACATAACCATAAAAATTGTAATTAGGCTTCAGCTGCCAGGATCGTGCAGAAAAAAACCCCAAAACAAACACAGTAAACATTTTGCAGATGTGATTTAAGGTGCAGTGTGTAAACATTAAGGGGATTTAGTGCCATCTAGTGGTAAGAATTGCAGATTGCAACCAGCTGAAACTTCTCCCAGTTAGAATTGCTTTAGTGTTCTTTGTCATTGAGGTTTATACTGGGAGCTGAATTATCCGCAGAGGTCTCTTGCTCTCCAAACAAAACCTTTAAAAACAACAAATGAAGCAGTTTCACGTTACAAATCAGTGTTTCTCTGATGCTGTTGGGCATATTGAAGTCCAGCAACTACAAATAGGAGCCAAAATATCCGCAGCGATCTGTTCCTCTCCAAAATAACATGGACCAGGTAAAAAACGCTGAATAAAGCAGTTTTACGTTAAAAAATATTTGTTTTTCTGATGCTGTGTTGTAGGTCGCAGGTGGGATGCTCGCCCAGCACCTGCTAATGTTTGCTCACTTTTTCTGATCCAGATGTTTAGGAGGTTTTTACTGGGAGCTGAATTATCCACAGAGGTCTCTTTCTTAAACAAATGGACCAGGTGATTTAAAACCGTAAAACACTGAATAAAGCAGTTTCACGTTAAAGAAAACGCTGTCAAAAATGAATTTCCTGTAGCAGAGGAGATGCTAATGTTTATTCGTTCTGAACTACTGTAGAAACATTGTGGTGCAACATGGCTATGTCATGGACAAAGTCCCACTTCCTAAGTGGATAAGGTAACAAAAACCCAACGATTCTTATTTTCTCAAGATTAGTCACTAAAGTAAACAAATGTATTTTATACAATTTATGCCACTATATCCTCTCAGTTCTACACACAATATTCCCTCATTAAGTTTATAGAAAATGTATTCTAGCTTGTATCATAGTAGCTACGAAGCATATTTGTAAATATGAGATGGCTGTATATGAGATAGGTCTGAGCCTTTCAGGCAATAAATAGAGAAAATGAATGCAACTGCATCAAATCTCTAAAAGGTTTTGACTTCTATCTGTACACTTTAAGCTGCAGCACATACTTTATGTTTAAGATGGAGAGGTTCTTGTCCTCCCAGTATTGGGTCTGACTGCCTGCAGTATGTTAGAGCAGACAGAGCAGCAGGTGTGGAGTACTGATGCCTTTCTCCTTTCACCGCGAGGACACAAGAGTGTGTCGGGGCTGGAGAGATAAAGCCCTCTCTAAAGCACAGAGAGAGAGAGAGAGAGAGAGAGAGAGAGAGAGAGAGAGAGAGTGAGTGTGGACTGATAGAGTGGGAGGCAGCCGGCCGTGCTTGTGGCCAAATCTCAAGAGCACACACACATGCACGCACACAAACACACATACACACACACACACACACAAAATCAATCCCCATTGATCACTCTCTCGAACTTAGTCACCTCGCCGCACACTCCACTTTTTTGTTGCAATACTTGTTGCACTTCTTCACTGAGAAAAAGAAAAAACTAAAAAAAAAAAAAAGAAAGAAAGAAAAGTCCATGTTCCACTAGAGTGGCCACACAAGATGAGTTCTGCAGCACTTCTGTGGCTCTCTCTGGGAGAGGGAGTGTATTTACCACTCTGCTCCAAGTTCAATATTAGGAGAGCCAACATGGTGCACGTTCCCCAGCCGATTGTGGCGTGTGCATGCCCGCACACGCACTGATACGCACACACACGCGCGTGCGCGTGTCTCTTGTCTCTCTGAAGCAGAAAGTGCTCTGCTGGCTGTTTCTGTGTCTCTCTGCCTCCGAGTTCTTTCTTTTCTTAACTGACCGCTTTTCTCCTCTTGTGTTGTCAGGGACTCCTGCTGGGCCAATTTAAAGGCAGCCTCTCCTTTTAATTTCGATAATATCAGAGGCTACTATCTGCACACCGCCTGCCCGCTTGACCACGAGAGATGTAACCCCGCCCATCCTAAATCATCCATCTAGAACAAAAGGGAGATAATGAGGAAGCTGGCGCGGAGTTGGTCTGAACCATTAAGGGCTAGGTTATGTGAATATTAGAGCGGAGCACTGGGGGCAACTAAGTGCCCTCGCCTCAACGACATGTGGGTCGTTCTGTCCTGCCCTCAGGAGAGGACTTACACCGTTACCTTGGCACTTAAATGTTGTAATAGCCAGTTCAACATTATGAGTGTGGTGCTAAATGGATGTGGTTAGAGGGGATTTTTACACTGTTATGTCAAACTGAGCTGATCTGAACGGTGCAGTCAAGGGAGTGGGAATATATGGGCATCTGTCAGTGGGGGGGGCGGGGACCATAGCAACATTGCAATGTCTGACAAAGTCTAGGCTATAAACACAGCACTTTATTTGCAGTTGCAACAGCAGGTGAGCTCACCTATTATGTTAGTCAAAAACTGTTAAAGCCTCTAAGAACCCAAATCACCCAAAACTTTCTCAATATGTCATTTAAGGTCTTACGTGCATAATATAAAGCATCAAAAATTCTCAGACATTTGCCTCAATCAAATTTGAAATATTGTCATTTTAGTTTTTTCACAGTTTCCTGAAGCTGGGTTGATTTGGGCATTGATATCCCCAGTCTATATTACATAATATTGATTGGCTATAATACTGATTATTGATGCAAAGTGTTATTACATGCAAAGTAGATTACAGAAACAAAAAAAAAAACATTATAGCATGATATGAAACAAAAGACGTTTTTGTTATCATGAGACAATATATTTCATTATATCGCACAGCCGTGGTTCCTATCAATGAAATCAGGAAAAAAACAAAAACCTCAGTGGCAGACATGGATCAAAAACCTCTGGAATAAGTCTGGAGGAGCAAAGTCAACAAAGCAAAAAATGTAAGTGTTGTGTTAAAAATGTATTATATTGAGCTGTGCTGGGACAACTTCTCCATGTTTCTTTTGCCAAAGTCCAAGTTTCTAACAGTCCTTCACCAGACCTCTGGATTAACCTTGTTAGTAGAAATAGTAGCTTAAGTAAGCAAGATAGTAAAAATAAGACGTCAATCATTCCATACTTCTTTGGTTCCGAGGCTTCGGACCAAACCGCACCAAAAATAGTTCGAGTCCTCTTGACTTTTCTACACTTTCAGCTGGCTAGCTGTGTGATGTTGGTAGGAGGTCTGGAGGATGAGATCATTTGTAACGACAATCACGCCTACACCGAGTAAATCAGTCAATCTTTTTTTTTATGGACCACATCAAGATGAGTTTCAATATTCTGACAATACCTGAGTGCAGGTCCATCCAACCCTTTCATGGAGTCACTTCGTACCACATGTAGCGGAAGCTCATGTGGAGAAGGGCCATAAAGTCAACCAAAATAATCAGTTACCCAGCAATGATGATCTAAGTTTGGCTGAACATAAGTCATCATAAGCTACCGGTTGTATCAGAGAGAGAAATGCTGCCCCGTAACAAGTCAAACCCCCAAGTGTGTTGAAGTGAGCGAGGGTGTCATTTACTGTGCGAGAATTTAAACTTTTCCTTTGTAAGAGCAAGAATGTGTTATTTTGTCTTTTCAGAGTTCCACAGTCTTGCTTAAAGTAAGCACCAAAATGCTCACATTAGGAAATGTAGCAGTGTCAGCATCCTGCACTTGTCAGAGACCTGCTGCTGGTTGATGCTTCCCTCCTGTTTGCAAAAAACATACCCAAAGCTTCAGACTTGTATTTAGCGCTAACAACATGCTCCATATAACTCCAGTCGCTTTAAAAAGGGGGATAATCTGTGAGAAAAAAAAAACTTCTTTTGTGGCTGCACTCCTGAGTGCCAGATAAGACTCCCGAGTTGATTTGAATTGGACATGACGGCTTCTCAGAACGGTAGCCAATTCACTTACCCCAATGAAAACCCACCATTCAAATCGAATGAGTCAAACGAGGCTCCGCACAAAAGCACCAATCCAACCGCCCACACTATTCTTAAAGTTAAAAGCTCTCTCATTCTCTCAGCTCCCTCTCCTCTCGCACTGTCTCCCACTCTCCCTCCATCCCATCGTCGCCTCTCTCTTCCTCCATCAGCCCTGACAACTCCATAATCTCAGCCAGAGTGACCTGTCCAGACCCTCTGTACCGGCTGAATTTATTGGAGGCAGAAAAAGAATGAGAACCTGTCACTCGGCTTACCCTGACCTCCCTACACCCTCTCGCTCTTCCACACACACAAACACACACACACGGGCTTACGTGAACATATTCCTATCCTGCACTTTGGTATCTTCACCTTTACCTACAGTTCCTGTATGAACATTCAAAGAACGAACGCAAATATCCCTCAACCCGCCACGCAAGCACCTTCTGATGAATCTTAAAGCAAAGCTTACAACTTGGATGAACCTTTCAACCTGCAATATTTCTTCTATTCTTTGGTCGGCTGTACTTCAGAATACTGTCTATTGACAAAAGTGATTTAACTATGTGTGGGGGCTTTCAACAAGGATGTTACAATGTGAGCAAAGGTAAATATAGCTACAGATGGCTGCAAGCTAAGTGGTTGGCACACACTCGACCGTGAATGCCTGCACTGGGTTCATTGCAACATATAATGCAAGAAATATATAATATTTTGATTTCCATTTAATAAATGTACCAGTGGCCTGCAGTTTAGACTAGAAATACACTATGCAGGAACATTAAAACTTAGAACCTCCAAACTACACTGCTGGTCAGAATCAGAAATTGTGGTAAAATAATGTACTTCCAAACAACAAACCGAAACTCCCCAACAGCATGTTATAGAGGGCACAACTTACTAAGTTACTAGTTATAAAAACAGAACAAGTACTACAAAATAAAATAGCTAAAAGTAAGACAAAGTAAGAATCACACATTGACACATTGGCGCATGCATACTTGTATGTACACTGCAAGCTACTGTACTATTGTAGAAGTGTCATGTTTGTTATAATGGAAATTCTTTAACAAGCTAACTAAGCTAACTGCTACCTGTCCAACAGAAAAAAGCTCAAATTTGCATCACTCTTCATCCCCATCTTGTCCTTTAGTGCTTACCAGCAAAACTATCCGTAAAAAAGCCAACCCCAGATTCACTTTTGTTTTGGAACAAGATTTGTCCGCTTGGCATTTTGTCAAAATTGCATTTTTCCTGGCACTATGTCCACAACTCTCACGGCTTTCTCTTGGATGCTTACGGTCTGTCACTTGGCAGCTGCCTCTTTTTTTGTCCCGACTTCACCTGCACACTGTTACTGACTGTGGGCTACACACCACTGCCCAAAGGTTGCAGACCAAAAACATTCAGAAAATAGCAAAATAAGAAGAAAATAAGAAATTTCAGGGAGACGGCAGAGTCTATACAGATAAATACGCCAACAAACACTTCTAGTAGGTCAATGAGTGAGACTTCTTTTATGTTATTGCCTATATTGTTTATGTTTTTGGAAAAAATCCTGCATGGTTTATCTTTACAGCCACCATCAGCATCACTTCGTGGCAGCTTATTCAATACATGGAGTCGAGGTTGAGTCTGTGAGCTCCGGGCAGATCCACCAATAAAAAGACTGTCTTTCACCTCCGTGAACACAGTTCTAAAACTAGCTAAGTGTACTCTGCCACAGCAAAGTGTGAATCACATTTACCACCCTTTTCACAGCAGTTACCATTTTCACCCAAAGGTAATCAAAGAAAAGATCTGAGGCTTTCCCAAAGAAAAAAATATATAAATAAAAAATCAATGTGCCTACATCATGTCATGGTGGTTTCTACCACTGGCCCACACTGGAATGTAAACTATTTAGACTTTTACTGCGAATGTGTGAATGCAGATGATAAATATAAAAACTAAATATAAACAAGGGGTCGACAGATGATCGGTCTGGCTGATTATCAGGGCTGATATTTGTTATTCTGCCGATTATCTGTATCAGCGTTTTATTTTAATCGTCAACAAAATTAATTAATGAAACAGTGTGCATATTACATTCAACCAACACCAGGTAAAGGAGTCTACTACACATTCAGAGAAAGTCTCAGTATGGGTGGAACTTTTACTTTGTAAAACTTCAGGGAGCTTTTTTTTTTATTCATTTTTTGTTTAAATTTTCACTGAAGTTGCAGGAAACTTGCTGTGTATGATGTTGAGCGTTTCAGTTTTGATTAAACATTTGATAAATGCATTTAAACGTAGTTTTGTGTTGGAGTTTGTTAGATTACTAATTCTGAATTTTGATAGAGATATTTTCATTTTTATTGTAAAAGTACTAACAATTGGTATCATATCGGCCCTAGAAATACAATATCAGTCGACCCCTAATACAAACGGCTCCTCTTAAGGTAAGGAAAAAAGCAATTTGATGTTTCAAGTGATTACACACTGATGACAACACAGTTATGAATATTATATTCCTTTTTTAACCATATATCCCACTAAATTTCCCCCTGAATTTCAAAAGCCGCATTAAGACACATTTTAAAAGTCAGCCTGCCATCACCTTAGGAACGTATCGAGGATAAAAAGACTTCCAACTCAGCTGGAGACAAACTCCCATAAAACCGCAGGTCTGCTGCAACTCTAAGTTCTTTTGAATCAAGGCTGAAGACTTTTCTGTCTGCCTCCGCCTTTTATTATATCAAATATTTATTCATGTTTTGCTCGGCACTGTCACTTTTATTCTACTATTTCATACCTGTCTTGTTTTTCTCTTCTCTGGCTCTTTAAAGGAATTTTTAATTGTACTTAAATATCCTTCTGTAATGTGTTTCTTTTTTGCACTTTGTCTTAATGCTTTTGATGTTTTATGTAAAGCACTTTGAATCGCTAAAATGTGCTGTATAAATAAAATTCCCTTGGCTATATCCTACACACTGGACCAGGGGTAGGCAACCTGTAGCTCTGGAGCCACATGTGGCTCTTTAGTCCTTTTCTAAGGACTCCCTGTGGCTTTGACAAAAATGACATGGAAATTAGTATGTTTTTTTGGCTGGAACGCAGCATGCGAGGCCAGCCCTATAAATGCAAAAAACTCTGTCCTGAAGTGGGTGAGTGAGTGAGTGAGTGAGTGAGTGAGTGGGTGAGTGAGTGGGTGAGTGAGTGAGTGGGTGAGTGAGTGAGTGGGTGAGTGAGTGATGAAGTTGCACCATTGGTCAGTGTGACAGTGAGGACCTGAACACAAGCTATATTCACAGAGCCTTCACTGTCTGCCAAACAGCCTCGTCCTGTATTACAAAAGATGGCCAAGCAGCAGGAATTTCTCAAAACAGTAGCCTTTAAAGAATGTATGATTGTAGTTATATAGATATTTTGTGTAGTAGTTTTGTGTGTAGTTAAGTGTAGTATTAGTTTTAACCAATTTTAGGAAAACTCATATCTGATGCAATATTCACAGGAAACAGTCTGCTCAAAATTCACCATAACTGCTAATCTAACATAACCGTCCTGCAGTAGGAAATTGGGTTAACTGCACAGTTTATGTGTTGCTCTTTACTGTCATTGTTATGAATTAAATATAACATGAAATATCCCTAAAATATGTCATCAGTTTACTCAATAGCAAAAAGGCTTTTCCTCAAATGTAATGTACGCTCCATTTTGAAAGTGTACATGTTAATTCTCAAGATTCTTACCGCATGCTTTGTTTTTATTAACATAATTTACTTGTACTTTTACTTTCAGTACTTAGATTAATTCAATATAATAGAATACATTTTGATACTCAAGTACAGTAAATATCAGATACTTTAACACTTTTACTCAAGTATTATTCTAGTAGGTGACGTTAACTTCTACTCAGTCTGGCGCCTTGGCTTTAGCAAGCTAGCTAGGCTAACTACGGGTCTCAAATCTGAAAAAAAAGGAAAAGCCTTCAGAAGAAAATAGAGAATTTAACGGTGAGACTTGTTTGCTTTCACCACCAAGAATCATAAATAGCGTGCTGCAAAGGAGCCACTTCTTGGTCTATTGGTTCTATTAACAAACACTCATTTAGAGTATCAGTAATTTTGAAAGGCTAATTTAGACTTAATAGGCTGTGCTACCTTCATTATAAGGTTCAGATACATTTTAAAGGTCCACACAGATTTCTTTTTCTTTTGTTAAAAATGTCTCTTTTGATAGTAAAGGTTGCTGACCCCTGCACTGCACCTTAAAAAATGCTATAACAGGAAAAACATGAAATTAAATACACACTTGTCTCCAAATTTTACTCACAAAGAGCTCTGTGTTCTTTGAAAAGCGGTCGGATTCAATGGAAACATGAAAAAAGCTGACATTAAAATTGCCTTTCCATTAGCATCAATTATATCTGGCTATTTCAAATGCCGGCGATAGAGGGCTGAAGAAAGAAAACACCCCCAAAAACAGCTTTTGACTCCTTGTTCCAGATGTGACGTTATAAAAGAGAAAGTCTCTGTCCTGCTGCTGAGCATGTGGTTATTATCAGCAATACTATCATTAGTATCATTATTATGTTTCATTTTTTTCCCACTGGCTGCCTGCTGTTGTTGCAACTGGTAATTATGGTGCTTCTGATGGCCTTAAGCCTCCATGAACCGTCATTTCAGCACTACTTTCTCTCTCTGCATGTCCTCTCCTGTATTCTGTTCACACTCAATCATTCACTCGCTCGCTGCATCCCCCTCGTTCACTAAATGTTTCATATCTCATTCCTCTTACAGCATTATTCCCTCCCTCCCTTTTCAGATGCGTCTCCCCTGTACTCCCTGTTCACTCATGTCTTCTCTCTGTCCTTTATATCTCTTCATTTCCTCTCTGCCAGTGCTGAGCAGTCACCAAGATTGTTATTAGTGCCAGGTCCAAGCTGGCACTGTAATCAGACCCCTGGAATTAGCAGTGGGCCTACTCTGGCGGGCAGGCACGACGCTGACAAAACACTGTAGTTATTATTGAGGCTGCTGCAATGTTGCAGCCCTGGCAGGAAGCCGCTGCTCCCCTCAGAGCCCTGGATCTTGATGGGCTTTGCTAAAGAGGAGCAATGAGAGGTACAGCAGGAGTATAGGCACCCACCAGGGGCTAAGGGATAAAACACACACTGGATGGCTACCAGTGGGAGCAGTCAGCGGCACACTTTTTTGTTGTGAGGGTGCAGGTGGCACTTAAGCACTGGGAGCGTAGCCATATTGGAAAGACAATAGATTGGACATAATGGGGACGTGTTTTAATATTGGGGGATAAAGATAGGGAAGCAAAGCCTGTTATACTGGGACAGGGTGTAATAGAAATCCATTTACTTGACAATAACAAGCAATTTGGTGTCACTGTGATGTGCGGCTTTGGGTTTGATGAAGGAGCCATGCTAGTTTTCTATCCCAAAGATCAAAACATGTCTATTATTTCAAACACCAACACTCCCCATGCTCTGAGCACTTTATTCACCTACACTCCGCAGCTTTGAAATTCAACTCACAGCGGTTTAATGGATAGAGTCAGTCTCAGGTCAGATTGCTTTCTGGAATACTGTAGATTCAGTGAACTTTCTGAGATTGATCTCTTCTGGATCAAAGGCACCAATTTGATCCCTCAAAATGATCAAACTCTGTATATTCTAACGGTAACAATTCAGAAACTACACAGACGTCTTCAAAGGCTGTTATTGATCTGTTTTTTGGAGTGTGGTGATGACATAAATAAAGAGCTGCTGATGAACAGTCAAATCTGCCCAAACTTTATTGTCTTCAAGTGTAAAAATGCACATTTTAACTAAGCATATAAATTATTCATATGTCCAGTGTGTAGGATTTTGGAAATATACTGGCAGAAATCAAATCTAATATAATAAGTGTGTTTTCTTTAGTGTACAATCAGCTGAAAATAAGAGTTGTACTGTTTTTAATAACTTCCAGTACTGTTATTCAATAATAACTGGCCACCATGTTTTGCAGCCACTTTTTGGTGAGAACACAACAAAAACACTGATTTTTTTTTTTTTTTACATAAAACTGCTTTACTCAGGGTTTTTACTAAATCACCTGGTGCATTTGTAATGAAGAGTAAGAGACCTCGTGGATATTTCTGCTTCCAGTAAAAACCTCCTGAACGTCTGGATCTTTAAGGGTGAGAAACACTGATTTGTAACGTGAAACTGCTTTATTCTGTGTTTTTATCAGTTTTATTCACCTGGTTTGTTTGTTTTGGAGAGGAAGAGACCTCTGCAGATAATTCATCTCCCGGTAAACAATGAAATTCAGCTGGTTGCAATGTGCAATCCCCACCACTATATGCCACTAAATGCCACCTTAACTATCAAGCTTTAAATCAACTTATTTTTCTTTCCATCTTAAGAGCTAATGAAGTCTTAAATTCATACATAAAATATTAAAAAGAAGTGATGCCATGATCTAAGGGTTATGTTATACTGGTGTTTAAAATAATCGTAAAATTTGAAATCAAATAATATAATCTTAATAATACACAAAAAGAGATACACAGAAACTTTTCAATCCTTTCCCTTTGTTTCCATTCTTACTTTATCTCCCTCACCCACCAGCTTCTGGTGGCCCTTTTTGCTATTAACTGTAATTTCTCTTTTTGTGCAATTTTGTTCGGTCATGGTTAAAGACTGTTTTTATTTCCTGCCGCTCACATTTTAAGTTTAATTAATTTGCCAAAAAAGAAACAAAATGCACAATAGACAGGTTAAATATGAATCTGACTGAGGGAATTATCTATCTATTTTCTAATTTTTATGGATGTCGTGATAAAATTGTTATTAGAACTCTTTTGGCCATAAAAATCATGTAGTGAAAATCTGATATTGTACCCTACTATTATCACCTGTATTTCCACTACCACCTCACAGCAGGGGAAAGCAGCGCTGCTGTGTTCCTGCGTTGTATGGCCTGTCAGGGCCAACCTGTGACACTCTGCTTAGCCGTCCTCTCAGCAGTTTAACTCCTGCGTGTCTATGCTGGAGACTAGAGAAAGCTCTGTCTTCAACAGTCTCTCTTTGTGCAGCTCAGTACGTCTGCAGCTTCGCCTTGAATTTCGGTGGTTTGGAGTTAGCTTCACTCCTGTGTTCCTGTTTGTGCTTTCACATACCAGCCTTACTTTACTGAGTCTCTTTCAGGCAGACTGGATCTGTGTGAAGTCACTCCTGATACAAACTGTATACCTTCCTGCTGGTTTTGCCTCATGTAAAAAGCTTCCCACTGGTGCACCAGCAGCAGGATGCTTTTATTGTGGAGAAGTAAAAAGAAATGCAATATGTTCATGCCACATTAGTGGAGCTTCATTAGCGCAATAACCCTGATTAGTTGCCTTGCACTTAACTCTATGAAACCTGGAGCGACAACACTTTTGCTGCTTTAAGACATCTTTCACTTGAACTCTGAACAAGCTAACGCAATTTCTTTCAAGAAAAAACACACAAATTAGCAACTTGGTAAGAAATGTTCCAGAAACTGCAAGAAATTAGAAAATAATTTTTAGAAAAGCTAAGGAAAAATTCCGAGGGAAAAATATAAAAGCTAAGGAAAAACCGTACTTCTAATGTCCATTATTACATCATGATAATTAGGATTAAAATTATGTCATAGAATTTTTTTTTTAAATTCATTTACTCTTTTTCATTTCTTCTATTTGTTCCTAATTTTTGAGTACATTTTTTTTTCTCATTGCCTTCTTTGCATGATTTTGACAGAAATAAGGACAATTTGCTTAGGTTTCAAAGAGTTAAAGCAGATGGAATTATCTCTTGTTTCCGTGTGAAAATGAGATCAAATGAGTTGTTAAATGGAAATCTCATGCCTGTGGCTCTCAGACTGATTGGTTGGTTATTAAACAGGTGGTGTTACTTACAGCAGGGCCCCTTGCGCAGAACCTTGATGCGTCTCTGTGTGTTGCACTGGGCTTTCTCTAGCTCGCACTCGTTAGAGTAGGTGGACGAATCGGAGCCGCAAACAGGCGCCACCAAGGACGGACAGTCCACTCTCTTGCAAACACACTGAGCCTTGCCCGGGTCAGTCTGGTCACGCTCGCATACAGCGCCAAAGCCACACAGCATCCCTCTGCAGCCTGCCAGACAGGGAGAAAAAAAAGGTGGAGGTGTTAGGATTGATACAGGAACATTTCATCATATGGGCATATTGCTCTCTATCAACAATTTCAAGGTCAGTCACAGAAACGCAAAGCTGTCTGACCACAAATTTGCACGATGCAGCGTTCACTTCCTCTCAGACAAGTTTTCATGAGTTGAGTGCAAAGAAAGTTTTCATTTTAACACCAGACAGGCATGTTGGAACAGATTCATCTCAATATGCATCAGCCATTGGGGTCTTTGTGCAGAACTCCACACAGTTCAGCAGCACAAATGCATCAGGGATTAAATGTGATCCCGCCGTAAAGCAAACAGATGCTCTCAATTCATTCCGGGAGAATCTGTCCACCCATGCAGAGCAAGCACAGTGTGTTGTTGGGCGTGCTGAGACTATCGTGGAATTAGGAAAATCTTCAATGTCAAAAACTTTTAAAAAGTCAGCATCAACATAAAAAATCAAATAACATACATCAGGCTGATTCACAGTCTTGTGGACAGTTTTTTTTCCCCATCCTCTGAAGACGCTGTGGTCTTTGAAACATCAATGATGCACCGTCCAGGAAAACACGCAGGGACAGCAACATGAAGACACACCAAGGTTAGCCAAACACTTCAAGGCTACACAAGTCAAGCAAAAGCAACTCTTTGGACTTTGATCCTATGCTTCCCACTGACTCCACGGCTTTGATCAGGTGAGAAAACAGCAAACCTCAAATTCTGTCAGAGGCTGCTGAACGCACACAGCAAGCAGGGAGTACCTGTGTGCGTATGTGCTCGTGTTGTGTGTACATAACATCAACTTAGAGAGTAATTCACCCGTGTTGTGGCAGCTACAGCTGCTGTGGCTCTGTGCCCACTTTTAGGGCTGTTGGGCAGCCAGCTGGTGTGATGTCCTTGCCTCAGCACTGTGAGAACGGGGGGGTTAAAAGAGATGGCGAGCTCTCACAGGTAGCCAACCTGATTGGAAATCAATGGACGAAAGCACATAAAAATCCACTTTTTAAAAAAGTCCTCTTGTTTGGAGGGGGTGAACGGCCAGTGTCACTGCTGAGGATATACATGTCACACACTCACACACACGTGCTCACTCACAGCTATTTCTTATCAGTGGCTCCCAGGCCAAGACTAAATGCAAGGCGGCATGTCCGCTTGGATTCGCTGGCAGGGTGGCTTTTGCGGTGCTGGACAGACAGACGGACAGTGTGTTAGACACACACACGCACGCACACACACATACATAAACCTCTGTGTCCCATGTGCAGCATGGACAACTGGTCCAGCATCTGCCCAAGCCATCTCATTCTGTCTTGCCCCTCACACTGAAGCACAGTGTGTAAATGTGTGTGTGTGTGTGTGTGTGTGTGTGCGCACGTGTGCGTGTGCACACGGAGTGACAGGCGAGGAGGCTGTTTTTGACTTGCCCACTGTTCCCTGTGGGAGAGCGCCTGACAGCTACCTGAGCTCACTCTCTTTTGTACCAGGGGAAAAAGAAGTGTGTGTGTGTGTGTGTGTGTGTGTGTGTGTGTGTGTGTGGAATGCATCTGTATTCCTGACAGCGCGTGTGTGTGTGTCTGAGAGGTGTAGGCATTAGGTGTCTCACACACACACGCAGCCAGGTGCTTGCATGAAGGCTGTGTCATGACTGGCCCACTGCTCCGGCATCACTTCTCGCCTCGCGCTGTGTGTGTGTGTGTGTGTGTGTGTGTGTGTGTGTGTGTGTGTGTGTTTGTGCATGCAAGTGTCAGCGTGTGGCTCAGAGGCGAAGCCATGCGCGCAGAGTGACAAGAGGTGAAATTCAATCGAACTGTGTCAGATGTGTACAAGAGAGAGGGAGGGTGTCTGATAGGATGACAGGAAAAAACCACACAGGAGACACAGGCTGTGGGTGACCAAACAGCGTTCTGTCTGTGGTTTAAATACATCACCTGTGCTCCTTAGCAATATGCAAGGTGACATTCATAGTTACAAAGTGAATAATAATAATAATGTTGTCATGAAATTTACTCACAATATTACAGATCTTAAACACTGACAGCGAACACACCACCCGGAGAGAGAAAAATCACGCATGCCAGCGGTGGTTTGTAAGCAGATCTCTTCTGCGATGTTTTCCTATAAGAAAAAATCTCCCTCTCGCCTGGAGCACAACTGACTGACAAAAGGCTGACACCAGAGCTGAGGGCTCTGTCAAAAGGAAGGTATCAAGTGAAGGCCCTGAACCGAGTGTACAAACTGCATACTTATGTACTCGGAGCTCTTTCCTGGGAGAAATCCTCCTGGTACCCGAGAAGAGATACAGATGACACATCTGATTTCTCAAGAATGGGAAGAAACCCTCGGCAGTCAATGTGAACGGCATTATCTACCAAAACAAAAGTACAACAGCAACAAAAACTTTGTCAACAAAAAAAAATTAGAACTGGCCCTGACCCAGTTTGATAGACAGGTGATCTGGAGGAGCGCAGACACAATAATAAAAACAGCGAGGATCCTGTGGACATATCCTGAAGACAGATAGGCAATACTTTACAAAAACAACAAATGTGATCAAATGTTATCTTAAGGTCGCCAATGCAGAAGCTTTTCCCACGGGTAGCATTCACAACTCTGGTGTTATGTGTCCAATTATTGCCCTGAAATATACGGACAAGAATTTACACATGTAGAGGTACCTCTGGAGATTATTGCTTTTTGTCTTTGTTACACACACAGATATCTGATGATTAATGATTAATTAACGCTTTAATGCCTAGATCACTCTCAGTTTTCTTGTGCTGCATTCAGACACAAGCATTTAAACCTCCTAATCCTGAGAAAATTGGTTTGATTTTCTTTTGAAAACATGGGGGAAAAAAAAACATAAAGAGCAACTTTCAAGAAACATCCTGCATAATGCTAAAAATTAGTAAAATGTGACAAAAAATTACCTGTAAATATTGTTAGATATTATAGAAAAAACAACTAGAGTCCCAAAAATGTCCAAAATCTAGATTTAGAATTCTTATAAATAGATATAAGATTATTTTAGCACTTTCTTAAGGCTATTTTGTATTATTATTATTATTATTATTATTATCATCATTAGTATTATTATTTTCCTTATTTTCAGGTAATTTTCTTGAAACATTTACTTGTTAATGTTTTGTTTTTTGTTTGTTTTTTGCTTATTTTCAGGTAGGTTAATTGTAACTTGTAACATGTAACTTTTGTTCTAATTTCTTGCAAATTTTTGGGCAATTTTTTATTAGTTGCTTATTGCCTTCTTTCAGGTTTAGACTAGATTTGATTCATAATTGCATGTTAAAAAATAGACTCGTTGATTTGATTCGAACTGATGCAAAAAAGCACAAATTGGCACATAAAAAATGCAGGAAATTAGTGTTTGAAGCTCAAAACTGGAGTTCCCCCCCAAATTGCTAGAAGAAAACCTTTGGCCTTGGGTGGCTGAGTGTATGTAAGACCTGATGGTTCAAGTTTTGATGACTGTAATTCCCACAGAATGTTTATCTTAGTTTTACAGCCATTGATTAAATGTTCACAGCCAGGGGTTTTCAAGGTCTCAGGTTGTCACATGTCCTGTAACTGTTGTCACAGTGCTTCTCGGGGGGGGGTGCTTCACCCCCATGGTTGATGGTTAGCCTCTAGGAGTCTTAAAACCTACATTTTTAACAATCCCTATGAACCAGTAAAGAGCAGGGATTTAATATGGGGATTAACATTTAGTGGAATACATTGATTACCTAAGTGCTAATTGTCCCTTAAAAATGTCCCTTAAAAACAATTTAACTGCTTGAGATCTGGATCGACATCACTTCTTTGTGCTGCATTCACACGCCTTCACAAGTACCCTAGGCAATTTGGTCTATTGAAAATATGGTAAAAAGTCCATGAGCAACTTGGCAAGAAGTGTTCCAAAAATTGCAGGAAAATAGCAGACTGGGAAAATTATTATTATTTTTACTAAAAATGTCCCCAAACATATTTGTTATTATCGTATTTATGTTTATAATTTTTTTCAGTAAAAAAAAATGTTATTATTAGAATTATAGAACTTTTTCAGGTCATTTACTTAATTGTTTCTTTTTTCACTAACTTTTAGGTAACATTCATATACTTCATAACGATTTTTTTTGCTCATTTTTCAGTCATTTATTCTCAAGTTGCTAACTGCAATCTGCATGTTTTGGAAAGAAATAAGGGTTTTAAAGGGTTAAAGAAAAACTACGGCACTGAGACAAATTCAACTTTAAATTTGTATTATTTTGATAGCTGTCTGAATTCTTATGTAAATATCTTAGAAGAGTCCAAGCCATTACAGTGCCACTGGATAACTATATTCTTAATCCTGAGCATATATATATATATATATAGGCTAACATAAGATATCAAAATAAAAGCTCTCCCCCCCATCTAAGCCTGGAATACTAAACGTCCATACAGATGTGTCTGGATAACAGATGTGCTTTTAATGAGAACAAGTATGCTGTGGCAGTGGGATAATAGGCATGACCTTTGAAAATTCTTTCCCCTCACTTGAGTAGCGAAAGTAGTGCAGATTTTAAATGTGGACTCTGTGCGTGCGTGTGTGTGTGTGTGTGTGTTTGTGTGTGTGTGTCCAACAAAGTCAGCTGGTGTGTCCAAGCAAGAAAGTAGCTTCCAGCTGAGCTGAGCTGATGACAGGGAACATTATAAAAAATAAATGCCTTTCTTAATATGGAGTGGTTGGCTGCACCGCTCTGTTCTTCCCCTGTGCACACTAGTAATAGCTGCTGTGCATTATCTCCTGCTATATTTACTACATTTAACAGTTTGGTTTTCTTGATCTAGTTCAACAGTAGAAACAGGCCTACACCGACAGGAAATTCATATCCTAGTGTTGTAAAATCTTGCACTTACAGTATATTCCTGGTTGCATCTTTTAAAAGTGCTAGAGATACCTCAGATCTGTTTAGAAAAACAGCATGACTGAAAGCTTGGCGACTCTTTGTGCAAATGTCTTTTTGAGTAAGTGTGTGTATATGTGTGTGTGAGCATGCTTGCCAGTCCATGTCAGTGTGTGTAAGGTAATCTCCCTGCAGCCCAGCAGCGTTTAAAGCTTCACTTCCATGCTGTTTTTTTTTTTTTTTTTTCCTATTTGGGGGCTGAGGAAGAAAATCCCATTGGGGAGAAAAGACAGCATGTCCAGTTTGCGCTTGTCAAGGCAAACGTCTTGTACAGGTAACACTCGATCCCGTGCTTGGACGGCTCATCCATTAAATATGACATGGTGTCGGAGCCTTAAGGATGCTCTCAATGCGTCAGTGGGTTATGAAAGGAAAGGGATCACACTGTTGTGATTAAAGGCACGGTGGAAAAATGTCATGGTTTACGAGTTGAAAGAAAATCTGGCATAGTTCTCTGGTGGCAATTTTCCACTGCATCTATTGCCAGTTCTGACGCTTCAGGATTCAGTATGGGACTAAGACACATTTCTTTGGTGGATCAAAGCACGTGTCATTGTGCAAAATTTCTTTTCTGACCATGTGGACTCGACACATTTAGCACGCTGGGGCCCTGTGCTTTCAAATTCAACCCTGCAAATAGTATTTGAGTCCATGCATGGTGGATGAAAGACACACAGTTCGTTATGTATTATCTGCGCAACATTTTGTGCTAGTTGCTTGCTTTTCAACATAGATTCAGACAGACACAGATTCAATAAATATGCCCCCCAAAACCAGTGGTTCCATTACTCTGAGATTGCCTCTGCTCTGTGAAGAAAATGTCCCCACAGCCTGTGTTTGTGCTGAAATGCTCTATCAGTTTCATTGTTTTGCTGCCTTGTTGCATTCACCTCAAACAAAGTGAAAGAGGGAGAAATGGACTGTCGTGGCGAGCATGAGCGCGTTCAGACCCAATAAGGCTTGACAGAATCGCCTTGACAAACTCAAAATGGCTACTTTAAGGAAGGAGCACTACTCTCTGCAGGAGGGAGGGGGGGTACCTGTCACGTTTTTGAATTATTTCACAGCTGGGACGGGAAATGGAGACAAGGAAGAGAAAGCGATGGAAGGAAAGGTGCGCATGAATAATTAACAGTGCTGAACTTTACATGGGTGACAAGAATAGCGGCTGAATCGCTGGGACGGCCAGGGCGGTGATGCACAAATGGCGTTGAATAACCCGCTCAGGTGAAGCCAATTGTGGCGTGATGAGATTAAATCAGCAATCGGTGGCTTCAACATTGACTAATGACCTACCGACTGTCAGGGAGTCGGGAAACAGGAAGTTGATGGAGAGAGATACAGCTCGGTGGCGTCGAAGCGACATGGCATTAATGTTGAATGAGTCTAAATTCATTACGCTCTAGCACTCCTGAGGGACGTCTCCCACTTACTTCCTAATAAAGGGAGCCTTTCTTTTCAGCTGACGCTAAGTAATACAGATGTGCTCCTCGGCCCGGCCGGCTTTTAGCAGCCCTCTCCTCTCTCTGTCTCTCTCTCCTCCTCTCTATAAGAGGGCTTTAGACTCTCTATCAATGTAGTCGTGCCAGGAGACCTTCGCGGTGAGGGGACAGGTTGCTATGGCAACAGCCGGTGATGCAATCGGTGCAGAGCAGCTTGCCTCATCAGGCTGGGAGTGGAAACTTTCTGTCATGCACACAGGTGGTTTATATATGTACACACACAACTTCTATATGAATCTCCTGCTCCCGTTTGTCTTTGAAATTAAGGTTACGTTTTTATTTGCTATGAATGTGCGGTTCTCTCCATCACTTTTCCCCGCGCTAAATGCTGCAGGGTGAGAATCTCATTTTGAAAATCTAATTCTCTAACTGTGGCGTGTGCAGCACTGAGGCTATAGGTGTGTAGGTGTGGAGAGCAGCAATATATCGGAGCAGTATTGATTAACAGTTGCACAGAAGTTCTCTTCCTCGCTCGTCGATATGATTATTTACAGCAAAGAGTCCAGAAGTCATGTACAATGCCATGGCACAAAAAAAATGAATTAAGAAAGAAACGCAACAGTGGGCAGCAGTTATACCTGGTAAAGTATCTGAAGGCAAAAAGCAACCCTACAAGGCTCCAATCGATCTCGGTTAGTAGTCCTCAGGGGACCAATGCAGTCAATTATTGATCTCGCTGCAATCATACAACGCCCAGCGTGAAATAAAGAAAACATCTGCTCACAAAAGAACGGCCCACCTTACTGGCTCAATATGAGAAAATCGCTTCTTTAAACCGGTTAAATCAAAAGAAGGCAGGAAAGAATGGAGACGCTTTCAAAAGGATTTTTCGAGGGAAACAACTTTTCTCTTGTCCTGCTTTTTCAGCCGCGCTGTTCTTATCAGGGCAACGGCAGAATGAACAAATTGACGAAAAACAAACTGCAAAGAGCGTTTATTTTCCTTGGTGCCTTTAGCCGCGGTTCCCTGCTTGAAGATGGAGGGTTTTTTGAGTGAGTGCGTCGTTGTGTGTGTGTGTGTGTGTGTGTGGAGGCTGGTACAGTATTTTCTCATTCCCCCACATAAAGGGGGCAATCAATTTCCCTCTCCTCCTGCTTCCTGAATGTAACACATACGCTCATCCTGCTGAGCGCCTCGGCCCTGACCTGGCTAACACGTAGGATGAACTTGTTTACCACGCAGCAGCTTTCCACAGACTGGGAGATGAAGTTGGAGACAAGGCAGAGTCAAAGTGGGAGGGAGGGGAGGAGTGGGAAGACCTTTTATTAGAAGAAGTACTGTATGAGAGAGCGAGAAAAAGGTGAGGGGAGGTTAAGGCAAAATTTGAGAGGCAGAGGGAAAACAGCTCGAATCTCTCCCAGTTTCCACACATGTGCCTCACACAATCCTGCAAATCAAAGAAATCCCCACCAGCTGCAAATTCTCTGAAGACTGTGGCAAAATAATTGATGCAGAAACAATTTCCTCCCGGTTCTTATGTGCGAAAAATGAAAAAGAACGCTTCAAGTGTACACCCACTGTGCGTGTGTACACAACCGGCTTCAAAAACAGCATGGTTCGTTATGTTCATTGCCCTTATTTACACTGCTGTATCAAAATCAATAGGTCATAATTTAAATATAAGGCGGCTCAGCTTGTTAGAGGAGATCTGCTTCTTTAAGCCTCATCCATCAGCTTTTAGATCTTTATATTTTCCCTGCAGACTTTGTTGCTCAGTCACCTCAGCCACTACTGATGCTGAGATTTTGTCGTTGCTATTTCGAGTCTCCCTTGGCTATGGATATTTTTTTTTATTTTAATGAAGTCCCTCTGGCATTAAGTGTAAATAAAGAAAAAAAAACATGCAAAAGCTACAGTGAGCATACACAAATATGTTCTCTGCAGGTTTGCTTAATTTGTTTTGGGCGAGTTCAGTTTCTTTGTAAGTGCGCCAGCAGTTTTACACCTACACACAAGAAATGAAGGTGAAATAGTTATTACTGTTACAGTGTGGTTAGAGACAGTCCTCCCCAAAGAGAACAATAGCATCAAGTGCCCCCCAAACAACATATGTTTAAAGGGTGACTGGTATTTTTTAAGCTGGCCCCTATTTCCCCATGTTTTTGTGTGTAAGTGACTAATGGAGTCAACAAATTTTTAAATTGGTATTGAGAGAGAATCTGCAATGCAAACAGGCTGCAATGTAATATTAATGAGCAACTGAGCACAACAACTTACGTCCACTAAAAGTCCACTCACAGGTTTAAATAATTATAATTGACACTTTTATGGAAAATATGCCTGCAGACATAGATCTGTAAGAGTAAGATTATTTTTGTTTAACCAGAAACAGCCCCGAAATTGCTGTTGCCAAACCCAACAGAAAATATCATTCTCCTGAGTTTAATTTAAAGTTGACAGAAACAAAACAAAACTTACAGAAACTGTCTTGGTTCATCTTTACACTTTTCCAACAATCAGCAACTCAGGTTTGGTCTGAATAACAATTTATTTTACACATTTAGATGTGAAAACATGCTGGCTCTAAAATGACTCTTTATTTAAATGGAGTCTGGTGGGTATGCCGAAGGCCATTTTGGAGTTGTTTCTGGTTGAATAAAAATGATCTTACTCTTTAACAAAAAGGTTTCTCTCTGTGGGGTACTTTCCGACACTCAGAATAATAATCTGAGCTTGGTAGTGAGAAAAGCAAGCACTTTTAATGGACTTAAAATAGTGCACAAATGCCCCAAATGGTTACATTGCAGCCTGTTTTGCTGCTGCAGGCTGCAGTGCACTTGCTCAATACTGGATCAGTTTGAAAAATGGTTGTCTTCATTAGTATCAAAACACATTAAAATATGGTTCTGGTTGAAAATGACCAAAGTTATCCTTTAAGTCCATGTAGGGAGGAGGTCAGGGTGGTAGGATGGGTCAATAAACCAGCGGACTAACACAGAGGACTGCTGTTTATTTTCTGTTTCCAATTGATAGGAGCTTCCTAACCTTGACAAGCTAAACAAGTTGTTTTGGGGCCTAAACCCGTCAAAGTACAACCACAGCATCATAAGAGTGATACTTCTATTTCTCATCAGTATTTTTGTAATAGTTTTGACAAGGAAAGATAACTTTTATCGACACGCCAATTGAGGCATCAGATAAAAAAAAAAACCTCTACAAACAAACAGGGACAATTGATTTATTTTGTTGTTTCATTTGGAAGATTCTGATCTTTGATCATTTTTGACTTCTTAACAGATAGATATCCAAGAAACAAGGTTTAAGATTGTGTAATTTTTGTATATCAGCTCTTCACTATGTAATCCAAATGTTTGTGTCAGTGATCAAGACGGGAAAAAACAGTTTGAAACCTATTAACTTTTGACTTATCAGGTAAAATGTCTTACTAAAGTGGATGAATGTCTTCACATCAACTTACTTTCCTTAGAGCAAAGTGGTCTCTCATCATTTGCCTTCTGCCATCGACTTTGTATGCATTGACACCACTTCTACATTTTATTTTTTTTGGCATTCAAAACATACAGCAAATGCATTTTTCACACCTACTTGAGTGTGAGAAGTTACTCCAAACCCTGGAGCAGATCCTTTTTGTTCACTTTGTGTGGCCGTGTGAGAACACAGCGACTGCCAAAGCAATTAGATTGAGAGGTTTTTAAAATACATTTCAAAACCAGCCCCCAGAGCTGTGTATGATGTGGAAGCGTGATCAGCCTGCGATTCTACCCTCATATATTGTGCTCATAATGGGTTATGCACACTGTGATTTATTGGTAATCTGTTGACCCCTGTTAATTTAGCCTGGAGGACGTGTCTCCTACACCAAGTGCTGGATCAATAAAGGGTCTCCATAAGGGTTACGATTAGTCATGGCTCACTTCAAAATCTGCAGTGCAGTAAACCAACACCTAACTACTTGTCCTTTCATGCAGCAAATATGGGTGTTGCAATACCTCAACATCCATCACCATCCACATACTCAAATTACCAGTAGCCACGTCTCTTGGAACGAAACACTCTCTTCCACCCTTCACGCTATCGTTTGGGTCTCAGAATACAGCAGGTGCTGTGTCTTCATAAATCAGGCCGGAAATATGACAGCTCTTGACAGCTTCGAACATCTGCCTAATCACGCTTGTTATGGGAGAAAAATACATGAAGGGTATATGAGGAAAAACACTCGGTTGTTTGTCTCTATCAGGCAGGGACAAGAGCAGCGGAAGAAAACAGGAAGGAAGGAAGGGAGAAAGACATCTCGAGAATGTCACAGCAAAAGCAATCAACGGTGGGAACTAGGCTTAGGCGGTGTCATAGTATTACAGTATACCAGGGTATTTAGAAATCCCAAAGCTATGTTTTTCAATACTGTCATAAATACAGTACAGGCCCTCCTCTTTCTATTATAAGCACACACCACCAAAGCTTGTCTCTACTGGTGGAACAAGCAGCTGAGCTGAAAAACACTGCGACACGTAGTGATGGAGGGAGAAGTTACAGGACTGTAAACAACAACAGCAGAGAGAGATGGCATGTTTGGTTTTTTTTTACATCTAACTTGGTAAGTTAAGGATTTTTTTCAACCAAACTAGAGCTGGTGATTGTTGGAACAGTGAAATTAGTAACTAGATCACTAGCAATAGTAACCAAGATAATTTGGGTGAGTTTTATTTTGTTTTTGTTGAGTTTGAATGAAGTGTGTTTTAGTATGACTTAACAAGGCAGTTAGGCCTCACCAGTCTTTTGTGACTGAGATAAATTTAAGTTCAAAAGGTGTACAGGTGTATTTTTCTGTTTTATAAAATGTGTGTGAAAATATTCTTTTCTAAACCTTTTGTGGGCTTCTATAGTGTATTTATTAGTCTGAAAAGTGAAAAAGTAAGAAGCGCCACACACTTATACCCAGGGTTCCCACACATTTTTACGAATGAATTTCAAAACTTTTCAATTTCATGACTCTTTTCAAATGGTTTAAAATGGGAAGGCCTGTAAACACGCACTTGTCAGGCATCTGCAAATAAGCACACTGATACCGCCTGCTATATTTACACACAAGTAAGACATCCCTGCCAACAACTACCTGCTTGCCAATAGACCAGACGGGAACATACAGGTACTTCGCAAGTCTGCACCTCTTTGGTTCTAATCAATGGACATGAAGCACAGTACAAGATTGCTAAAATAGAGCATATTTTACACAATGTAAGACGTGTTTTGGGATTTTTTTTGTTTTAAACAAAAAAGATTTATTTAAACCTTTGCCAAAAAATTCTGTAAATTCCAACCATCTCCAGGCCTGGATAAAAAGCTTTACTAATTTCAGAACTTTTCCAGGAATTTCATGACTGTGGGAACCCCATATTTGCCATACGGCGTATACCCCCTGTAAAATTTGAATAAGATATGAAGGTATGAAATATTAAAGATCACCCAAGCCTAGCGGGAACTGAACTCAAAGCTTGGGAGTCATCACCAGTAAAAGAGAACTGGAATAATCATCGCCCCCCCTTAGTTGGGAGGTTACAGAACCTTCTGAACTCAACTCAGACCTTCCTCAACTTAGAAGCTCCACTTACCCCTGCTAGCGTTAATAGCACTTTGCTCAACCCATACCGCTTCACAGGAAACGCAATCCTCCAAACCCCCATCGGTCTTTGCTATTCTTAATGAGTCTCATGGGGATTTGAACCAAGCTGTCTATTGGCAAGAACAAACTTTTCAGCTTCACAGTGTTCCTGTTTTTCCACTTGTCTTTCCGAGCTTCCCTCCGCCCCAATCTTATCAATAATGGAGGCGTTGGTGACAGAGCCCTATTCTGTCACCTCACATCTCCTCCACAGACTCAGCAGCAGGCAGCCAGAGATGCTCCTCCAGAACAGATTACTGCTAGTCTGCAATATACATGAAGAAAAACCAGCATGGCTGCCAGTGCGCTCCTGAATTCAATTATTCAGCTAAGCCAGTATTATGAGGAGAGGAGCCCTCTTTTGTTCACGTCTCGGAGCCCGTCGTCTGAGCTTACCGTCACCTCGCAGAGACCTGTGATGGACTCGAAACACAAAGAGTTGATTTTTATAAAACACTCACATACACACACAGACACGCTGATAGTTTGTTATGCTCGCTAATTGCAAGTGGGCATTGTGTGGGAGTGAGAGGGACGGTTTCGCACAAAGAACGACGGCCACACGGACATGCAGAGACTGGATGCAAAGATGCGCGCACGCCGACACGCACGCAAAACAAGCGGACATCACACCAAAGTGCCAGAACGTCAGCTCGGCTTCTCCATGCCCGCGTTCGTGTGTTCAACTTTCCCTCACTCCATCTCTCATCACCATCGTCAAATGTTTCATCAGTGTTGCATTTCCTCTAACTTCATACATTAAAAAGCTGCATCAGTGTGAGTGAGTGAGGGGGAGGAGGAATAGCAAAGGGTAAAGCTTTGCCTCTCTGTCACCGTTATCCACAGCATGGGGTTTCAGGCACATTTTTTCTGCTTCATTTCCACTACACATCACTCAAGTATCCTCGAGAAAAACAGAGAAAACTGGGCAGCCCTGCCAACTTTGCACTGAGCCAGTCGGTGTCACCTCACAGCCAAAGCCCCGTACCTGATTAGGAGAGATATCGCCAAAAAGTTTTTAACGATTTACAAGATCAGGTTGTCTAAAAGTTGTTTTTTTCACCCAGGATGAGGTACAATCTCGATCTACCAAATGCCAAAACAGAGCCTCAGAGTGTTGTGCTTGGCTTCATGCTGTATAATTATGTGACGTTGCCTCAGACAAACTGTGGGACCTTCTTTCTGACAGCAAGCACTTCATAACAGGTCTGACTGAGTTATAGATGTGTGATTTCTTTTCCTTTTGTGTATAAAAAGCAGAACTGTCCAGCTTTTGCCTCATGCAGTCAGTCAGCTCTGTGTGGGCGTTAACAATCATAACTGCATCCACAGCTCCGGGCTCCAAACAATCCCCACACTGTAAGTGGCCGTAAACGAAGCGCACCGAGTAAAACGGATGTAACTGGCTAAGTTTGCTCTTTCAATCAATAAGTCTGTATTTTAGCCAAACATTAGGAAATTACTCTTGGACTACAAATCAATAATGGGCGATGAGGTGCGGCCCAGTGTCCCGAAGATTTACATTCACATTGGACAAATTTGCAGCGTAAGATTTCCATCCAATGCCAATGTTCAGCAAGTAGTGTGCCCTTTATGTATTGAGATGGAAAGTAAAGGTGTGGATATTTTTCTGACAATAACACTGAACCTAATTTGGGGTTTTGTGGATTTGTCTAAGGCCTTTAAAATGCTGACATTTTTTTCATTATGCATTTGTAGTAATTTGCATCCTGTTTAATATGGTTAAGCCAAAAACTTAGATAATGTTCTTTTTACAAGAATATGTATCATTTGGGTAGTTGAGTTCAATATCTTGAGATCATAAATAAACTGAAGCTCACTTCTGAGACTGTTCCGTAAATCTGTTTCTAATAAATTATAAATATAGGAACTTCTGATGAACCCATGTGTAGGCATAAAATAACAACTTGTGGTTTGGTACCACACACTTCTAATTCAAACTACACTGATTTTGGCTATAAACTGCCCACTTCGAGTACAGACATGGATACAGTTAGTAGAGTTTTCCAGGGATGGCATTTTTCGTGGGCCGACATGGAAGTAAGTTTCCCCCCGGTTTTCTTGTCTAAAAGCCAATAGGATTTTTGGATTGGATTTTGGATTACTGCATAAAATTACCACAGTGGCAAACAAACATTTACAAGTTTGTTCAGCATGATAATCTTCACAAATGAACATCACTTTTGTGATTTTTCAAGCCTAAATGCAATCACTCAATCAATCTGTTAGCAACCACCTTTTTTATGACACATAAAATGATTTCCTCCATTTGATTTGATCCATTTGGTCCGATAACATTTTGAAAGACGTAAACCTAAAAGGTGCTAAAGAGCAATTTATGTTGGAAATGTCTTTTATATTATCCAAATAAAAGTCATCTGCTGCTTTCAAATTTGTATTAAGGGAGGGGAGGACAAAGTGTTCTAAACATTGAGGAGGACGTGTCCCTTCCATCGCCCTCCAAAATCTATGCCTTTGAGTAGGAAATTTTGTTTTTCTTGTTAAATCTAAAAAAAAATAAACCATTTTCGAACACCAAGACATTTTGTGATAAAGTTCCATAAAACGAACAGGACACAACTCCAGGATTTTTCTTTCATACTAGGCACTGCAATGTTCTTTGTGCTGCAAAATAGCAGCTCAAATTACTCTCTGAGTGCTAGTTGGAGTGTTCAGCATTTGATGGTTTGAACATGTGACCACTTCAAGTCGCTCCTTTGAATCATGGAATCACTATGCCAGTTATTGCCATATGACCAAAATTCGATGTTTCTGGTCGCTCTTGCCGGAGGGAGCTGGAGCCACCGGCACTATCCTTTAAAGTAAAGAGCTGAAGAGGAAGCTGGGCCTCCATGCTGGCTCCCGCTATGGAGAGAAGAGGGTGCTCCGTGTTTTTTTTTTTTTCCAGGATTGCTGGAGAGAGCCCAAGTCAGTGGCAGATGGCAGTAGGATGAGACTCAGAGACAACCTGGGGAGAGCTTGGAAGGCGAGCCAGGAAGCGGCAGCTCTCAAGTGCTGAGCTGGTCTGCACTGGATAAAAGGGAGGCGGCCTCCTCCATATGCTCCTCATCGCTGTGCCTAATCACAATGAGGTGCCCATAGACTCATTGCCGTGGTCACTGGAGAGACTTCGAGATAGTTGGAGAAGGAATTAGCGATTTTGCAGGCGAAAGCGTGTTGAATTGTGTTTAAAGTCGGAAATGGAGCCAACTAGCCTTTTGCCAGTTGATATTAGTGCTACCATATGGGAAAAGTGAAAAAAGGACGGGGGATCCTACTTGATGTCTCAATTTGGAAGTGAATTTGAGATCCAGGAGGTAAAGGGCATTATCTTTGCCGAAAGCCTATAGATTAATATTGATGTGCCTGGCTAAAAAGCTCCTGCAGGAAATATCGAGCGCAAAGTGTCTCCTCATCATGAGGAGTTGATGAAAGCGGCTCCTCGAGGGAGATGCCTGGGCCGGCTGAGTTGTGGGTGCCCTAGTTTTGCACCCGTCCATAATGAACCCCATGGGTTCACTCCGAGCTGTTTGCAGGAGCACCCTCCCTTGGTTGTTCTCCTGCTTCAGACAATGCACCAAGCTCCATCACTCCTCCATTTCCCCCTCCCATCCCTCCATCTCCTTCACTCTCTGATCAATAGCCCTGACCTGCCAATCGATGTGGCCATACATCACTTCATTTTCTTCTTCTCCTCCCTCCCTCTTTCCCTGGCAACCATCCCAGTGAACCAGCAGGAAGAGAAAAAGGATGGGTGGAGCGATGTCATCGTAAAAAGTGACCTCCTCTCTCCTCCTCCTCCTTGGTTTACTTGTTACCGGTCCAAAGAGAGTAAGGAGGCAAATAGAGCCTATTAGAGGCTGTCTGTATTTCAAACAGGCTCAGCTCATTTTAAACCCTGTCACCATCGCTGTCCTGCACACACACACACACACACACACGCACACACACACACACACACACACACACACACACACACACACACACACACACACACACACAAAGGGAGTGAATGGGTAAATGATAGAGGGGGAAAAAGTGCCTGGCGCAGATTCAAATTTATAGGCGGCGTCCAAGCACTGCCAGCTTTAGCGTTAGTATTATAGCACCACGGGCCCCCACCAGCCGCTGCTGTGGAATTAATTGCCGGTGACGCGAAAGTAGCACAAAAAGTGCCACGCTTTTGCGCTTTTCATTACCATGTCGGGAGTCTTTCTGTGAGGCTTTGTAATATTTTCTCAGGGAGAGGGAGGAAAGGAGGAAAAAGTAGAAAAGGAGGAGGAGGAGGAGGAGGAAAGGGGTGCGGAGGATAAGTAATATGGAGCTGACTGGAAGAGTGTTTAGCTCCACTCTGTTCATTTGTCTTCATTTTCTCTCTTTGGAACGCTTAGCCCATCCTGACCCACACCACTGTGGCTCCACTACATAACAGCTGCGCGCGCGAACACGTAAGTGCCTGCACCTACTAGCATGGGCACGGGCACGCAGAGGCACACACACACACACACACACACACACACACACACAAATAAACACAAACACACTTGCAGGCACTTACAGTATGCAGATTTGCACATATGCGCTAACATTCACAATCAGAGGCAGGCAGTAACATCATACTGTGTGAACCAGGAGATTCCTGATTATGTATGCCAGTAAAATGAAGTGTGAGGCAACACACACACACACACACACACATCTGAGAGATGCACCAGGGCCAGAAGTTTATAGAAACGGTTGGCAGGCTGATAAATAGGCTTTTGGTTCCCAAATTTGACAGAATGTTCACCATATTTTATTTGTTTATGATGGGATAATAATGATTTTGTGTAATTAAGCCCCATTAGAAAGTGATAGAGAGGGATGGAGGAATATTACAAATTTCCGTATGGCTGTCTTTATCTGTCAAACATAGATCCACCTCAACTGTATTTCACTAAAAAACGTGGCAGTTTTAAAATAAAATGAATGGTGATAAAAAATTGCATTAGCTTACTATTTTAGGTAACACATTTGCAGGGAATATATTTAGGAACAAGATGTGCTCTGTCATTTCTTAGTCGCACCAGATAAGAGCAGTTCTCCAATGTGGAGATGCAGTAGATGATTTGGGCCTAAAAGAGTCTAGTTATTCAGATTCCCATTATAGTTTATTTCTGGAGAGCAAAACTGAAGCTGAAAACTTAACGAAATCAAATCATTGTTTATCTCATATTTCTTTTTTAAACTATTATCCACTCTAAACTGCTGAGTGAGCAACAAGAATGAGCTGCAGAGGCTGAACGGTGTAGGTGTTTATAGGCAGCAGAGATTACAGTTAAATATTTATAAAGGTGACATTAGAAGAGAGCACTGGGAAATATCAGGAATAAGGAGAGCCACGTCTTCTAGGAATTCAATTGATATACAACTATTATGAACAGCATATGCATATTAAGGGAAATGTAATACCAAACAAATCATGTTTTCTATTACAGTAACATAATGAGGAAATTATTTTTAGTTACATTTTCATTTTCCATTTATCCAAAATCTTGGTCTCTCAAGTCTTTGTTCAAACGCTTTTTCTTAAATTGTAACCAAACTTACAATCTTTCCCTAACATAACCAAAGAGCATACATTGCCAGGACCTAAGACAGAAGTCTATGTTATTGCACTTTTTATTAAAACATAAGCAAAAGCACTATTTTCCCTCACCTTTACCAAAGCACTTTTGTGGCCTAAACCTAAAACAGGAGTCTGGACATGAACCTGCAGTTCTGGTGTCAATGTCCTGCACTTCGAACACCCCCCATCCTCCCTAACCACCTCCATGTGAAGCCTACATGGTACATGGACATAGTGTTTTGTTACTTGAAAGAAAACATAATCCACGAAGCAATTACATTGCCACGTTTAAACGTAACGTAAGCTAGACTGTTTATAAGAAGCGCTGTTGAAAAATATGTAGTGTTCAGTTATATTTTGCAGCGTACTCTTGGAGTGCAGAGCGTGCTCTGAGCACAGATGGAGCAGCAGAACATCAGGAGCAATGAAAAAAGACTTAACCATTCATTCTGCTATGTCTAAAAGTTTGCATTCACTCACAGCAGCTGCTCCTCTCATCCATCAATCTGATCTGATCAGCTCTGAATGGATCAACAGATCAATTATCCACCACACAAGTCACAAACTTTAGAGAGGGGACACAGAATATTACAGGGATACACACGCAGTTAAAACAACAATAACAAAAATCAAAGTTTGCTGTTGTTGTTGTATATATCTTAGAAAAGATGTGGATAGTGAACCCCACAAACATGATTCACTATATCAGGGAGACAGATAAAAACAATTCTTAATGACAAATTGTGCTGAATTACAGTAGCTAGTGGAACAGTGATGTTAGAACTGTGGCTCTTGATTCTGAAGCTCAGCATCCTTAGGGGTGCACCTATTAAATGTTCACCCCTTCAGAGTTTATAAGATCCCTCTGCTTCTTATCAACCCCACATTCACCCAAGAACAAGATTTTCACACCAAGGGGGGACGCATTTTTCTCCAACACAGAAATTTGGTTGTCACCAGTGCCAACTAAGCCAAACAATATGGTTGACGGCAATTTGGTTGCCCCAGGCAACTGGCCACCTGCTACTGTAGAGGCCTGCGAACGTGCCCTACATTCCCATGTGTCTTTGAATGTGGCTCGGCATGCCTGTGGATGTGCTTATCAAATGACACCATGTTCCACTCAAAATGCACTGCATATTTCCTCCATAATAAGACATGTGTTACAACAGCCTGAACTGCAGACAGCTGGGCTGGACACTGCTATACATTGGGATTCATTCGAGCGGATGTACTTCATTCTCTGGTGATGGTGGGATGATTTTTGTATATTAAACAGCTTTTACTGTTAAAGTGGGTTAGGTGATGTGAGTTGAATGGGAAAAGCTGCGCACAACAGTAACACTAATCATGCCCATTTAAACTCTTGCCTCATGGTCTAATCCAGGCCTCTTAACTAACATCTAAACATGCACACCCAAACATACACATATTTTTTCTGTACAACAGAAAAAATATGAATGCATTAGCAAAACCTTCATTATGTGAATTCACATCTCCATTCATGCACTGCACAGGCTAAAGGACAAAGGGAGCTGAGACTGTGCACTGCTCTTTAATGAAGCTCTCTCTGAGGTGCCGTAACACCACAGAGTGGAGGAGACTTTGCCTAATGATATCATTAAAGACATAGCGCCATTGGACATGCATGCGTGTGTGTGAGGTGAGAGTGGCGGCTGTCTGGTTCACCGCTGCCTGTAGTAATGCAATAAGATCCATTATCTGGTCTTAACAGCCCAGTGAGGTCTGTGTACCTTTATATTGATTGATGCCTTTTGTTTTAGCTCGTCTCTCCTCTGGGACATCAGAGGCCAAGCTGAGCGGCTGGAGAGCAGCCCTGCAGCTGGTAGGGATTCAGTGTCTGGTTCAAGGACATTTCAGTACAACAGATGTTTGCTGAGACGTCAGGGCTGGTTGTGGCGGCGTAAGACAGCCTCCTTGAGCCTTGTAATGCATCGTGTATTTGTACAAACACATTAATTCAATATAAGTGGCTCTAATATAATCTGGGTGATAAATCTAAAAGGTCTGAGCGCTGACGTGTGCAGTTGTGCTATTAAATCTGCACTCGACAAGGTTAACTTCCAATCACAGCTTCAATAATGTGATAACTGCGTGATCATTTATTGCTCCCTGTTGGGGAACTCTTTGCTCAGGCCACAGTCTGGAGTCCAAAGGGGTTCAGTGGTTTAGTTGGACAAAAAAACACGTTACTTTGTAATTTGTTTTATACTTTTCTGACATTTTAAAGCCCAAACAATTTATCAAATAATTAAGAAAATAATCTGGAGATAAATCAATAATGAAAATAATTGTTGGATGCAGCTGCAGTCTTTTGATTTGCAGAGTGGAAATGGTTGTAATTTCAGTTCCTATTGAAATGAAGGTCTGATAGTCATTTGACAGAATATTAATTGGCAACAATTTTGAAAATCAATTAATTGGAATTTATCAAGCAACTACAATGACAGCCTTTCAGTTGATAACTTCCTTGTGCCAGTCAAATTGTAGTCACAGTTTATATCCATGTCTGTCCACAGTCATATGTGGTCATGACAGTTTACAGTACTTCAGATATGGATGTTGCTGCAAAAAGCTACAAATTCAAAAATATGGATGCTTCATACACATCCTAAACCTGACAACACAGAATATCTATACAATCAGCACAATTTTAAGGTGGACACCGAAGATTAGTGTCACCAATTTACCATTTTAACTAAATGTCTCCCTTTCTGTTCCTGAGTTATGGAGTTGAATAACAGCCAGAAAAGTGTTTTTGACCTTTTGGATAGAAATTGTCATCACTAAATCATTTTATCCTACTAGACATTTGTGTGAAATTTTCCTTGGACCTTGACCTTGACCTTTGACCACTAAATTCTAATCAATTCATTCCTAAGTCCGAGTGGACGTTTGTGCCAAAAATTCCCCCATGGCCATCTTGAGATATCGCGCTCACGATGGCTAAGGGGGGAGGCATGAAAATGCCAAACATTTATTGGTCCCGACTTTTCTTATGTAAAGATTTCTTGCTTCTCTATTTTGTATCACAATAAATTAAACATTTTTGGGTTCTGGACTGCTGGATAGACTAACAAGCAAGCTGTCACCTGGGGTTTTCTCTTACTTTCTGACATACACTGAACAATTAATTACTAGATTAATCAATAATGAAAACAAACTTAAGTTGCAGCATTAACTTAAGCTGCTGCAGAGAATTCAGAAGTCAAAAGATATGCAAATAGTACTTTGGGTTCAGCATTATGTCCATATACCTGCAGGTGTGAATTTTCTATTGTTGTAGACCATGTTTTTCATTCTTTCTAAATCTTGGGAGTCTAGACTCAGAAGTTCAAAATCACATTGTAGGAATTTTAACAGCTTTTTGCATGAAGAATGTGTTTTTCTGCATATAATACTAAAATGTAATTGTATAGCCAAGCTTTTTTCGGAATAAGAGCATTTGCTCAGCCTGAGGGGAGCCTTACAAATCAGTAATAATTGGTGGTACTCTTGGGAAAATCAACACCTGTGTGAAAATGTGTCAATTGTTGGAGGATTAACAGGTAGCAGCATTGAGACGGAGCTACATGAATGGCATTTGAGCAAATATATATGCTTCTGTGTAATTATGTGCCTCTCCATAGCTTCTCTGACTCTCTAACTGACCATTACTGGTTGATTTGAGTGGCTGAGCGTGCAAGACACTTTGACAAAAGTTTGCAGCAGGTGAAAACAATTGTGCACGTGTTCGCACACACATACTACACAATCTGACGTGGCAGTTAACAACCAACATAATTAATAGCTGTCACAGTGTTCCCCTGTACGAGCCAGTAGTTTCCTGTGACAGCTAGAGAGAGAGAGAAAGAGAGAGAGAGAGAAGCAAAAGCATGCTGGTGCTGTGTTAATGGTGTGGACCCTGGAAAATTAACACTGACACAGGGCAAGTTGGAATGTGTGTGTAAGTGTGTGTAGGTGCGTATTGTGGGTTGTTTTCAGTTTGTGGTGCTGGTACTGCTACAGTGACCTTACTTCAGGCTCAGTGGACTTACTGTGTTGCAGTCACTAACACTGAAACACAGGGCAGTCAAGTGTCGTTAATCAATTCAAATGACCACAGACACCAATGCACACAACTCCATTTACATGCCCACAGTGCTGCTCAATCAGTTCAATGAATCAGCTGGTTACTGCGCTATGTGCTTCAATATGGTGGAAATCATTGTCATAATCTTTTCCTATATTGATATATACTGTATATCATGAATGCTAAATGTATGCAAAATCACAGTAATTCAAACATGAAAACATATTATCCAAATTTAATTCCATACGTTAAATTACAGCCCAGCTCTGCTATCAATGATTAACTTATATGGTTATTGATAACTAGTTTGTCAAATAAAAAGATCAGTTTCACAATAGAACTCTGATCCCTTGTTCAGACCCTATTGGACCAACTTGCCCCGCTGGATTTGGGCTTGGCAGGGATGTATTTTTCAGAACTTAACTTGGACTTGACTTGGGTGAGGTTTGCTATTTCATTGTGGGTTTTTTTGGAAGACCTTACAGTCTGTGTAATGGTTTGAACAATGTGCTGTGCTTCCATCAATCTATGCCGACTTCCGCCTCATTAATAATGACAAAAGTTACATAAGCTCTATTTAATATGTATGGCATTTGACAGTTTTTTGGCTGTACTGAACACTACCAAGGAAAATTAGCATGTTAGAAATCGATTCACAGATGTGGGTTACCGCATTAAAAGGAGTTAAGTTAACTTTAGCGTGTAATAAATGTTTCTGTTTATTATTACTTTATTTTTTAGAGTGTAAAATAGAATTTTTAATAGGGCACAGGCCTAAAACTGCTGCTGTGGTTTGGATCAGGTTTATTGACTAATATAAAGATGGACATTGCTTCTCCACCTCCTCCTACTGAACAAGAATGAAGCTAAAATATCCAAAACAGGGCTGCTAGTAATGTCATTTGGAGCCAGAGGTTGCTTGGCAGCGATTGCAGCTATATTAAGTTTGCTGCCCATACACATGTCCGACTAATCATGAACAGCACTACTGAAGACAAGCAAGCCAACATCCATCACCGACGTCAAACTTCCTTTTTAAAACATCAAATACCTGATTAAAACCAAACTTACCAGAAAAACAAAGACCTAAACAAACATCAGGTCGATAAGAACTACTTTAAATGACAAGAACCATCTTTGGGAAGAAATTGACATGTACTTTGAGTTTTAAGTTTGGCCCACCAGGGGGCAATTAAGATGTTTTGGCTTCACTTTAACTTTTTAAAAATTATTTTCTGACATTTTACACAGTAAAAAATGAAATGATTATTTGACAAAAGCAATCAATTACTGATGGAAATAAAATTAGTAGCTAACTGCTGCGCCCTTGACAACACTGAATTTAGAAACTCAGGATTGTTGTCAGTGAGCTGATAGAATTGTAAACAAGATGAATCATAAATGATCTCAATGTGGACAAAGTGGACAATTATAGCAGTAAACAACACACCATACAGTTAAGAAAAATCATATGAAAAAGAGGAGAGTTACTGAACAACATACAGCTCACTAAAAAAATTCTATTGGAAATGGATGAAAGAAAACTGTGAATCATGAGTTTGCAGCATTATATATATGAGAAGTATGACCTTAGAGGATAAAAAAGAGGAGTGATAAAAGAAGGCTGTTTATATCAACTTAAAAAAGGACCATCTAACGGAAAACAACACATTGAAACCGCTGGGTTTAAGCGAGCCTCTTCCACTCACATCAGTGACAATCTATTCGTCCATCTGTCGAGGAGGAAGGCTCGCTTAACTCTTCAGCTAGGTCTGTTTCTTTTCTCAATCTGCAAACACACACCAGTCTAGATCACAAATCCTGCACACTGCTTTAAATTCACCACAAAAGGGCAGGAATGGTTTAGGACAGCAATCCAAACTCTAGGAGAGCCAATTTTACTGCCTTTGCTGTAAAAGTTTGAATTAAGCTAAAAGCAGAGCTGGACGAAATTAAGTCAGACACTGTGGATAACTTTTATGGCCGCTGTATTCATCCAACAAAAAAAAAAAAAAAAGTACAATCCAGCAAACTGCCCGAACAGAACAGAAAAGCGCCAGAGCGGATCCAGATTCTGACTGAGCAGAAGGAGAGAGAGCTAAACAAAGTGCTGGATTGAGTTTGCAGCGGAGCTCAGATGTCAGGTAAATTGAGGTCGCTCCAACTGGCAAGCCTAACACTTTGTTGGAAAAGTGTGCAAGTCATTCAGGTACACTTACCCTCCGAAATTAGCTGTCAGCACCAGCCATAAACTTCAAGCATTAGTAGTTGTAAAGAGGCAAAGTTACTTGTATGAAACTGTGGGCGCAGATGGAAATCATATTACGTTGCTGTCATGATTTATGGGATACAAGTTTGCATTTCTCACTTGGACTTCAAAATAAAGGCACAGTCTGGGATGAGGATTTACTGTTTAAAGGTATATCAAACTTTTCCTCATTTAAATGTCTATAAAAAATTAGGCCAATGTTATATTTTGCTGAGTTGTGTGCTTACATTATCTGTAATGTTTCCAAATATGTTAATACCAAGAGAAAACTGTAATTATAATCATGGACACGGTGCATGTCATTTGCACAAGAGTCAGGGTTTGGGTTGTTTGCTAGAAGCTACCAAAAATGCACTTTTTACCCAGTTTGAAAGCACATTTTAATGCTACACTTGTTTTATATCTTGGTCATTTTCAACTATGCTTAAACTGGATGAGGGATTCTAAGCCAACAGACATCTGGATCTTAAGTTGTCAGTGCAACAAGCTGGGCAAACATTAGCAGCAGCTCAACTCCAGGCCTGCTGTGCCCAACAGCACTGGGGAAACACTTATTTTTAATGTGAAACTGCTTTATTTAGTATTTCTGATGGTGCAAATCGCCTGTTCCGTTTCTTTTTGAAAGGAAGACACCTCAGTATGTAATTCGGCTCCTGGTTAAAACCTCCTAATCATTTGAATCTGAAGTTATCAGAGCAACAAGCTGAGCAAACTCAAGTGGCAGCTTGGCTTCAGCCCCTACTCTGTCAAACAGCATTGGAGAAACTTTGTAATGTAAACTTTAACAGGAAACTTTTGTTTTCAGTAGTTTTACTGGATTTAATCACCTGGTCCATTTGCTTTTGAGAGGAAGGTGGATAATTTGGCTCCTGGTTAAAACCCCCTGAACGTCTGGATCGTAAGTTTTTAGAGAAAAAAGATGAGCACACATTAGCAGAAGCTGGGCTGGCCACGCCAATAGGAACAGCATCAGTAAAAAAAAAAGTGTTTAAAGTGTACCTTTTTATTCAGTGTTTTTACCAGCTAAAATCATCTTGTACCTTTGATTTAAAGAGGAGAAGACCTCTGCAGATAATTCAGCACTCTGTAAAAACCTTAGCAATGATGAACACTAAAGGAATACTAACCAAGAGAAACTCACTGCAATGACAACATTGCTCGATGTTTTGTTACTGTTTTATTATTATGTCCTCTTGTGGGAGAAAATAACGTATTGTATTCACGTTTACCTCTTTTACAAGCACTGGAAATCTTTAAACCTCTTTTAGAATGAGAGCCTCTCATACCATATACACACACACTTATTGAATGCCAAGTGAAGCTGTGCAAAACCCCCACTGCTATGCCCTGTGGCAAGATGGAAAGCAGGAAGGCAATGTTTGCTTCCATGTCCAGTGGAGCCTTGACTGCTGTGTATGTTTTTCTGTGTGAGGGCGCGTGAGATCCTATTCTGCACCGAGACAATGCATTCCAAGGTTTGTGTGTGCGGTGTCTGTGTGTGTGTGTGTGTGTGTGTGTGTGTGTGTGTGTTTGTGTGTGTGTGTTAATGGTCTGTGCAGCCAACGGAACAGAGTGGAAAGCTACTGCTGATCCATCCTCTCTAGGATACACAAACAAGCATGAGTGTGCGTGCAACAACAAGTGAGCGCCCGCAGGTGTGTGCTACCTATTCTCGGGGCAAGTTCAATGATGTGTATATTTCATCTGAGACCACCGAGTGTGTGAGGTCTGACCTGGACAGACGGGTGTAAGGGAAGAGATAAGATAAGCAACGGAAGAGCAAAACGATTAAAAAAAAATACACCTTTTGTATGATGTCTTTTAATTTACTCCATTACAGCGACACCTCTTTGTCAAAGAGGGTGTCAAAATAGAAATGGAAATGTGTGAACACAAATGCAACAGCATGACAACAAAACACGGCTCATTCACAGACACTGGTTTCTCTCCCTCCCCATTCTGTCCCTTTTCGCTCAAGAGCTTATCTATCACGCCCTGCACCAACCAATTTAAATGGAAAACACTTTTAATGTGCGGCAACAAACACATCGCCTGCAAACGAGACAGTCTTTTAAAACGTAGCATGTTTTATATATTAAAGGGCTTTTTGGCTGAGTGATTCAGCATCTCCCAATGTTAAACACATATGGAAACCCAGATAAATGCCTCTCTTTGTCTCCGCAGTCTCGCGCCTGCTCTCCATGCTCATTCTGCAGGCGCTCTGCTTTTCCTACCTTCGGGAACAGAGTGGGAAGAGAGAACGTGGGGAAGGTATTCATTTCTGAATCATCATCGACTCAACTGCATGATATGTTTCCCCCCGGAGGGCCCGCTAATGATCCTTAGCCCGAATGACATATGTCTGAGGCCGATTAGGACGCCGCATCCTGACAACGTATCAACAGGGATCATGTCAGGCTGAATTAGTTCAGCTCCAGTTAGGTGGGCCGGAGACAAGTTTGGAAAGCGAGACAGGTGGAAATACATCGCAAGCATGACATCATGTGTGATCACGTGCAAACATGAAGCCTGGAATTCATTCTTGTTTCATTTTAGAGCTGAGAGACACAGAAGTATGCAGGTGAACCTCACTGAGCAATATCCTGTCTCCAAACCTTCATTTTGGTTTTGACAGGAGCCGTCCTTGGCTCTGGAAAACATTACAGCATGTGTTCCTCCTTGCCAGTCTTTTGTTTTCTTTTCATATGGAGTGCTTGACTGAAATGATTTGGCTGCTAGAGTCTCACGCTGCCTTCAAGCTCTCCTCATAAGCTCCGTCTTCCAAGTTCACAAACTGTAAAATGGACACTGTAACAAAAGCCTTTTTTTTAATGTGGCTGTTGTTTTATTTTGGAAAACATGCAGGACTGAGCTTACTGAGAACTGCAGCAGAAAAAGGGAATAATGTGCATGTAATTTTTTCTTCAGTTCATTTTCAACAGTGGTGTACGTGTTCAAGGAGACTTAAATGCATGCACATAACAATAATAAAAAAATTACAATGTTTATTTGCACATGCATGTGTATAATAAAGTAAAAATATGAAAATAAAGTGTATAATTGTACAATTATCAATATTTCATGACTACGCAGTAACACAAAACTGATAAAAAAAAATTTGCAAAACTTGCAGAAATGTCACATTTGCTTTTTTTTCTCAAGAGGTATAAAACCTACAAGTACCAGAATGCACTGCACCACACCAGACCAAGAAACGCTTCTGGTGGGTAATGTAATGCAAACTCTTCTGTTTCAGATGATGGTGGCTGGCTGCCAACAAACAATCTGTTTTACAGTTCAACTGGAAGCTAAAATGTGTTTTCACATTGATCAACATTACTTGGTTTTACGGCATCATCTCAGTTATTTTCGATCTCTGTTTTAATTGTGCAGGAAACAGTATGGCGTCCACTTACTTTTATAAACTTCCGCTATTACAGACTTGGCTCTAAAATATGTTACTGTAAAACATTTTAGTAGAGAAATATGCCGTCTAGTAGCATAATCTTGGTTTATATTCAGCACTGCCTAGTTTTACAGTTTGATTGCATTTTGGTCTGAGTTTTGAGAGAGAAATAGGTTGTTTCCTTGAGTTGGTCCTCTGTATTGCAAAGAAATACTGATTAAGGGAAGTAAGAAAATTTGGATGATACTTAGAGTCCTTAGAGTGAATGTAAACTACTGTTTACTACTAAAAAATCAGCAATTAACATCATCAAATACATCCTTTTTGAACATTAATCTTTAAAACCTGTGGTCACTAATAAGATCACATCTCAGCAGCTCGATATTGTGTGAATTTTAACTTTATGAGTCATATTAACCATTTTGTCTGCTTGTTCGTTTGTGCTCGACGTGTAATTAAGATACCTCCAAAACAACTTGAAGGCAGAATAAGGTGACAGCAGTACGTGGGTTTGCTGCTGCTAAACTAGGCAACTGTGCGGAGAGTTTGTCATTGGAGACGAAGCCAGAACATTTCAGACGAGCAGCCTTGAAATTTAGATTGCATCAGATTCTCTTTCCATTTAATGGAGTGCCAGACTGCATTAACTTGAATCACTTATGCTAAATGTAGGGCTATTCATATGGTAAGTGGTGCTGGGTATGTGTTTTTTCCCCCTGTGTGAATTTATGGGTATCTGCGTAGTAAAGATATGAAAAGTAACAATTGCTTTCGCAAGGAAAAAAATAACGCAGAGACAGAGAGAGAGAGACCCAAGGGCCTTGTTGCCCATTATGCATGCAGCATTTTCATTTTCATACACGACAGCAGGAGATACAAAGAAGTCAGCTGGAGTGTGTTTGTCTGTGGATGTATATGTGTGTGCCTCACCGCTGGTTGGAGCATTCATTGCTGTGCAGGCAGTGTACAATAGGTACTTAGTTTTTGCTGAACAATTAATACAGAAAATGATGAAATTGTTAAGTGCATTATAGCAAGACCACATTGAGCTTTTCATTCTATTCACGTCCACTGACAATTTCTATTGTAACACTATCCCTGTCATTTCATAAAAAGAATTTCCCCATAGAACAGTGCTTAAGCCGCAACATATAAATCATCATTTCTAATAGCTCTCACCAAAACAGATTCACATTAATGCTTCTAATTCTTAAATGTGCTTGTGGGTTTAAACCTGTTAATGCACATGGTGTGTCTCTGATAAAATAATAGCAAAATGTAGTTTACTGGTAAATTAAATATGCCTCAAACAAGTCTATTGTGGTTTAGAAAAATTGAGTCAGGATTTAATGGAGAGTCAATTAATTCATTTTATTTTGAAAGCTGCATTAAACATTCTAACTCTAAAGGGGGTGAAAATTAACTCACAGAAATATCCCTCATAAACCACCAGCTTTTTAAGATGTTATAGCTTGTGTTAGCAAATAGAGGTAAAAGAAAATATTGATACAACTGAGTATCCCAGCTTTATGTTTTGTGATCAATTTTCAAAAACGCTACTGATTTTTAATCAATAGATTACAAGTAAAGATTTGTGGTTGTGGTTCATTTCGCGCTATGTTTAAACCAATCAGCAACCTCCTGGTCTGTAAAATGAAGCAAACGGAAATACCAAAAATTGCAGTTCCTAAAATGGCCACCTGAGGCTGGCTGCAAGAGTGAGTCAATCTCCATCGTCAACAAAAGTAAACAGGAAATAAACATGTTTACAGCCCGGTTTAAAGCCTTCTTAAACTCTATAGCTAACTTCACTGTTCATGACAACTGTCGAGGTGTGAATTTTTATATATCTCAACAATTTGTTGTGTTCTCAGGTAAATAAAGTTTATTGTGACATTTGGTTGTCTTAAAAAAATCTTGTTCAGCATTTGGTTGTACTAATGAGTTGCATATTCATTTTTTTAGTAAGCACATTTTGTTTTAATGGTTTTAGGTTTGTGTTTTGCAAGCGAAAATTAGCATTAGCATTATCACAGCTAACCATAGCTGTTAATGCACCCTGCCAACCAAGCTAGCAGCTAATGTTAGAGTTAGCTCAACCCTCTCATCCATATATGGTTGCTTCTGGCTCCAAAAATCCAAGATGGGGATGAACAAAATGGCAAACTTAAGGCTCCAAAATGGTAGTCCACAAAATGGTGATGTGATGGTGGCTACATCCATTATTTTACACAGTCTGTGGTTTAAACCCCTGATTGCTAAATAGCAGATCTATCATTTGCAATTTGACTCTTTCACTCCAACGCAGCAACATGGCGCTAGTAGATCCCACTTTTCTGATTGCATCAAAAAGAAAACCTTTTTCACCACAATTCTATGTATATGATGGTGTCTTTATTATACTATGACAATTTTTCTAAAATAAGACTCAACCGTATAGTCTATGTTCACCTAGAGAGCAAAAGCAGTGATGCTAAAACCTGCATGGAGATTCAGTCCTGGATGTTCATTCACAGTGAGTTTGGCAGTACTACTACCCCTTTCAAATTAATTGAGTCTCTTTTGGCCAGTATGTAAGATATCACTTATTTCAGGGTCTACTTATAAGACAGAATGCAATCAAGCTTGCTTGTTTTCAAACAAGAAAAATCATTAACCAAGGCTTTTCAATAACTCTTTCTACAAGGATTATTTGTACTGATAGTAGGTAAAGCTATCTCACTCATACCACAGTCATCTCATTGTCTACCCCACTGTGATCAATATAAACCTGAGAGAAATATCTAGGTTAACAATGCACTGTGAAAAAACAAGAGCCTAGAATACCTCCAACATACAGTAGAGGTCTATTTCTTCCCAGATAATATTTATTCAGTGCTCGTCATTGGGCTTTGTTAACAACACGTCATTTTTAACCTTCAGGGGATTGACTTCCAAGCTCTTACTCAACTCACACAATAGTTTACGATGTTACATTTCCACTCATTCAACACACACTGCTAAGCAGCTCCACTGCAGCAGCTGTGCAGTGCCTTATTCAAGGGCACCTCAACATAGGATGCTAAAGACGGGAAAACTGTTAGCAACTAACTTTTCCCTCCAACACTTCCCCATCATGTGTCAGAGATTCATGCCAGATACCTTTCACAACTATAGGATTGTTTGTCCCATTCCCATTCACCCATCCATCCATCCATCCATTGATCCACCTATCAATGTTTCTTTCTCAGTCCTATCACTGGCTGCAGACAGGAGTTTGTTTTGTTGCATGTTGCCATCACTAGCGCCACGTACCAATAGCTGATATTTGGAACTGATATGCATTTACAATTTACAATAAAAATCTTTCTGTCAATATTTAGAATTTGGAATACAACTCCAATATATGATACACTCTAACACAAAACTTTTTTAAAATGCCTTTAGCAAATGTTTAGTAAAAACTGAAACGTTCATCAAACATCAAATACATCATCATACATCACAAGTTCCCCGCAATATTTTTTTTAAAGTCAAGTGAAAATTTAAAGTCAACATGAGCAGAGGGTGTGTCTTCACTGCAGCCAATAATCTGTTGACCCCTAGGTTTTTTAACTATTATTCTGGTTTACCCTTCATTATGTGGCCCTAATGTGCACACACTCATTGATGCATGGTCTAAAATGCTAACAGCAGTGAGATTAAATGCACCTGCATGAGCTACCCTGGGGCCACAGGTTGGACCAGTCATGACGGCCGAGGTGTGTGTGTGTGTGTGTGTGTGTGTTGGGGATAGAGAAAGGGGCGGTGTAAAGGTCATCATGAATAGAACATGAGGATGGGTGGAGTCAGGATGTTCAATGTCCATCACCTCCCTTTAGATGATCTCCAGCTGGCTTGGGTGGGGGTTTGCGACTGGTCAGACACTGGTGTGTGTGTGTGTGTGTGTGTGTGTGTGTGTGTGTGTGTGTGTGTGTGTGTGTGTGTGGTGTGTGTGTGTGTGGTAACAAGGGTTCTTCCATATTCATGCTTCAACCTTACTCATATGTATTCAGCTCCACGAGACCATTAGATCCTGGAAATTGAGCTGGAAATAATGGGAGGTGACGTGGGGGGGTGGGAGTCTGACCTCCGACCCACACTTTGTGTGTCCATGCTTGGAGGGGGGTGTTCAAATAATGAGCCTTGATTGGCGTAGATGGTGTGAATTGATAACTTGCTTGCAAAAACATTTACAGCGATACAACACAGAGGGCTTCAATAAAAACAGTAATTCTCATAGCTGCCCTGTCGATTACATTTCAATCCAACTTCATCAGTCAACACACACAGACAGCGGCGTCTCGCTCACAAGAAGCACGAGCACATCTCAGTGTTTTGTCGCTCTGATATATTTTTTTAATATCCATCAGCCCTACACTGAATAGTATTTAATATCTTTTAAGGCAGTCAGGAACAAATCTCAAACCGTCTGCTCCTTAACTAAAATGAGACCAATCAGTAGCGGGGCAGGGCTGAGACCTGTCTGCAGTGGCAAAAATATACAGGAAATTACACCACAAAATGATACACAATCACTGAAAGAATCATTGAAAGGTTTGCTTTGTTTCTACAAAACTTTTCATCCATATGCAGGGCATGAGCAGTCTCCAATGAGCAAAATTTATATTCTTTTATTGCTTTATGCTTTTCCTAATCACATATTAGAACAAAATAACAGCTGGCAAAATCAGACTATTTTCCACTGCAAAACGCCCATAAAATGAACATAGCTTTGAAGTAAATGACAAAAAAAAAAATAATAATGTTTAATATTTTTGGCATATTTCTGGCAAACTTGTCTAGAATAACGGTGAACATGATTTGGGACTCATTTTAAGTGACTCCCTGAGAGTGAATGTAACGGTAAGAATGAGAACATCTAAGTGACGCTGCTGTCACATTCACTTCAAAGAAAGACTTTTCAGATTTTCAACCAGTTCTGTGTCATCGCAGCGTGGGCAATGTGCACTCAGTGTGTGGCAACACCTATGTTAAGTCTTCAGTGACTCTGGGAGCTTTTTCAAGTCTGAGAGATATCGCTGATGATGACATCACAAGCGCCCCTACTTTATTAAAGTGCAATACTAAATTACTGGAGTATTCTTACAATCACACCCTTTTCACACATGCAGATAAATCCCAGAAATGGAGGGTTTCCCACACAATCATTCATCTAAGCAATTACATTGCCACAAAAACATAATTAAGAAAGCAGTTTAGTAACATGAAAACGTAATTTCTAGAAAGTGTTGATAAAAAGATGGAAAAATGTGAGCTCTATGGCATATCTCCATATCATATGTCTGAGACAAATTCATTGTTTTTTAACTTAAAAATCAAAAAGGGTTCAAATTCTTACTGCAACAGTGTTTTCCACACTCATTTATTTGTGGTGGATCCCCATGATTGAAACACCTGCCAACACAAATTGATTTTTTTTTTGAGCTGGACTGTTCATTGGGAATGCCGTTGAAATACCATTTGGTTATCCAGAGTGTACTCAGGGCACAGATGGAGCAGAAAACTTTAGGAACCTTGAAAATGATACTTAATTCTTCATTTTGCTAGGTCTAAAAGTTTGCACTCACTTGCAGCAGCTGCTCCTCTAATCCATCCATAAGATCTGATCAGATCAACTCTGAACAGATTGACAGATCAATTTTCCACCCCATGAGTCATAAGCGGCTGCTGAGGGAAAAATGAACTCATGATCAGTTCCACCTGCACTGCGTCACAGACCCACAAAAACCGCTGAATTTATAGAGGGGTACAAAATAATACAAAGGGAGACACACACATTTAAATGAATGTAATCGTAATATTATATTTGTGTATGTTTGATATGGGGTGCCCTGTAGCTCACCCAGTTGAGCATTCGCCCCAAAAAGGAATCAGGCACAGGAGTCTCTCCATGGGAAAAATGATAAATAAAAAAAATATATAAATAAATAAAAACATTGCTTTGGAAACTGGTGTAGTACTAATGTGATGAAATAACTGACCAATCAGAGCTGAGTATGTCCACTAAATAAATACTCTGCACAAACTTATGAGTGTCAGGCTGATGAGAGAGACGGCTAGAGAGAGCCGACCACTTGAAATCCATATGTGTGAACGAGACGCAACTTTCTTCTCTCTGCATCCACTTAATCAGCAAGTACAAAGAATCCGTCGACCCTGGACGCATCATGCTCATTCAAGCTGGGAGGGCACGTACCCTTTCCCAATAGTATTGGTTCCTTTTTAAAGTTGCAGGATGAAATTGGTTTGCAACAGCACGTACACACACACACACAGCTGTCTGCTGCGCATCAATGCTTGAGGAGATGTAGGCTACAGCTTAACGGTGTGTTGCTCAAGTGGTTAGAAGAGCATCAATCCCCTTTTGAAATGTGTGAAAATTGAATGCAATTACTTGTGCAAGATTAATTGCATTTGAAAAATATGGGCATGGACATGATAATGTAGCATCCTATTTAATATTGGTGAAGGAGAGCTGCATGAATCATATAGCAGTGAGGCTGAGTTTTTGTTTTTTTTTTACCACCACTATCACAGGTTGTAGTTAGCAAAACACTAAATTCCATTTGATATCTCCAGGTCAAAATGCAGAGGACAAACTTGAAGTTCTTTAAAGAATGAGAGAAAGCTCCTGCCCTGTCCTCAGTCAGGAGGTTGATGGTGCACGAAGTATTATATCTAGTTAGTTGTAACCAGTTTGGAGAGAATTTCTGGAGATTTCTTTTGGACCCTTGCAGACAGATGTTAAAGTGGGCATAAATCCTACACTTGGCTACAGGTTAAATGTACTTAGGGTGGAGGTAATGATAAATCTTTCAAGGAGACTGAGCAGGTTGGAAAGTATGGTACTAATGTTTAGTCTGAGCTTTAATTAGTAACGGACTAAACACTGGTATGTGATGACAGCAGTCTCATCTGTACTCGTGCTGCTTCTAATGCATGTTGTTTGAAAATACAGCTGTTTCCATGTTGGCAGGTTCTTCTCATCTGTAGCTTTATTATCCCTGTTCTCTAAATTAATTTGAGCTGTTGATATAGTCTTGTTATATGAATTTATGCCCCTTAACATTTTTGGGGTTGAAGCAAGTGAGATTTAGCTCTTATTCAGGAAAAATGTCAGCAGTGCAGAAGAGAGTGAATAAGTGACTCTCATTTTCAATAACCACAGCAGCATGAATGACTGACATGAAAATCTCTAAATAAATATACAATATTCACTCCTAATATAGAGTGGGAGATTGCTAAAAAAAAAAGTGAAAAATGAGACAAAATATTACAGGTATCTCCCCAAAGTCTTTGAATATATATTCATATTGCAGACAATTTTGTTATATTTTTGCTTGTTTGTTGGAAAAGGGCCCCATGCTAATCACGCCTCGCAAGAGTTTGGGTTTGCATGACGTCCCTGGATGACCTAGGGTTCAACAACATGGGAAAAATTCAATATCATTGACCAAAAACCTAAAAATCTGTATTGCAATGATATTGTAAGGTTGACAATAGTTTTCCTAAAACATTTTGAAACTGAGATATTCGATAAATAACACGGTTTCACACATGTTAATTTATTTGTGGCAGCCTGCCATGATTTAAATATCTGCTGCCGCAAAGTGATTGCATACTTTTGGAACTGGACCATTCATTAGGGTTGCTACAGAAATATGTTCACTGTTCAGTAATTAATTTCACAACACTCTCTGACCGCAGAGTGTAATCTGAGGACAGACGGGGCAGCAGAACGACAATCACATCAGTTACCATCACTTATAGATTCAAATTTTGTGGGAAACAATAATTGTTGGTAATATTGGTATAATGGCTATATTGGTAAGGCCAAATAGAAAAGCTAGAGCAATCTGGTTCAGAAACTTAAAAAAATTACATCACTTTACTATAATCCGGCCTTTAAAGGCAAGACAAGACAACACTTACGATACGCAACATATTGCAAAGTCCTACGTTGATCCCTCCACAAATTCATATTTGTGTAACTCAAAAACTGTCTGACTTTGTGTAAAGAATCTGCAAACATTATTGAGAATTTAAAGCTGCATCAAAAGCAAGTCCGATGCAAAACATGTTTAAAAATTCAAGACCTATCATCAATGTTAGATATGTTAGTGCATCATTTGAGGGGTGAATGGAAGACAAAAGCTAATGAACTCACTTCAACACTGTATCTTGAAATATGGAGATAATGGTTTCAGTGCCGCTGATCTGAAACCAAACAGACTCGGTGTTCATCCTCAAGAGGGCTTTTCTAATATTCCGGCCCAGTCAAGTGTCAGTGCTGAGAAACGTGTCAGAAAATGTGTTGGACTGAGTTATTATCACCCCAGGTACAAGAACAGGCAGTGCCAACCCCCGCTCTCTCCGCACACACATACTCCACCTTTATACGTCTCCTTTCTCCCCCTTCACTCTCCGTCTCTGACACTTCAGTCCTTCATAATTCATCTTTACACCAATTCTCTCTTCCCTCAGAACTCCTCCAGCCTACACACACACACGTGCTTCAATAATTGATAAATTTCCCAGCACTCTGTCTAAAAATAGTGTGATCAACATTGCCTTATTCAAGCTGCATTTTCCCCCACAAGTACTGAACCAGAGTCAGGGGCGGACTGAAGATTTTGGACGCAAGGACTGGAAAAGGAATTCATGCCTGACACCCACAAACACACACTTATTAATCCGCTCCATGGAGGTGAGGGAGATTTTAAAAAGGCCCTAGGAAGTTGTACAATATTGCACCTGGGGTATTAATAACAACACTTCCTGCTTAGCATTGATCCCCTGGTGGGCCCTCAGGCGGCAGCATATGGCCCCACCATCACCCAAACATGCATCGAGCCAATGAGACTCCATAGTAGCTTATGCAATGCAGGAGCAATTCCGCACAATCCTTGATTATCCTTGAGTACTCATCTCACAGTGGACGATCCAGAGGTTTAGAAACTACAAAAAGCCTGACTGATAGCAGAGCAGGTGCAAAATACAACCTCCCCATTTCTTTGTGTTGAAGCCTTAAACCTTAAGCGACAGAGACAAGGCAAATATTTCAATCAATTTCCCAGAAACAAAATTAAACGAAGCAAGGAAATGATGAAAAGGCCCTGTGAGCGAGTTTGAAAGCGTAACACTTCCACTTCCAAAACGCTGACTATTTTTGCCTCCTTTGCAGCAGTCTTTGATTTTTTTTACAGGTGCTATTTCAACACTATGCACACTGAACCCTCCCACTTCAGCTCACAGAGTTCTATGGTTGCACTGCCAGTAAAGAACAAGAAAAACATATAAAAGAAGAACAAGAACAAGTGTAATCAGTGTGTGTTTATGTATGTTTTACGCTTAAGATGAGGTTTACTGTCCGCAGTGGTGTTAAGTCTCTTCCGTCTTCACCTTCTTGTATTGGATCTTACCAGCACAAGGTATCCAGGAGTGTAAATGAGATGGTAAATAGTACCAAGAGCACCAAATTAATTTTTTATTACAAAGAGTTAAGGTGTGATTACATTACAGAGAGCTCCAATTAGTGCCTTATCTTTCCCCACTGGTTTAAAGTTGCATATCTGTGTGGAATACGTTATGAAGTGGTGTTTTTTTTTTTTTTTTACTTGCTGGAGATTCTTGTGAATCTCTGCACCTTCTACCACATGGCAGGAACTCAAACTGTGAATGCAGATGGCGTGTGTGTGTGTGTGTGTGTGTGTGTGTGTGTGTTCCTCAAGGCAGGGAGCAGCAAAATCGTGATCCTTACTTTTGATTCAGCTCACTGATACTGCCTCTGGGTGTACCATCCCAGCGCAGTTCCTACTGTATGTGTTCATGGTGGTGAAGCATATCTCTCTAATAAAGGTGTGAGGCACATGGAGTTCAGTGAGATGACACGACCTGAGTTATGGCTTCACTCCCCACCTGGGCTGATGTGTTTGCGTTCACGCTGAGTAAAGACGGATAAAAGCTTCGCTAAATGGCAACAGAGAAGAAGCACTGACTGACATGAACTCTAGTGAGTTTTTTTTAGCTTAATTGGGATGCAACTGCACTTGTGGAGGAGAAAATTTCCTGCAAGAAAAAACATTTCAACACTGCAGGCATAATGACTCATATGTATGTAAGAATATGTGCTGCATATGTTACTTCCATCTGCGGTATTTAACAATCTGGATGCATTAAAGAGCCCTCAACTCATATTTGTATGAGTCTTCTTCCACCAGTGCAATTATTTGGATTATTTTGGATAATTAAAACTTAAGTCTTGCTCATCAACATTTGAAAGTGATGATTCAATTTGATTCAAAGATTTGAGGATACGTACCTTGGACTTAAATAAAGTTAAACTGTGGTGTGAAGTAAAGCTAAAACCTTCTGGTCGATATGCTCTCATTGGCCAGACAATGGCTGGTGTTACTTTCATAAGGCATGTGTCCACTTAAGTGATGATGGGAGGGCTGAAGCATGTATTGGGAGAGAGGATGGACTTGCCCATCTATGTGGGCTCAGGATGAACTTCTCCACCATTGCCATTGTTAGTCAGCAATTTTCTGCATGTAGGATATGACAGTTAGTCTTTTTAGTATCTGTCCCACCCCTTCTTCACTAAAATTTGATGGCTGAGGTGACACTGATTATATCAGCATTTTACCCAGTTTGAACTCTTGGCAACCAGAAAAAGCAGCGCTCAGCGCAGCATAGATGCTCAGGGCCTCATCATGCTGTTAGCATTTGTAGCAGAGTATAAATATGCGTCACTGCCATTGCAAAGAATCTAAAAAATATTCTGGTCTCACCAAAAAGAAAAAAAAAGCTTTGCTGGACACAACACTATCACGTACAGTGCAATCAGTACACTGTGTCCGATTCAGTTAATCCAAAGATTTTGTGTGGTTGACTACAGATCCAGTGAGAAATGACGTTCCAGCAAACAACCATTTTGGATATTCAGGTAAGAAGGGAAAACAACATGGTAGAAAAGGCAAAGACTGGATATAAAGGTTCATTGTCAAACTCAAGGGCCCCTTACTGTCATATCCCTGAGCTTTCAACTGCAACTCTGAGTCTTTATTAGGGGACAGAGTTAGCTCTGTTGACATGGGGGTGACTCAGCTGTTCTAATAAAGTGTGGATCATCAGTTATGTGATAACAGGTGGTCGTATATGGATGAAGACCTGATGAAGGCTGGGACATGTGGAGATGCAGATAAAGGTGGTAAGTAAACCCTGAGTTTTCCTTCTTTTTTATGAAAATGGCAGACTGTTGAGTTTAAAGCATCATTTTCAATGTAAAATGCAAATGAACACTAAATGGTTGTAAAATAATACTGTTTTCATTCTATTTGTCTCGTGCAAAATCACCCGTGAGTGAAAGCTTTAAGCTAATTTGGGAATCAAACTCTGGTGCTCATTTTCATTTGACTTGGCATCAAAAAGGTTTTCAGCTTTGAAAAGATGTAAAAAAAAAAAAAAAAAAAAAAAAAGGAATTTGTTCATCATCTAGCCTTACATTTCTCCCAAAGTAATGTGATAACAAGCTATGAACCCCAAACTGTGCATCAAACAAACTGTGAGCCGGTTGTATTACGACATTCTCATCTGTTAATCTTTCAAAATCGCTTTTTATCTTCAACAGACTGTATTTGCTTTGGTCTTATCTACATTGTCTTCTCTGCTGCTGCACTGACCTAAATTCATCCTATCTGATCTCACATGTTTCTGATGCATTGTGATCTCCATGTCCCAAACAATCCTTGTCCATTATCATTGGTGCATCCAAACAGCCCTGACCCAAAAAAAAAAAACTCCTGCACCTTTGCCATGGCTTGCACAAAAAGACAAAAAAAACATTTAAAATATTTAAACAAGGGTACATGAATAAATTTGCAAGCATATATCTTTCTTGAATAATGTAGCTATCTTCCCAGAGTCTCCTGAGAAACAGCAAAAACCCAATTCAAAACACAACGGAGGCTATAGAGATGGAAGCACGAGCTTCAGTGGAGCTCTTACATCTTGTCTGCACAGCCGAGCGTTCCTTTTTTTAGGAAGGCAAAAAGCATTACTGTGATAATCCTGTTTTTCATTATGTGCAATATTAGCTGTGTTTAATCTAGATTGAAAGCCTTTTCCTAAATAAAGAGAGCTGCAGGGAATTCAAACAGCTGACAGCCCTGGCATACCTGGGTGCTGCGTATAGTCGAGAGCAGCGTGCCGGGATAAAGTGAAGTGTGCGATGTCTCTGCTGATTTCTCTCCTGGCTCATTAAAACTTGATGAACCTGAACACTCCTTCTAAAAGCAGCAGCGGCTCTTTGACAGAGCAGGCCTTGACTCTGTCCATTAGCATAATGTGTTCAGTGAAGAAATGGCCACGATCCTGAAGGAGACAGGATTTTTAAGGAAGTTGGCTTTCTAAAAATCTTTATACCAAGAAACTTTTTAACAACTTTTTCGAGTTATTTCATTTCCGTCTGTGTTCAAACACATAATCATGAAAGCCGCACTGATATTTGCATATGAACAATGGGTTAAATTGCTATGTGCATTGTGAAAGGTGTCGCTCATGGTGACCTACAAAGAATCACCCAACTCTGCTGCTCGGAGAGTTTAATAATGGTAATAATACGTTGCATTAGAAATGACACATGCATTGACCCCTGTGGTTGCAAACCCACCTTTGGAAGCTACACTCTGTCATGAAGGGAAAAAAAGAAGGAGCTAACAAACTGTTCACTGAGAGGATTAGTTCATGTGTTTTACAGTCCAGTTGCCAGATGAAAATATTAAAATTATCCATTTCTGCAAACCACCAATACGCTACATGTGCACATTTCATACATGTCACATCAGCGGTTCTTAAGTGCCGTAATAAATGAGCTGACTGTCAACAGGAGGCTGAGGGGTGTGTCATCCTTGTGAGATGTCTGCCACTGCAGACTAACGACAAAACTGGTCGTTATATAGCCGGTAACTGCTTTGTTTCCAGCAGATTATTTGGCACCTAATGTGAGTGTTTTTCAAGTGACCAATTGTAGTGTGTTTAGGGACCTGCCACTGTGTTTTCTGTGACTTTTTAGCCCCCAAACAAGGGTGTTTTTTTGAGGGAACCCTTGACTGTTTTTCTAGTGGAGTTTTAGCTCCTAAGTGTTTAAGGGACCAGTCACTTTGTTTGCTGCTTTTTAGCCTCCAAAAATGAGTGTATTTTAGAAACCCAAGGCTGTTTTTGTAGCTGCTTTATAAATCCAAATATGAGTGTTTTTAGGGACCAATCACTGTGTTGTATGTGGCACTTTAGCCCATAAACATGGGTGTTTTTTAGCAACTTGTGTTTTGCCAGTAGATTTTTAGCCCCAGTGTTTTTTTAGGAACTTAATTATTAAGTTTACTTAATGACCCATCACATAAACACTAAAGGCTAAAAAGGCTAAAAAGGCTACAAGAGGCGGTAGTCTTTTACTGATACAATGCTGCTTTTCAAGCAGAGATTGTTCCCTCCAAATCCAGGTACTTTAACCCAAAACATGATCTTTTGTGCCTATACCTAACTACCCTATAACCATTGCATTGTTGAAAAGTTTCAACATACCCGCTGTATAATGCATGAAAATGTGAGGTATGTATGGTCTGAAGAAATGCACAATGCCAAAAACTACAAAAAACAACGAAAAAAACTAAAGATAGTCAGTGGTTTGGAATGACATCAAGTGCATTTATGCAACATGAATCCTGTGTGTTTGCAGTCTGAAAACGATACTAATGATGCGATATAGAGGGGCAATCACAGAATGCAAACACATTGAATGGCTATTGCTGGAAAATGATGGCCATAACTGCAGAGGTATTAAAAACTTTTCATAATGGCAAGTTTGACCACTAAAGTTGGATTATAATATACCAGTGAAAGATGAAGATTTTGTTTGCTTTCTTGACTGTATGCTGTGGAATTATAACATCTGTTAAATCTGTTACTGTATTGGTGGCACTGAGAGGAGGATCTTCCTTTATTTTCGATTGATAACGTTTCTCCAGGTGGAGTACGTGCTGTTATGTTGTCGAATACTAACTATTAAACTCTTCTTCTATTTGCCGCATATAAAGAACATCATTTCCTGTATGACTTTCACTCAGCGTTTAAAACAGAGATATTTAAACCCTTTGACGATTGGATGCAGACTGAATATTTCACTGTGTGAAATCAATGGACCGGAGACAGGAGCAGCAAAACGATGAGATGAATTTCTATGAGTATGTTGCAGATTGCGACTTTTAAAAAATTCAAAAGTTCCCTCAAAGCTGCATCTAAGAGAGTTAAATATGCATGGCTGTTTGCAAAATTTAACTTCACGGGGACTCGGTGAGATCCCTTTAAAGACAACCGCAGATCCCCGAACCTTAAACTGAGCCGGCCTGGATAGGAACATAATTCGCCGTGTATCACTGTTTACTCCATATGTGCCCGTGTGTGCAGCAAAAAGCCAATTTTGAGCTGGTTGGAGTTTGCATAGAAAATGTATTTGGTCAGCGAGCAGCAGGGAAAGACTAGATATCATCTCCTACTTAAGTTGGCTTTCTGGTGCTTCCTTTGACAAACACCAGTGCCTGTTTGTTTACCTGCATTGGCTCAAGGCTGTGCTGATGCATAATAATGACAGCGTGTGTGTGTGTGTGTTTATATGCGAGCATGTGTGTGCATTAACTCCCTGAAGCTAGCTGCCTGTTATCTCCAACGCCATATCTCATCTTTTGCAGGAGGACTACTGTGACCAATCTAACACTGCCCCCAGGAGCAGAAAATGTGTGTGTGTGTGTGTGTGTGTGTGTGTGTATTGGCTGCCATCTGCCCCTGTCACTGCCCCGGCCTCTCTGTTGCAGCCTGACCCGTGCGGCCGTCTAACAGGAGCACTGAACCTGGCTGCCATCCTTAACAGCTCCAGTTCAGATCCACTTCAGATGGGATAGACGAGGAGAAGGAAAAATACCGAAAACTCTGTTATCTGATTGAAAGACAAAAATAGGATGCTTCACATCATCACCCAAACCAATCCCTGTTCCTCACAGCTATAATGGAACCGGTCGGGGGGTGGGGGAAGTGATTGAATCGTAGTGTGGCATCAGATGAACCCAGCATGGCGCTGAGGTAATTGCACATTCTTTTTTTTTCCCCCCGTGCTGCTTCTGCTCGCACATAAAAGTCTCATCTTGAACAAGAGGGAATGTATTGCCTCTCAGGGGATTGATGAGTGTTACATGGCTTTGAGTCTCTGAATTAAACCCCCCCTCCAAACCTCGTGGGTGTAAATGCACTGGCCTCATGCTGCGTTTAGGTCCAACTGAGAAAAAACACCAATGACCATTTACTCTGCAATGACTTACTGACTTGACTGAGCGTGTTTTTACCTTTTATTAAAAATCATTCAATTATGTTGGCCTTTGATATGACATAGAGGAGGGCAGCTGAGCTACTGATGGAGCAATGCATTCTGGGACAGCTCAAAAGTAAGCAGTCTATGAGGGGCTCAAATTGGACCAACCTGTTTTCATTTATATTCTCTATCTGCTTCTGACATACACACTCTCTTGCGCACACACACACAACACACACACGCACAGTCTAAAGGTGCTAAGTCCTCCCCCCAGGCTGACACGCCCTCAGCGCCAGTGCAAAGTGGAAGGGATTTCGTGGAGAGGAAGGAAGAGAAAATAAGAAAAGAAGGAGGGAGACAGAGTTAAATGGAAGGTGAATTTCAGGTCAGGTCAATTCCTGAACGATGATGACTTAATATTCTCAGCAGGATGGTGGAAGTGCTTATATTTGAATTTTTGCCCCACTTGCCATGCCCTCACTCTCCCAGTCTAATTCTTTCTTTCCCCTATACTACTTTCTTTATGCACCGCTTCCTTCTTACTTTTATTTTTGTCCTCAATTCCTCCTCTTCCTTATTATTCTTTTTTTCTTACTTTCTCCTACCACCTATCTTAACGCACATAATCATCTCTATACCCTTTTGCGGGCGTTGAAGTTGGGAACAGAGATGCATAAATTAATTGAATTAATTAATTAATGGAAGTAGCCACGGTGATGTCACCCACTGGTTTTTTGACTCCTGTTTTTCGAGTTTGGCATTCTGACCGTTGCCATCTTGGATTTTTTGCTCAATGTGCCATATTGTGACCATATTTGGACAAGAGGGTGGAGATAACCAATAGCTGCTAGCTTAGTTAACACTATGCATTTACAGCTATGGTTAACTGTAATAACGCTTATTTTCACTAGCGAAGAACTGGCTAAAAACAATTTTCAAGATATGTTTTTTGGCTTTTGCCTTTATTAGAGATAGGACAGCTGTAGCATGAAAGGGGGAGAGAGAGGGGATAACATGCAGCAAAGGGCCAAGGCTAGAATCGAACCCACGGCCGCTACAGCAAGGACACAGCCTCTATACATGGGGCACCAGCTCTACCAGCTGAGCTACTGTGCCCAGCTAAAAACAATTTTAAAAAAGAACTTGCTGGAAAAACTGAACATTCAAGTATAACCAAATGCCAAACAAAACTATTTTAGGTGATCATATCATTACAACGTACTTTAATGAACTGAAATAGAAAAAGTTACCACTACGCCTCTGGAGTGCCCCAATAATGAGTCCTAAAACACGGAAATGAGTTAGCATTTCAGCACCTCTGTTTCCCTCAATGGGGTTTTTTAATGGGTTTTTGGATGGATACCTAAAATAAGGTCTGTGGTTAACACAAGTTTAAGAGACTTTCACATTTTGTTCTCAAATATACAATCTGTCAGAAAATACCTGACTTGTGATTTCTGAAGCTTTTATGTGCTCTGAAAAAGGCAATTGCTAACAAGTGGCTAAATGAGATTACGGAACACCATTATGCCAAGCCATGCTGATCGCAGCTTTACAGCCATGTTGTGGTGGCGACATCAAGTCAGGCTACCGTATTGTAGTTCCTTTATAGCTTAAGTTAGCTTTAAACTTCTTGCATTTATGCTTCATGAATCATAAACGTGGTGTTCATTTGTAAAAGATTATCTTATATCATAAACATTTGTTTACCACAGAGCTTTTTTTCTGCCATGATCCAAAATCCAATGGAAAAAAACCGATTAAGCAATGGTTATGTTAGTAACCTAACCAGCAGTAGGCCATGACTTTAATTATGTGATTCACATTAAGCCTTGAGAAAGTGTAATATAAAAATTCATGCCCTGTACAGCTGACATTATCTGAGAAATAAACTAGACACCAAAAGCATATCTGGTCCTAGGCTATAAATGAGGTTATTTCTGCTCTAAAGTTTAGGCTTCTATAGGAATTGACCCGCTCTTGCTGCCAGGTTCTTGTGGCCGATCAAGGAACTGCAGTTTTTGGCACTTTCGCATTGGCTTCATTTTCAGACCCTAAGGTTGCCATTTGATTGGAAACCACTTTTTATCTGTTTTATGACTAAGCCTTCCATCCTCTTACATACTTCCAGAAAGCCTGTGAGCCAGTTACTTCTTCCAGAGCAGCAGTAGTGGCACTCTGCGCCCCCTATTTCCTCCTTCCAAGTACCATGCATGAGCTACATCCACAACTAATGGAGTGAATTAGACACGCGCACACACACACACACACACACACACACACACACACACACACACAGTCATTATTCACCAGTACCTACATGCATATGTATTCAGCATTTCCTGCAGACATAAACACACCTGGTAGTTTGTAGCCGCAGTCGGTGCAGTTTTGTGTGTGGAGGGGGTGTGTGTAGCTTGGGATCGTGGCTAAGTCCAAGGTAGAGCGCTTTTGTTTGTGTGGAATGTGTTTGTGTGTTAGTTTTAGAGGAAATAGAGAATGGAGAGGAGATAGAGAGGAAAGGGATTAAGAGGAGGAATGCACACTGCAAAAAAAACCCAAAACACTACTGTTAGAACAGGTTTACATGCTCGAATGTTAAAAAACAACTTTAGTTTCTTTATACAGTCCAAATATTGCTGTAGGCTATTCACCCTCTGTCTCAAACGCTCTGTTTTAGTGCCTGCCCCTTTAAGCTCCTGTCTTTAAAAAAAAAAAAAAAAAAAAAGGTCAGCTGTTTTTCCCATCTCAACGTCTCTACACCGTCTTTACAACCACAGAATGACTTTGATGGAGAATAGCTGCACTTTCTACTGTGAAAAACAATAATCGCTTATAAACAATTAGATATATTCCAACAGGAATATGATCAGAAATCAAACAGAAACTAACAACAGCACCCATTTTTCTCCAGCGTTAGCATGTAGCTCAATGTAGCAATATAGTGTGCTTGTAGCCAGGGAATGACTGTGTAGCAGCACTTTCTCCCATTAAAAAAGACCAATAAAAGCTTCAAAACACAACCAGACATGTTACCAGGAATATGACCAAAAATCAGGGAAATTTTAACAATAATGATCAAGATTACATGTTTCCTTGGAATTAGCATGTGGCTATATGTAGCAATGTGGGCCTAATGTTAACACTTGCAGTTGCGTGCCTGGAGCAGATGACTATATATATAAATCTGTCATAAACTGATGTCAGCTTGTCTCAAAGGTTTGACAAAGAATAGTCTGAAGCCTAAAGTTTTTGCTCACAGGGAGTACTTTTCCGTATGTTTACTCATTATCTGAAACCCTGGCCATGATTAATATGAACATTTGACATTATAACATTGTACACATGACAGAAAATAAGGAAAAGCAAATGAGGTCCTCTAAATGTGGAGTCTATAAAACCATTTTTGCCTCAAACATTAATTCAGCCACTATCGCAGCTGATTTAACACTGTTTCAGCTATCAGGCAATATCTAAAAAGCAAGTCTCAAGTGCTCTCAGTTACAATCGCGTCCTTGAATCAAGCTATAACATCCTGATGAAGTGGAGGTGCAGAGATATGACACTTAGTAATTATTTAAAGGGAGATAGTAAAAAATTGCAGAAAAGCCTGCAAACCTGCTAATGAACTTCTTATACTAATAATATAAGTCTCGGTAATAACCAACTTGTGACTGTAACATGAAGTTTTTGCAGTGTAGTGACAGGAGACAGCTGTGGGAGATGAGAGCTGTCTGACACCAGTGGGAAATGTCACAGCTAATACACATCACATGTGGAGACACTCACACTGGATGCCTTGTTTCCTACAAGATGTGTGTTTGTGTGTGTGTGTGTGTGTGTGTGTGTGTGTGTGTGTGTAAGAGAGAGAGAGAGAGAGAGAGAAAGAGATAGAGGGAGAGCCATGAGCTCACTCACAATGAAATTCCACATGTGTGCAGCACGTGTAGAGTGCATGTGTGTGTGTGGATACACGACTGACTGAATTTTAGTGCTTTACGGTCATTTAATACAGAAACCACAAAACCATAAAGAAAGCAGGACACATACATAAAACACTATGAGCTGTGCTAGTGTGTGTGTGAATGTTTGCGTGTGTGTGTGTGTGTGTGTGTGTGTGTGTGCGTGTGTGCTTGCAGGTGTATCATGGAAGTTAAAACACACTTTACTGTAATATAATTGGAGTAAAAACACAATTTCACACTAGAGCAACAAATAAAGCAAAGAAAAGGAATACATCATGCTCAAAATGATAATTTGTTTATCAATTACTCTTCCCGTGTGATGTGGAATTAGTAAAGAAAACACACATCACATGCCTCCACGGTGAATGAAGGATCCAAAAACAGACAAAATTCTGTAGAGTATATCGGAGTATATGGGATCTATATTTAACAGCAGCAAAATTATATAAAAACGTGTTTACACACTCTTATAACTCATGCAATATAATCCAAGTCTCATTTATACAGCCATACCCTCAGTACTCCTCAAACACATGCATTTTCACTACAAAACTTACTATTTATAACATTTCTGCATATGAGTAGCACAGCTGAGCAAGCGTCTGAACTGTGCTCAGTGGAGTGCACGAGCAGAGTTGAAGGACTGGATAAATGAGACTTGGATTTTACTGCAGTATAATGAGTTGTGTGACAATTTGTAAACAGGTGTTTTGAAATAGCGGTGCTGTTGTTACATGCGGCCCAATTCTGACTCCAATTCGGTTTTCGCATTCTTCGTTCACTGTGGAAGCATGCAACAAAAACAAAGTCTCCTTCATGAATTCAATGTTATACATGGTGGGTACTTGTTATACAAATTATCTTTTTGTGGGTAAAGCATTTCTAAAAGCAGATTTTCTCCTTTAAAGGGCTACTCCGTTGATTTTTATTCCATAAAGTCAGGTCACAAGAGATGGATTAACAAGGACTGTCCAAAATTGAAGCAGAAGGTTGGGATTACCTGGCTTTTAAACCTGAACCAACATTTCCCATGATGCAGGGCATTGGCATCTTTTTATTAAAACTACGCTGCCTGCTAATCCTACAAGCACACTTTGCATGGCTAGTAAACTGATCTTAATCTTTAAAATTGGTGAAATGCCCCTTTAAAAACTACTAAAACAGGTAAGTTAATGGCAGGTAATTTCACATTTCTTAAATGTATGATAAGCACTGAATTACCTCTTCTACATGTCTCACTTATTCTGATGTAATGGTGAAAAAGACTTAAATTGCTTGTTTAAGATATGTGTTTTTTGCAGTGTAACCCTGAACCCGGCCCCTGACAATCGGTTGGACATAATATCAGTTTACAGTAAACGCAGCAATTTCCTCAAGTTACAGGAGTATGCGCGCGCACACACACACACACACACACACACACGCACACACACACAAATAGTGACACACACAGTGTTTGCCTTCAGTGACACCAACCCCTAATTATGGAGTTTCAGAGTGTACTGGGGTGTATGAGACTCCAGTGGAAAAACAAGATCAACTGAATGAGAGCTGAGCAGATATACAGACACATACACCAGCCTGCCTGCTGGCTTATTATGGGAAACCTTTGACATTTTTCACAGGACTTTCTGTTTTTTGTGCTCATCACAATGTGCAAATGTGGAAACTTTCTATTCACACAGCATAAAACCTGTTCAAATAACTGACTGACTGAGCCACACACACACACACACTGAGCTGCACATGTTCATATGCTGTGTACGGTGAAGACACACAAGAACTCCCATCTTTCTTTCTCTCAAAAAATAAACACAACAGCTAAATTGTTCAAATTGTTGTCAATTCTTCACTCGATTTCTATTTCTCTCCTGTTTCTCTCTCTCATTATGGAAATGAGCAAGCAGGCAGATGTGCGAGGTTGCTGGAATACTAAGCACACTCTTTATTTGTTCGCTCTCGCACACAAGCTCCAAGGTGTGTGGCTAAAAAAACTGAGGGCGATGTAATATAATGATGACTTAAATGCATGGGGATTGAACAAAACAATACATGCACAAAACCACCCTTGGGGCAAATTTAATTTCTCTCATTTGCACAAAACATTCTTTTTTTCTCATGTAAATTATTCCTTCACACAGACAGACAGACAGACAGTGGATAGACGGATACAGAGATCTGTCTGAAAATAGTTACTGTTTTTCCTCTTCAATGCAGTTGCAGCACAGTTGGAGCACAGTGATTGGTTGGGAAATTAAATGACAACAGGGAAGAAGAGCGTTCTCACTCTGACCGCCTCAGAGATGAATTTTATTTTTAAATTGAAAGAGTGGTTATCTCCACGGCTGACCACTTAAGCCTAAATTATATTTTTCATATCCGTTATGAGCGGGCATGTGATGTATTTTTTTCTGCTAGGGTTTGCAACTCAAATTGATGATTCAGTCGTACTCACAACCAAGAATGGAAACTGCATGTGTGGGTCACGTCCATGTATGCAGACATCCAGTGTATGTGAAAAAACATGCATGTCCATCATCTCTATATCTGGGCTGTTGCAGTGTCGTGCTGAGTGTCGCACCCACTTCACTCACTTCAGGAGCTCTGTGGGTACCCTATAGCTCTTCCTGTAAGAGTCTCATCCTTTAATAGACAGAACTACTGAATTCTGCTACTGCTGTCTAATATTTTGTTTTTCTTTGTGCATTAGTTATTACCATAAAATATGAAATGGATTACAACGCTATCTTATGAATTTAGCATAATTCGCTGATTTAATAAATACGATATGTGTATATCCATTAATTTACATTGCCACAATCAACTATATCATTATGTGGGACTTTGTATTCAGCCCCGAGGTATGTTACAAGGTCCTGAGTAGGCAGATTGTGAGAGGGATTATTATACAGGGCTGCCACTCTTTTGTAATGATACATTTCAAGGACGTTTCGAGCACATTTCGAGGACAAATTATTTCAAAACAAAGGGATAACAATTCACATGGACTTTTTCATATACCAGTCCAAGCCAGCATAGTACTACATAAAGACTTGAATGGTTTGGCAGTAAAAATCTAAAGGTCCACTACGTAGGATTTAGCAGTATATATTAGCAGAAATGTAATTTTGTAAGTTTTCTCTAGTGTATGATCACCTGAAAATTAGAGTCCTTTTTGTTACCTTAGAACCTTGTGACATGATTTTAAATATATAATATCAATATTTTGTTTTTGTAATCTGTGAGATATTTCTTGGCAAGTTGCTCATTGTCTTTCTCCCCATGTTCCAAAAGAATTCAAACCAATTTACTGAGAGTCAAAGGCTTGAATACTTGTTAAAGGTGTTTGAACGCAGCACACAAATACTGATGTTGATCTAGGTTTCAAAGGGTAAAAAAAAGGAAGTTTGCTGATACAGTACCTAGAATCAAGTACCAATACCCAACGGTGCCTTTTATCAACACTTAACTATCTCAGCAATTACAAAAATGTGATTGTTGAACAAGCTGCAGGATTTTCATAGTCTCGCTGTCTCTTTCTGTCTCTAGATGCGCTCTTTAAATTTGGCACCAATTCAGATCAAATAAATCGGTACTCAGTAGTACCTACGTAATTTGGCTGGCACCCTTAAAAGTATCAAATTTGGTACCCATCTCTACTTGGACTCGAATTTTAAAATGAGCCTGACATGTAAAATAACATTCAAACAATGATTAAATGTCTGCTTCATGGAATAGTCAAAAGTCAATGCCTATTTTTCCTGCCTCCTACAAGAGTGACTGCTATGTGCTCACATGAGCAAACCATGGTCTAGTGGAGGAGAAAACCAGCAATCCCAAACTCAGCAGGTCCAGAACTTACATGTGCATGTACACATAATCTCCATTAAAGCCACAGGATCATGCATACATGCTATTTTAGACTTTGGCAGGTGGGTAAACAACCCAATGTGTCTCTACCCTCCACTATGCCCCCGGCTGATTCTGTGTCACACTGTAGCGTAATATGTTGTGTCCACTACTCCCCCAGCTACAATATATACAGCATTATTAGCTGTTTTTCTTTACTCTGAGGGAACAAGCCGAACAGAAACATTCAAATAATAGTGATTTACAGTCTTCTTCTCTTCGTCTCTCTTTGTCTCAATATCGTGTGCCCTCTGTCTTGCTCTCTGCGATCATAAATCTCAACTCAGTGAGAGGGCTGCAATCAGCATACTATACAGACACACATGTATGTGTGTGTGTGTGTGTGTGTGTGTGTGTGTGTGTGTGTCTGTATTGTGGTGTAAATGGTGTCGCTGACATGCTGCTGGGCCATGTGTCAGTGTTGTAATTGTGTCCAGTGGAGCGGAACACATATATTCAACAGTCACTCGCAGAGTGTGTTTGACGTCAGGGCTTCCAAGGTCCGGAAGTCAAATGAAAGGAGGGTGACGACAAACACACGCAGGCAAAAAGCTACCCACTGTGTGTGTGAGAGTGTGTGTGTGTGTGTGTGTACCAGGGTGGGTGAGATTTCCTACTCACTGCAGATGAAGCAACCATACGAGCAGTGAATTATGAATCGACTGTTTACCAGAATGCAAGTATGGGGGCTTTACTGAGACTCTGTAGACTGACCTGCAACTAGCTGTGCATCTGGTTGCCATGACGACATTCAATAAATGCACTGGTACGGAAGACAAACAGACAATGTAATATCTGCACTCAAACTTTCAAACCTTAAGTCTGCGTGTGTGTGTGTTCATCTGTTTGTGTGTTGAGGTCAGTTTGAGGGTGGAAGGTTCAGAATGGATAGTTTCCTGCCTGCCTTGTGTATGAGCCTCTAAGGAACGCATACACACACACACACACACACACAACAAATTCATCACGCATACTCAACAGAAGCACACACACAAGGCACATACACACCAACATTCATACAGCAAACACAGACACGGAAAAAAGTTGATACAAACTGTAAAATCGGATGTTCGGGGCTTCTGTAATGCGTGTGTGCTGGGAGTGTGTGTGTTTACATCTTGAGGTTCAACTGCAATCTGTAAACAATGTTTCTAGCTGAGTGAAGAAAAACAAGAAGCAAGGGGTGAAATGTTCAAGATAGTAAGACTGTGTGTGTGTGTGTGTGTGTGCGTGCGTCTGACAGAAGCGAGAGAGAACAAGAGAGCACTGAACTGCAGATGCCTGACTTTCACAGCAAACTCGTTGCCTCTGCAGAAAACCACGACATGTACAGGATGCGTGTGTGAATACTGTCAGCGCAGAGCAAAACGCTCTGATAAGTTTCACTTCTTAATGGGGGAAAAACACTGACTGGGATGCAGGACACGGCTAATAGCAGGATATCACAGTGCAATATTGTTCAGCAACACGTTGACACGGCAAGCCACTTACTTTCCTCTAATTAACAACCTGACAATGAAATTTGTCCTGCTGGTTACACTCTTCTGTGTGCTTATTTTCTGACATCGCCACCCAACAATTAAATTAGCACCTACCCATCACAGATTAAAACAGAATGACAAGCGAGCCCCGATTTAAAATAACTTGCCGCTGTGTTAATGAGAAGGAATGAACGACGGCGGCCTTTCACTGATGCTGAATGGCCGTCGTTGCCGTCAACATGCTAAGGACATAGAGAGCTCATTTAAAGCGACATTAGGCCATTCTGCACGCTAATTACTTCCAATATATGACAAAGAGCTGAGTAGGGGTGGGCTTTCAACCGTCCCTCCGCACCACCATGCTGAGTGATAAGGGCTTCAATAAGCAGCTAGAAGCTATTAATTGGCTCGTGTGGATTCAAACTGTCAATGGGTTTTGTTTATCCTGCTAGTAATTCTTTCTGTTTCATTTCAGAGACTCGGCACACTGGAAATTAGCTTTATTTTCTATTTTATTGTTTTTTTTTTAAATCTCTTGCTCTGCCATGAGGAAGAAGCAAATCACTTGTGCAAAGTCTGGATGGATTTGCAGAGCGTCTAACGAGGCAAAACAAAAAAAAAAAGTTGCCATCACAGGAAGCTTTCATCAGCGTGGACATATATTCATGAGTGAAACGCACGCTGAAAGGATGTACTAAAAAACAACACAATGGAAACTGATTTGCCTGCAATTTGGGAATGACTTTTTTTTAAAGATTTATCTGGCAACAAGAGGATGTTTTAAAAGCCCAACTGTAGCAAATATGTAGATTGTAATACTCCAGATCACACGTCTGTATAGCTTCAATGCATAGATGTGGATTACTAAAGGGCCTATTGGGGACACGCCCAGGGGCCCAAAGTGTCAGCAGCCCCCTGGCCTTTCTGTGCAAAATGCCAAATGTGAAACAGGTGCTGAACATAACAGATTTAAAATGACCACAAAGAGACACAAGATCACAAAGAGATGCACAAGAACTACAAAGTGCCACAAAACAACCACAAGGAGACATAAAACAACTACAAAGAGACATGAATTGACACCGAAGCACCACAAAACAACCAAAGAAATTAAGCAAAATAACAAGGGGACACAAAACAACTAGAAGCAGAAATATAATGACCAAGTGACACAAAACATCTACAAAGAGACTAACCTCACAGAAACACAAAAAGCCCACAAAGAGATGTAAAGGACCTGAAAAGAGACAAAACAACTAAAAATAAAGACAAAACCAGAATGAGACACTAAACAACCCCAAGAGACACAAAACGTCAAGAAAAAAAAAAATTCCTCAGAGATCCAAACGACAGCCACAAGCTGACACAAAATAACTAAAAAAACACCCAAAACAAAACAGCCAGAATGAGACACTAGACTACAAGACACAAAATAACTAAAAAAATGGCCAAAATAACAGAATGAGAAACTAAATTGCCACAAAAAGACAAAAAAATAACTAAAAAAATGGACAAAATAATCAGTGAGACTCTAAACAACTACAAATTGATACAAAACAACCAAAACAGACACAATAAAACTAGAAATTAGACATAAAATGACAACAAAGTGATACAAAGCCACCAAATGAGATACAAAATGACCTCACAGAGAGACAAAAAGACCACAAAGAGATAACAAGGAACTGCAAAGAGACAGAAAATTACTGCAAAAATGGGCAAAAACGACCACAAAAAGACGCAAAACTGTATGTCTTGCTCTTACGTAGGAGAGGTAGTGGGGCCCTGTGGATATCTGTGCACTGGGGCCCATTGACTCATAATCTGCCCGTGCTTCTATGTAACAGAGAGGCCTTAAGCCAACAAATCAGATGCTGCTATCAGGGATGCTGGCTGACAGCTTCCAGATCACAGCGGCAGATAGCTCAGCGTGCTGTCCGTCCACATCAAACAACCGCTGATCCTTACAAGGTCCGAGGTCCGGGAATAAGCGGCATTGACAATCGGCGAGAGATGCTACCGCAGCCGGGGGACACATCAAAGCAAACCCACATTGCTAACTGTGTCAATAATTACTTGGTGTCATCAGGAATCAAAAGCAAACAGTGCTGCACTTTACAGCAGCGGCACCAGCACTCACTTATCTCCTTTCTGGATGATATTTTTCTTCTTTTCTTTTTGGGCTACTGCTTCTAACCTATCTTGGCAGATCGATACTGGGTAAGCTGAGGTGAGGTGAAGCGAGCCTGAGTGGGAGCGCTGTCAAAGACGGGTGGGGGTTGACAGGAGTTGGCTAATTCTTTTGCCTTTCACCTTTGTTTGTGGAGAAAAAAACAAAAAACTTACGGAGCCCGTCAGACACTAACGTAAGCATCTGCTGAGTCCGCAGACATGAGACAGGCTACCCTGACCAAGGTGAGCATGGTACAGAGTTCAGCTTTGCAATTTGAAAGCTGTGTACTTTCAAAGGGCAACAAACTTTTCTGTTGATAAAGTCAAGGCTGTCCCCCCTTCTGCTTCTCCACCCTGCCTGCCTCCACAATAGCCGGCTAACAAGCCGCTCCCTGCTAAAAGCTGGACATGACAACTCTTCTGTGAAATCCTAATCCTGGAGAGGCAACTTTACAGCGCACCTTTGATATCTCGATGTGAGCCATTCTCAGCCGGTAGCCCCGCCCCGGCTAAAAGATGAGGTAGATATTTTGCCTCTGTTGTGTGAAATCTATGATGTGAAATGATTTAATTAAGATAGGCCGCCGAGCCATAATTAATTCTGCCTCTCTCCGAGTTAGGCTTACTGTCAAGAACATAAGAAAAGGCTCCGGCAGAATAAATTACAGTTGTGTGTGTGTGTGTGTTTGTGCACCCCAAACACACACCTGCAGGGGTAATGGTTGCGGAGCGTTTAGTTACTGTATTCTCCCAGAGATGACAAAGAGTTATGTCAATTCTTTAGGAAGAGGTAGTGTTCTCAAAGTGTAAGTGAGCCCGCTGGCACTTTTTCTTTTTTTTTTTTTTTGAGGCGTCCCACCATCTTAGATCAAATCACATTTCAGTCCGGGAGTTTATTTTGTCTGTCAGCGAGGAGCATCCTCTGGGGAACACTGTCAGCGACAAATGTGAAATTGAAGGATTCGCTGCGAATGGGCTCCTGCCAGGCAGGTTGTGCTGGAGACGGCGACAGTCACAGAGGGACCTCTGAACTGTCTGAGGCTCTGTTTCTTATTACACTTCCTTTCTCCTGAGTCTCTGTCCTATTTTAGACCTTGTTTGGCTCTTTAGTCACCTAAGGTTGTAATAGGATGAAATGAAGAGCAGCTCTATGGGAGCCATCTCCATCTAACTTTCCTCTCAGCCTAAAGTCCTTGAGACAGTTCAAAAAATGAATCTGTTCTTTGTCTTTGTTCAATTTGGGCTGCATGATTCATCTAAAACAAAGAAAAAAAGTCACAATCTCACTCCTGTTTCCCTCTGCATTCATGTCATGCTGCATTCACACGTTGACTCATTTGCGGTGGAACAATCCAAGTTGCTATCAAATGTTTCCTTCGGCCAGCTGAGAGAAACATCATATTTAATTTAATGATTACTATGTTTATAGTTCACATCACACACCATATGCATCCCTTTAACTTTCACCATGGAGCTCACTGTGAGAACCTTTTATTTATTTATTTATTTTTGAGAGCCTCTACTGTGTTTTTGTGTCACTCGGCTGCGTCAGAAGAGAGAGAAATGCGACAGACACAAGTGACGTTCCGTGATTTAACAGCCTCTCGCAACACTACTGAAAGTGCAATAAAATCTTCCAAACAAGTGCAATGTATTATTGTGATTCACCTGAAACCGAAGATAAACACATGTCGACCCCAAACTAGTCGAGTGGAAGCTGAAAGTGGTCTCCCCCTCCAACAAGCGGGTGTTGCTCAACTCATGTCAGAGTTTTAAAATTGTGTAATGTTATATAAATGGTATTCCTTTGGTCTAAGACAGTCTTAGCAATTTGCAAAAATGCAGAAAACTAGAGATGTAAAACTTCATTTTATGATGTCATAGGGTATAAAGTCTGGAGCTGCTCCATAGATTTCAGAAAAGTGTTGTAGATGACAGCGAGAGCAGCGAGGGGAATGTTCTGAGTGTATGAGTTCATTTTGTGTTTCAGATCTGACAACTCTACAACAGAATAAAGTTCATTTGTGTATAAAAAGACAACAAACAGCTCCCATTCACTGTCTATGAAGCAGCTTTGGACTTTATTCTGTATGACATCACAAGTTTGAGACTTACTTCTCTGGTTTCTGGCTTTGAGAGAGAGTAGCTCATGTTCACAAATATTGATTGAACTTTCCTAATTCATGAAAATAACACCTTGGAATTCTTAATTTAGGTGGTGCTCCCCTTTCACTGAATCTCTGTGGTTTAAGGTGTAGTTTCTTTCCTCCACTGCTGTTTGTTTTTACAGATATCAGTTATTTACCTTTTCATGTTTAGATGGATAGGATTCATGTTGAGTCACAGAAGATGAAAACTTCCCATTTTGGCTGCTTCAGAATAAAAGCTATTAAATAACAAAACAACATTTGACTTCACTTGTGCAGAATTTATAGGAAATGAAACATCTACTGTTTGACTGCTACTGCTTAACTCAAGATGAGTGCATCATATAATGGATGAAGCATTCTAAAGCTGTAACTTTCCATTCTATTTTTAATATTCAGAAGAATTTAAGTTGATCACTTTAACATTCTAAACTAAGAGACCAGAAGGGACTTGAGGTGGGGTTTTTTGTTGATGTTTTTTTTTGTTACAAGAGGCTTTAAAATTCTAAGTCCACCACTTTCAAACCCTGTCTGGACAGCAAGCATGTCAGACATGTTTTTTCACTTGAGCATGTAAGAGTGCGATACATGTTTTTGTAAAGAAAATGAGAATTATGTGTGACAGAGTCATGATCTCAGTTCTTTGAGAGAAAAATCCTGGTTCACCTTTTAGCAAGAATGGTGCAGCCGTAGTTCTATTACAACTGGATTTGGCATAAATCATGACATAAATACCCTGTTAAGTAGTAATCCTTCATAAATCTCTGCTAAAAAACCACCAGAGATCGTATCTAATACTACCGCCTCCTTCCTTCCCTGCTCTTAACCAGTGCACAAACATGATTCCTCTGGATGTGGACACTACCAACTGGGGGGCCAAGAGCCTCATTCATCAAGCATTTCTCGCAGGGCAAAGCCCAAAAGTAATCCCTCAAGCTACAAAATTCTCTGAGCTTTCTGGCTTTGGCCAAACACGCAACAACTGTCTTATTATCAGGAGACGACAGGCAATAATGAGTGTGGCCCAAGCCAGGCGACTGCTGCTTTGAGCTTTCAAAGAAAGCGCCTAATTAAAGGCTGCTTTGTGACTTTTGTCACTTTTTTTGACTGGTGATTATGGGCCATTCATTGGGGAGGATTCGTCAGCTGTTTGCGGGTGGCGCACACCATAAATATCATCTAAGCGCTTTTGCTTATGTTGTGCCGAACCTGCATTTTTCCCCCGGGCGACTCCCCAGATTCTCCCGCTCTAATTTGCAGAACAAATTCCTTTTTTTTTCACTTTCTGCAGAATCTCCTCGCGCTAATAAGGACGTCTCATCAATGGCAGTTCAGAGACAAATTAGGCTGTTTAAAAATGCACACTCCTTGGTATCTCGACTGTGATTTCCTGTAATGAAGTACTGGGGGGCAGAGCGTCCTTGGGACTGAGGACAAGTTCAGTAGAACAAGGCCTGTGCTCTTTGGAGCTCTTTGACTAATAGCAGAGCTGTATTATCCCACTACTGGTTTAGAGCATCCTCTAAATCGCCCCTCCACCCCTACTAAAACCATGCTTCTCGAAAAAGTGGCCTACTGTCTTATTTGGGCCAACTCTAATTGTCTCACTAATCTCTCCAGCGTTAAATGACCCGGAGAAACTGCGTCCCATAGGGCAGGCTTACCCCGCTGATTGGAGACTTTGCCTTTTGTTTTGCTTGGCATATTAAAACAGCATAGGCAGCTGATGTAAAGCCTACAGAACTATTGGAAATGTAATTAAGGCCTAGCAGCAGCTTTTAAATGGTTGACTAGTGCAGAAACAAACTGTGCCCCTCAGACAGCAAAAACTTTAACACACGGGAAATGAGTGGCTCAATCGATAAGCGGGGCGTTATTTCTTTTGTAGAGGGAAATTCAATGGGAGACAGAAATGGGCTGCTTCACTGCCCGCACACTGTTTCTCATTTTCCCAGCGGAGAGCCAAATTTTATGGCAATATTTGCTTCGAAAACAGACAAATAGAGACCTCTCTGCGAGATATAATCATTTGTCAAGTCAATTTCATCTGCCATTAAAACAAAAACAAATAGCTGCTGTAAACTTCACCGGCCCCGATTGACTCTCTATGATACGAGGCACAAAAGAGGGGGATAAAAAATTGACATCTCGCACGCTCCTCAGGTGTTGAGGTGAGGCCAAGTTGAGAAATGCTCCAATCAAGCACAATTATTTGTTGAAGCCAAACGCCGCAGTCATTTCACATCGACAGAGAAAGGCCCATTGTCCCAACTCTGCCAGACAATCACATTCATCATAAACCACCTCTAATTTGATACTTTTTTTTCATAGCTGACATCTTTCGCAAACCGCTTTTTCCAAACAAGCTGGCCTATGGGGCGAGTGATTGAGCAATTACCAGAAACAGATTCAGAAAGCACCCACTGTCGCCTTTTGTCCCTGACATCAGCTGGCCGGCTGGGATCATTAGAAACATTTTCTCCTCGTGTTTTCTCCCTCCAAACCTCTGGCTTTGTAGCCTGCACACAAGCGGGATGATACAACACCTTCAGAACTAGTAGGAGTCCATCCCTGGCTGTCAGTCAGTGCAGTAAAAAGAAAAATACAACACCAAAGTCTATCAAACACCGTCTCACTGTGCTGCGTCTGATAAATATTCATGATAGCAGCTTGAAAACCAGCTGTTTTCCTCCAATTAAAGCTTGCCGAGATGCGCTGTTTTGGAAATAAATTGTTGCTTTTTTAATTAAAAGCTCATGTTACTGGGTGAGAAAACAACAGATAACAATGCAGCAAAGATCTATATGTGTGGGACGGGGCGAGAGCATGTGGCTAACAAGGTGAGGTGAAAGCACTGCTCTGCGATCCTGGCCCTGCAAACGCCCAAGCAGCCTCAGGTAATGTGCAATACCCAGGGAAAAGGGGGGTATTATCCCATTAGACTCTATCAGAAGGATGTGAATGCTGCTGTGGTAACAGGTATTGAACATCAGCCCAACTAGCCGTGCGGAGACGATCAAATCAAGTCATCAAAAGATCCTTCTCACATCAAAGCCCTGAGCAGACCTGGCCACGTGCCCGCCATACCAACTGTGTCGAAACAAAAAGCGGAGCAGCCAAATCTGGCACGCTGCACAGACGGCTGCCCACTTCAAAGGCAGCGGTCTGCTGTCAGAGGTCATTATTCGCAGGTACACCGCTGCCCGCCCCCCCCCCCCCCCCAAAACACCAGCGGTCATTGAAGACAAGCACAGAGAAACCACAGAGGACTTACCATCAGGAGGCTGGGCCGGTGTGAAGTGAGGAGGTTTGTCTGAAAGAGATAAAAGAGAAAGAGAGAGAAATAGGTTTTTAGTTTTGGGTTGAGATTCGCAGACTTCCCAGGGGTGCAGGCCAAGTAATTGAGTTGCTACAGAAAAAAAAGAGACACATTGTGACTACAGGCTTGGCTTTTCTATCTAACACATTGTAATGCTGTGACTGGGCCCTGCAGGGAACCCAGCTGAGCTAATCGACAGGAGTACATTTCAGCGATAGCGGTATCACCATTGTTTTGCCATTCACTGCTCCCATGGTCTTCTCATCCCAAAACCACAGCATGACTTTTGATGTTATAAGCGCACATGAGAATTGGAAAACAGGGATCTGGTTTTGTTTCGGGTTGACAGGTGTGAGATAAGTTTTGAAATTCCACAGCAGTGATAACATACATGAGTGGAAACAACCTCAGTCCTCAATTTTACCCCCCAGCTAACATATGCAGAATAAATCAGATTGTTTTCCCCCCATGTATCAAATGACATCATGCTACTCTCCAGGTCAACACCCTGCAGACGATGACATAAGGCCTGTCGGTTTGTGGGAACCATAAAACAAGACCTGAAGTGTCATATGACTGAGTATGGAGTAACACTCCAGGGAGGGATCTCATGAAACCTGAGTCCTTTGCAGATTTGACACCTTAAAGGCATACTTCACCCACAACATGAACATCTGTAAATCAGTCAGTCATGCTGTGTTACCTTGAATTCAAGAAGAAAACTTGTCTTGCATGCCTCTGTGGAAAACAGCAAACATATGGATTTTCTGACTGATTGGGGTCCACATTTAACAACAGCAAAACTACTCTTGCAATATAATCCAAGTCTCATTTAGCCAGCTGTATAGTCAGAGCTTTCCAAACACATGCATTTAAACTATAAGTTTAGTTCAGTTTTAAACAGTACGTTTTGGGAAAAAAATAAATAAATGATGTGTTTGGACAGGACTGAGCATAAGTGTGCAGGGGTTTTCCAAACTTTTATTTGTGGTGGCCTGCCATGATAAAAACATCTACCACCACATGGTGATTTTCTATTTTTGGAGCTAGACTGTTTATTTGAGACGCTATTAAAATATATATCCTGTTTAGTTATTCCTTGCACCACACTCTGGGAGGGCAGAGTGTACTTTGAGTAGAGACCGAGCAGCAGAACAGTAGGCAATGTTAAGTGAAACTTAACTGTTAAGCGCTGGGTCTGAAAGTTAGAAAGCAGCAGCTCCTCTCATCCATCAATCTGAGAGTTTGGAAACAGATGTTCTGACATGTTTATAGTCCCCAATCAATCAGTAATTCAAGCTGTGAGTTTTCCATGGAGGCATGCAAGAAAAACAAAGTTTGGTTCACGATTTCAACGTAACACAGCATGACTAGCATTCACAAATGGTCATTTTGTGGTTGTAGTATTCCAACAATGCTTAAAAATGAGACAATCTTGACCAAGCAATGTGAATAGATCAATAACATTTTACGCAATGGTGCATGTAGTTTGCTTTCATATTGTTTCGAGAATGGGGGATATTGTTTGTGGCAAAGCAAAAACCAAAGCACAAACAGAATTATGGCTGCAAATAACTGTGTTTTTATCGTCGATTAATCTGGTGATTATTTTTCGATTATACCACTGATTGTTTGGGCCACAAAAAGCTGAAAAACAGCTAAAAAGCAATTTCCCAGAGCCTCAGGGGGTGTCTTCAAATTGCTTATATTGTCCGACAAACAAACCAAAACATATTTAATTTACAATATAGAGAAAAGAAACAAGAAAAGCGGAAAATCCTCACATTTGAGCAGCTGGAACCAGAAAATGTTTGGTGTTTTTGCTTGCTAAATGGCTGTTCGTCTATTAAAGTCATGGTAGATTAGTTTTTTTGTTGATTGGCTAATTGACTGAACAACTAATCATTTCAAGTGCCTGTTGAATAGCTTGGGAATTATGTAAAGTGTATACAGACACCATAGACGTTCGACACTGAATGATACAAAGCTATAGGTAAAGTGTGCAGACTGATATCATGTAAAAATAAAACATATCCAGCTCCATTGTACCTATTTCACACGCAAAAAGCACCATAAAAATCATCAAAAGGAAGATCTACAGAAATTATTTTTGTTTCACCGACTGGAAAGCCTCTCACAAACATGATGTGTTCCTCAAAAGCCATCATAATACACCGGTCACAGTGTACCAGGGCACTGGAGTACCGAGCAAAACCAAACCACCATCTGCACTCTCCCAGTCAGCTCGGCTGTCTGACTCACTAAGCAGAGCTCCGGTGAGTTGTCAGAGCTGCCTGCGCCGAGTGTACACACCAACACACACATACAGACACACACACACTCAGAAAGGATGTGCAGCCACCCAGCCATCTCTCCGATGTCTCTGCACTGTGAGGGATAATGAGGAAGATAAAACACATCACATCAATTACCCCGCTAACACATTTTTCCGGGGCTCCCTCAAACCACTGCAACGAAGCCTTTCTCAGGACTTGTGCGATACCCATCGGCGTCCCAAGACACAGCTGAGTTTTAAATTTAGGCTCACTTAAAATTGCTTGTCAACAGTCGGGGCTTCAGGGGAGGAGAGGGGGGTGAAAGAGAGAGAAAGTGTGTGTGCGAGAGAAAAAATGAGGAGAGGGGAGAGGAATGGCGAGGCTGTTGCTAGAGGTGAATAATGAAGTGTCGGCTGAAGCTGTTTCCCAGTCAGTCATGACGGTAACTGATTTCCATCTGGGGGGGATTTCAAGAAAACATATAAAGCGAGTGAAACAGAAATTGGCATGAGGAAAATATAGAAGTTCTGCTGGGAGTGTGAAGGGGCTCACACAAAAACAGACGTCTTGTAAGCAAACAAACACACAGGCGCGCGAGGCGAATCAGAAGGAGCCTGACAGAGAACGTGGCACACAGAGAGCTGGGGCGAAGCTAAACGATTTCGTCACATTTCCATAATGAAAGGACAAGATAAGGTCTTTCCATAAACATATCAGCCTTCCCCATCTCCCTTTGCACCTTGCAGAGCCTGCGTGAGTTCCCGGGCTCGTGTGAATGTCAAAGCATGGCCATCACTCACCCTATATCTTCAGCAAATCAATATGTGTCTGACTGTGACATTTAGCCATGTGCAAGGAGAGGGGGGTGTGTGTGTACCACTGAATGTGTGTCATCTTCCCTATTGGTGTGGCTGATGTATAGTCATGCAGAATGATAAGTGTGTTTGTGTGTGTGGGTTCTGTTAGCAGCAGGGTTTTGGAAGGGGGGTTGCAAACTGTGTGTGTGTGTGTGTGTGTGTGTGTGTGTGTGTGTGTGTGTGTGTGTGTGTGTGTGTGTGAGGACATGCTTCACCCCATATGGTGACAATAGAAATAGCAATCCGAGGTTGCACGGTTCTCTTAACACCCCTCTTCCCGACGCACACACACCCGTACACACACGTCACCGCTGCCAGCACTATCACCATCCCATCCAGCTGTCCTTGTGGCCACATGGAGAGGGCTCTTGGCAGCATAATAGAGCCCCCTTTCACTACATCACTTTCTCCAGCGCACATTTCTTTTCACTCGATCATGTGAGAGGTGAAGATTGGAGCTCTTTAACTGGGTTTGTATTAAATCTAACAGAATCTGTCTGGCTGAAATTGATTCTGTAACACGGGCAGGTTACAAATGAACCTTGCTGCTCTTGGTCACCCACATCCACCAATTAAACCGACAGTGACAAGACTGACAAAGATAATAGAAAAGACACAAACCCTGAAAAGACATGGAACAACAATCACAATTGAGGAGTATTAACGAGCTTCTACCCTAAAAGTGTTGTTTAAATAGCACTTCAGCCCTGATTTGGCGGCCTGAAAATGACAATGCTTATTTAACTTATTTACTTGATGATTACTTGATTATGCGGCGCAAGTCTTGCATGAGTAATAGCCTACTTTGGAGAGTTAGGAGGACTTTCACCTTTAACACAGTCTAAACTGGCGAGGTACTCAGAAAATAGACTTGTGTGAGTCTGGGAGAGAGTGAGGAGAATTAATAAGTCAATGTTAATATGGGTAGGCAAATGGAGGAGGGGAACAGCTGAAGAAGTGCTGTTGGTGAGGGGAAAAAAAGAGGTAGCATATGCTCAGGTGAATTCATTAAGTCATGTTGCAATGGCAAACTGTTGGCACTTTAAAGCTGGGGCAAGCAGACTCATTTTGATGTCATTGGGCAAAAATACTATGATAAACGTTGAGTATATTGTAAGTCAAGTGGTCTGAGAGAACACTATTGCACTTCTGCTTGGCACTGTTTTCAGGTTTTAGAAAATCTAGCCTGTGACAGAGGACTGTGACCAATCGCAGGTCATTGTCAGAGAGAGCCGGTGTCAATCATGTCAATCACTGCTCCTGGACTGAGGTCAAACTGTAGCTGCTTTTAGACAAAGATCATGCTATAGGGCCACAATGAAGTCCCCCCTTTATACAACCCCTGCATTGTTACACAAACGACTGCATCATGCTGCTCCAGTGTGTGATCATACACTGCACAGCGGCATCCCACAATCAAACATGCATGACGGGCATGACGTTTAACACCAGCTTCTAAGGTGACATATAATATATGTGCCAGCAGTACTTTCTAAACAATAAAAGGCATAACGTGTAAGTAACACAATCATTTACCGTCTCAGTTATATGGCGACTGATCTCTGCTTGGAGGATAAGGAGCTCCTGAATCTCACTGTTTTCCTACTTTGTGGACATTTATGGATTATTTTCTTCTTTGAATTAGCCACTCTGCTATTAGCTGCTTTTTAAATCTCCCGTTGTGGGTCGCACATATAAACACATTGTCAAACTGTCACACCCGTGCCGCCCATGGTAACATCTTCCTCTTTACACAGACCTCGTTACAGCGCAGTTACTACCTTCATTCCCAGCTCAGAGGCGAGATTACTCTGTCCCCAATTTCTGCGATTGGACGTTACATACAGAACAGAGAGGCAGCATAACAGCATAATATTCCCACCTTGAACAGGTAGTGTAAATGCGGATTTTGAAACTATGCAGTGCTGATCAAATATAAATCTGGTACTGCATTGCCTATTTCTCACCTCAAATGTTTTCACAAACAAATTTGTCTCGTCAGAAATAAATCAGCCTCTTAATTTGAGATCAAAGTCAACTCTGACCCGTTTCCGCTAAGAAGAAATAAGGAGCAAAATAATAAATCAGCAGGAGTTATTTTGCCGTGCTCATAGGCTTCTCAAATGTAAGACAAGTCTGAGAATAGAGAAAAAAACACACATTTGATCTTCTCAAATTGGGTGGCTCATTTATAAGCCAATTAAGTTTTCCTTAGGATCTAACTGTTATCTCAGGATTATTTTAGACAAACATATTTCAGTGCAGTGAGAGAAAAAAAAGAGCATTTTAAAATCTGACACAAGGAAGGCGATTTCACAGGAGCTGTATTACAATGAAAAAGTGGTCAAAATCTCATATAAATTGTTAAATTGATCTCAGTTAGAGACATAGGCTAGACTTAAGAAAATACCTTTTTTGAAAATTTCTTTCATCTGAGCATGTTGAAAACAGTCAAGCCAAAACGAAGTACCACCCAGCAGCCAGCGAAAACATTTTATACAGTGCACTGCAGTATGTTTCTGAAAACATGTGCGGTCAGGGACAGGCAATGCAGTGACAGAATCTTGATTCATATTTGATCAGTGCCGCCTACTTTGACAGTCAGACAAGCAGTAACTGACATGATTGACAGCTGCATTTGAGACTCCTCAGCTCTGATTGGTTGTTTTCACAATTCTTGCAAATGCCATTAGGAGCACAAGGAGGAGGCAGAGGAGCATTAATTTTTCACAATTTATCTGCCTTATTTACTACTGCCAGAAAATATTGACAGTTAAAAAATAGCTTGTGGTCATATTGGCTATAAGAGTTAACAACTGTATATTCAAGGCTCAAAGTGTCATGAGTAGTGCTCAGAATCAGATACTCACTATTTTGAAAAGAACTGTTTTTGTACAGAATCTCAAATATTGCACTGGCACCAGTGTTGAAACATTAAATGACACCCAGCAGGGGCCTTGACAGAGGACAAATTAAAGCAATTACCTCCCTTTTCAGGAAATTCTTTGACCCGACAATCGACTGTGATAGTCACCATCAAAACTTCCACCAGTAACAAAGCCACACAAACATTATGCTCTTAATGAGCCGCTGTACTTTCAACATACAGTGGTAGAAGAATAATGCACTGGAGGGCAGATGATGGGAGAGGTTGAGGTTTTCCAGGCCAAAAGACATGTTTTCATCCTCCAAAAGGCATTTAGTCGCCATTTACTATTTTATCCCGCAGTTCAAAGTAAATGCCAAGTCTTTGGAGCGGAGATATGAAGCAATTTCGCAAGCCTGCAGACACAGACTCGAGGAAAGGGGGGCTGTGACTTCAGATGTCCTGATGTTCCTAGTTCAAGTGCAGATAAGACTGTCATGGGAGAAAGAGGGAGCTGTATTTCAACACAATCACCAGAATTAATGTTGGCTTTGTGCATTTCTGCATGGATATTTTGCGCTTGTTTATGTTTCCTCTAGTTTTCAATTTTTAATTTAATGTGTTGACAATGATGTGGTTGGCATGCTCTGTGGATAATAAGTGGTTCATTTTAGGCACAAAAACACTAGGTTAGGGTCAGGAAAATGTCATGTTTTGGCTTAAAACACCTGGTTTGGTTGCTACAATCAGATGAAAATGTCCCAAGCTCTTATCGAAAACTACCCGCTATTGTTACAACAAGCATGGCTGGAAATGTTCCAACATGTTTAAAAATACCTGTTTTTGATGGTCTTGATTAGGGTCTACAGCTTGGCAGCGGTCTCGCTGAGCATTTGCTGATGATCTTTTGGCATTTTATTTATTTATTTATTTATTAACGATTGCTGATAAAATTAAAAGTGCAAAGAAAGTGTCAGGATGGGAGGAACTTTTACTTTGTAAAACCTCAGGGAGCTATTTTCATTTATTTATTTTTTATCGAAATTTTCACTTGACTTTATAAAAACTGTTGCAGGGAACTCCCTGTATATGATGTTGAATGTTTCAGTTTTTATTAAATATTTGCAAAACGCATTTAAACAAAGTTTTATGTTGGAGTTTGTTATATTCCAAATGCTAAATATTGACTGAAAGATTTTCATTTCTATTGTAAATGCATATCGGTTCAAAATGTCGGTCTCATTAACTATTAATAATTGGTAACGGTATCAGCCTGGTTAACTACTAATATTGAGAAGATATATGTTTTAACTTTTAATGCAACAACTGTGAAGCATGCAATGCAAAAATGGTATATTTCCAACTAAATTCTGTCTGCAGAAATACTGTAAAATAAGGATTCACGGCAAGCATTCTATTGCCAAGCAGTGAAAAGGTGTAATGAAAGCAAAACTGTGTTTCTGATGGACTGACGTACAGTTGTTGAGGAACAGGAGTACTGCGAAGCCCAGCGTAGATGTGGCCAGCAGGATCAGACAGATGTTGCAGGGGATCATGAAGTAGCGCACCACCAGGGACACCTTGTGCTGGTACCTGCGCTCGTGCTCCTGTGGAGGCGGCGAGGGATAGTGGCACCCGCTCATGCTCCACTCCAATGACCCCCTCCCCTCCAGGGTGGAGGAGAGGACGGGCCGAGGAGGGCGACGAGGGGTGCCCAAAGACCCGTTGGAAAAAATGATGGCGGTGGGGTGAGGGCAGAGGATGGAGATGAAGGTAAAATAAAAAAGCAAGGAAAAAAAGGACGCGTGATGGCCGGCGTTTCAGCTGCGGTTCCAGCTGTGCGCCGTGGCAAGGACCCGGTGACTGTTTCTGTCAGAGAATCGCAGCAGCAAGCTTTTAACGGTTTCCAAGCAACACATTTTTAGAGATAATAACATCCATTTGGGGGAAAGAGGACAGACAGGGGGACGGGGACTCCTAAAGCCCCCCACCTGTCCACACGACCTCCATTCTGCTGGAAAAAGGGACAATCTGACGTGCTCGCAATCTGGCTATGTGGCTATGTGTGTGTTCTGTGAAGTGGTTTATACTTACAGTGCAAACATGTGTGTGGATTTAAGTGGGTGGTGGTAATGTGTTTGTAAATGTGCGTCAGTGCGCTTTTGGCATGTATGTGTGTGTGAGCCACCTAAGCCAGAAATTGGTGGGTGTTTGGGATTGTCAAATATCCACACGGAAAACTTCCAAGCAAGTAAATCCACAAATGGAATCCTCTGCTTTGCTCCCAGTGACCCTGACTGGTAATTAGATGGACGTGAAAGAGGTCTGGGGATGTAGCTCTCCCCCTCTTTTCCTTGTCAGAAGCCTTTACACGCCGAGCCAAGGTCGGACGCTCACCAACAACATGTGTCACAAGTATTTCCCTAAGAGGAGACAGCAGAGCATCTTTTTTAGCCTCCCTCAGGCTGTTGCCAGTTGGGACGACAAAGGTTAGCAGCTCTCCTGAGCAATGCTTCGCCCAGCGCGCCTCTAACTCAACAACTGCTTCCTTGTATCCACTGGCTTCTTTGGCTTATGGCGCGTCCGAAGAGTTATGCGACCACGGCACGAGATCCGTCCAAACCTGACACCGTCACCAGAGCAACTTGTATCTGCTGTGGCGTGATTAGCAGGACGGCTGGAAAGCAGCTGTCTGCTTCTCGCTAAACCATATGCTCCCGGGGTTCACCGAGATGGTTTGTTTTTCCTCCCCTTGTCTCCTGCGTGCCTGCCACTCCTCGGTTCAATAACCTTTATCCCCGGACGGTCTCATGGAGCGGCTGCACAGCTGCCCCCCACCCTGCTGGTGCGCTGGGGCTGAAAGCAGGACAGAAGAAGTGGTGGAGAGGGGGGTAAAAAGTTGGAGAGGAGGACGATCCCAATCCCCTCTCGACCTGTCGGTGCAGAGCCGTCTTCTCCTCCAAGACGCTACGGATGAGCTGCAGAACACAGAGACGCTCTAAATGAATGAACTCATGTAAAGAGAAGGAGAAAAACCTGTGTGTGATCAGAAATCAAGAAGCTCGAGGCGGAGATTTGTTGGGCTTTCTCGCCTTGTGTCAGCACCCTGACAGAGAATCCCAACCAGATAATGAGAGGAGAAGGTTTTCATTGCGCCCTGATCCTCGTAACACTGAGCTTGATTTAGCTTCTTCTATTTCTGCCTTTCAGAGAACTTGTCCAGTCCTTTGCTTTCTTTCTCTGCTTCGTCGCCTCTCTTTCACACGCCTCCTCAAGCATTCAGTCCCTTTTTCACTGGCTTGTCTCAGTCCAGAGGCGATCCCTGTGTCCTGGCCGCGAGGATTTATGCACCAGCTTCTCCTCCCTGTGGAGATCCAACATTCACTGGCAGCCAAAACAACAAATTAGGCTCTGGGTATTCATAGCGCGCTTAATCCCCAGGCAGCAGGTAGTGGTCCCAGTGTCAGCGCACTCAGTCAGCCGGCTGAAGCAGAGAGGAATGAGTCAATGAGAAGTCAGCAGACAGACTCGGCGATACACAGAGAGAGAGAGAGGAGAAGTAAACGGGAGTGGAGGAGGAGTGCTGGCAAAAGCAAAAGCAGCTCCTGACACTTTGGTCCACGTTTTTTTTTTTTTTCCTTTTGGAGAAAACAGCAGCGGCGTGTCGCTGGTTTCCCAAACACTCTCCTCCTGAGCGCTCCTCTCTCAGCCCTCATCCAGCGGAACGGATGAGCGCATAATGAGAGAGCGAGAGAGACAGTGCAAGGGAGAGAGAGAGAGATGGGGGGAGTGGTTGAGGGGCCGTCTTTAACAAAGGCAGAGGGGAGGAGGGGTTGTGTGAGGGAACGGGTGAAAAAAAAGGAAAACGAGCGAGAATAAAGGCTTTGGGGAATAGTACTCGAGTCCTGTCAGAGTGGGGGGGGGGGCAGCAACAGTGCAACAGCAAAACAAAAGAGGGCTACGGTCTTGGGAGATGTCAACCAACTCCTCCATTTGTTTATAGCCTAATCAAAAGAAAGTCTCTTCCACAAGAGCTGGAGAATTTCCACAAAGATTTAATGAGGCAAACAGAGAAAATAGGCCTGCAAGGGGAGGGAGAGAGCAAAACTTAAATACATTAAAGTCAATCAAGTCTCTCCAAAAAGCCCAGCCCACTTCTTTTTGACCGATATGTGTCACTGTTGCAGACACAAGTTTGAGAAACTCCACAGAACAAGCCAATATTCAATTAATTAACAATAAACATTTGCATCCATTTCTTCACATGTTGATATTTTGCCCTTTTTTTTAAAAAAGCAACGCATTGCCGCACTTTTTAAGTGATAATGAGGTCAGAACAGAGGAGCGGTTACATTGTGTTTTAGCAGGACCCTGCATCAATATCCACTTTGAACAAACTCAACGGCAGCAGGCGCCAGATGCAAGGCGGTATCTGTCATCAATTATTTATGTTTTTTTTCACTCTCTCTATCTGTGTCTCCATCTCTGCCGTTCAACCTCCCCCCAAACCACCCCCCTTCCACTCTACGCTCTACACAAGGGTGCGCACGAGTATACACACTGGCGGTGATGCACACTCTGTCTGCATCCACAGAGGGATTGCATGAATGCACACACAATTGCCTTTTTCTGTCTGATAGAAAAACACACACATGCGTGCAAAATAGCTCCTTCTGTATTTTTGTCTCTATCAGTCTGCAGCCGAGAAGCTCACACAACTTGGACACACACTCATATTACAGTGCGATCTCTCTCTCTCTCACGCACACACAGGTAGGAGATCTCGCTTCTCCCCCAAAGTCATTTATCTCTTTGGACAGGGTGTTCATTCCCTGGTCTGAGCTGAGCTCTGTGGGGGAGACTCTAATACGAGGGGAGCCAGGTTTTCAGACAGCCTGCTGAGGGTCAAAAGTTCGGTCCCATCATCAGCAACACCACCCACCCAGAGGTGCCTTCCCTCTCTGTGCCCTCTCATGACACGCAGACAGACCACATCAGCTCTCACGGTGCATAACAGATTGATGCACTGACTAAAAAGGAAACAGCTGCTGTCTCATTTGCCTTTTCACTTTTATCAATAACTGTGTCTTTATCATCACGCTTAATGTCTCAACAAGTTGGAATTGTGGGTGCAACAAGGGGTTAAAACAATTATGACACGCACGTGCATGACGCCAAGACATCACAAGGTGAGGCGCAGAGTTCTCCCAGCAGAGGGCGCTAAGGAGTCGGCTCCGGCGCTCTGCCCTGCCTCCACGACCCAAATAAGATCTTCCGTCGACATCAAAGCTCAACTGCTTTGATCCATATTTAATGCCACAAGTAGCGCGCAAGGTTAACATCTCTCTCTGAAGGCTTTGAAATGGCAATTTCCATTAAGGAGCCAAAGGAGCTGCTCTCTTGTTTAATGGTCTGGCAGAAGGAAAAGTTGATATGTGTGTGTGCATATGCTCATAAGAGAGTGTGTGCCGCTATGAATGCAGAGGGTGAGAAATTTCAAGTTCAATAACTAATTGACAATGATGCTTCAATCAAGGTACGTGTGTGCGTGTGTGTGGGTGGATGTGTGAAGCCCTGCACACATCCCGGTCTTCTGGCTGGCCGGCGCTGATCTAATTGATCTAAGAGTAAACAGTTGCTGCCTTTGCTGAATGCCAATCTCTCCTCTAAGATGCATAAGGGATTATCATGTGAGGCTGTTACCACTGAGACTTATTTTCAAGGCAGGAAAAAATGTTCTCCTTTTCTTGCATCATCTTTATATTTCACATACAAGCTGCATTCCAGCTGCAGTGCCACAGGATGAAGGGTCAGGTCACATGCTACCTTTGCAACTTTGCTATGATAAATGACACCAAGACAGCTCTGTTTTGTAGCTGAAAGCTTCTTTTGCTGTGTGCGGTTAATGCTCTGACAAATGGAGCAGGAGAGTTATCTGACTAAATGCACCAATTCTGTAAAGATCCATATTTCAAAGATTTGAAAGGTAGAAACTCTTTACAAATCTTTTCATAGGTTTAACCCTTGAGAAACCCGAGCAAATTGGCTTAATTTCTTTCCAAAACATGGGAAGAGGACATCTTTTTAGTAAATAAACCACCTTCAAAAGCCAGGTTTATCAACTATTTAAAATAGCATCACATCTTTTGTGCTTGATTAAGATTCTGTGTTCTTTGCATATGCAGTCTGTTTTTGCCTTTATTTTTGGCTGCCCAGCAGTCTCTTCAGCATTATTGTTAACATAGCTGCTAATTTTTCCAGCACACTGCAAACCAGACAGTCAGAAACACAGCCTCTGATTGGTGGACAAGTCAGGGAGCCAGCTTTTCATTGGTCAACAGACTCATCATAGACAAATAGTGAACAATAACAAAACTGTTTTTATCACAATAGCAGATGACTTGCGATATCAGATTTATCTTGACATCTCAGCTGAAAGGATACAGTCGCACTGTTGCCCTCACTGGCACAATAGTTAGCTTCTGGGCATAAAAAAGCATTAACACGCAGCGTTCCAGAGAATTTTTTACGTTGATAACGTCACAGCTTAAATGACCCCAGTGTCAAGTATTTAATATTGGATGGTACAATAAATGTTTCTGAAAATATCGCGGTTTTATGGTATCACGGTATACCGTATCACACAATTCCCCTTATATGAATGAAATCATTTCAGGTTTTCAGGTTTCATTATGACTCTACTACAACAACTACAACGATTCTTTGGACAACGATAGGTTCTTTGCCAATATCACAAAGTCTGCAATGATACCATTTCAATCTGGTTCTATTTAGGGGCCTGCGATCGATACATGATATTATATGCTCATTTAACGCAGTCGGTAACAGAAGAAGTTGCCGCAAATTTTTATTTGCTTTCGGCCAGAAAAAGATAAAAAAAAAAGGCATCTAAATCATTATAAACAATTAAAACTGTTTTTACTTAACTCAAACCATTATCTTTTTCCTAAAACTTCAGGGCTCTCTGACCTGAAGACACATTTCTCCCAACATAATCGAAATGTGAATAAATTATAAGATCTTTTAACAAAAGCATAAAAATTGCTTAATAATAACTGTTACCCCCATATACACAACATGCTAATGCCATTAGCATAAGCCTATGACATTTTACATTGAATAAATTAGCTTAGTGGCTAGCGTACTTTTCCTCTACTCATAACATAACCGATTTACATGTATCATGTATTATTGATACTTTCTCATTCTCACCACCAGTTTAAGTCCCTGCATCTCCAGACAGGACAGCACGGACGAATTTCAGTCTGCACGCATATATTTTCAGTTCTCAGGTTGTCAACATTGTTAGCATAGGACACATGCTCTCTTTATTAACCCCAAGTTTCTCCGAAAACAAACTGGTGATTTATTAGAGTAAATAGTGTTATCCTCATCATCTTTCTCTTGTCCATTTGATGTCATCTGCCTGATGCTGTGTGACGGTGTCACAAAATTTCAAAATAAAGGCACAGCTAAGAGAGGATGATGTGCATTGATGTTTTCACTTTGCATCGATAATGATAGGTGCTCATTTAATCGATATATTGATGTAGCTGGATGTACGTTACATTCCTGGTAAAAAGGCAGTCTAGGTGAAAAAGAGATGCACATGAGATTCTCCATCTGTTTGATTTTTTTTAAGTACCATAGTTAGGGATAAACATCGATTTTAATATCACAGTATACCTTAAAACCGGTATATTGCTGCATTCCACTTGTCCAAATACTGAGTTCACTAGCTCCTGGTTAGCATTGATGGTGATACTCTTTGGATGCTGCTGGTCACCATATTCATGATTATCCCATTAATGGAAATTCACCATGATTAACTCATTACGTTTTTTAGCATAATCCACGATAAAATTGTATATCATCCCATCCCTAGTAACATTCTTAGTGTTGTGGCTCTCTGTCTGACTTTGGGTATAATACTTCTGTTTTCAAGCTCACTAGCACAGAACTATCCTGGATCATAAAATAAGTATGAGGTTCTCAGCTGAATCTCTCATCAAATAATCCGTTTGGGGAAAAAAAAAACTGTGCAGAGATCAATCGCTTAATGCGACAACAGCAGCTTTGTACATTAGAGTGTGTGGAAAAAAAAAATCCCTGTTGATGAATACACCAACACCCCATTAGAGTGGGATTCTGTCCATTTTTCAAAGCAGGAGCTATCAAAAGTGAAGCTGTTGCCTTCACTAATGGCATTAGAGATCATCCTTTCCTGCTGTCCATTGTAAATGAGGGTTTTAATGATGTTGATGAAAAGAATAAAGTGTGCTAAAATTTAGAACGGATTTGGTAATTGCCTGCACTAAAGCCTGTCTGCTGGCCCACTCAACTATTCATGTGCGCCTCATTTCAAAGATAATTCACTGTAATATTTGTCATGTTGTGTTTTTGTGCATGTGTATGTATAGATAATGAGGAATCTGCTGCACTGAGGGTTATTTCAGCCAATTCCTTCTCAAAGCTCAATCTGACGGTTGACAGTTATTTCCTGGTATGTATTTATACGACACTGCTGGCCCCCCATTACATGAGTCGAGTGTGACTATAAATGTATCTAATTTCATAGCAAACTATGTATTCAAGGCCACAAATTCCGCTTTCAGGGATATTAGGCTGACATCAGAAGGCCATGTTGAATTCTTCGTGTGCATCGAAGCGTGCGGCCGGGCTGGCGGAGGGAAGCTCAGACTCCTCACCCAGTGGGCGACTGCAGTGAGATGCTAGCAGGTGGGCCAATTGTCTCGCCACGGTATTAACTCCAATCATCATAAGTCAGACTTCGCTGCAGCATCCAACAGATTCCCAGACTTCCCAGTCATCGGGCCTCTGAACAGAGCAGCGCTCATCTAGCAGCAACCAGACCGGGGGCCCCTCACAGCTGTGCGTGGCTAACGGCATTAACCTCTGCTGAACTGGGTCTCAAGAAAATAGAGTGGGAGGTACAAGGACGGATGATGATGAGGGACGAAAACAAGATGCTTCTCTGGCGTGTGTTATCATGGCAACCAAGCATCAATACGACAACAATGAGTGAAAAAAAGTGTTTCATTTTGGAAATGTTCAAAACTTGTTTCACAATCTGTAAACTGAAATTACATTTTAACTGCTGACAGGAGCTACAGATGGGAGACAAATTAAAAGAGAAATTAAATGTCTCTGTGAGGTGTTAGGGCCGTCACAAGCCTCCAGAACAGCTGAAATGCTCCCTGTAAAAAAAATCTCCAAATTTATGAGTTTGGGAAACACTACAGGAGGGATGAACACTTCCAAAAGACTTTTGGTGTTTTGATGATAGACGTGAGGCACTCTCTAACTGGGTGTTCAGACTGAAAACAGCCTTGCATGTAAGGTTGCTCTGAGTAACTAATCCATTAGTCTAAAGATAATAAAACACTCAACTATAGGGAAGGATTTTCCAACTCTGAAAACTTATCACGTCACAGAGGTTGCAATCACAGTGTTACCAGATGATTTCAATTGCCCTGCAGCAAAAGCTGACAGGTTTAACTTTGTTGCCAGATGATGACCTTGCATTTTTGCTGGAGCACAACTCATTGAAATGACCCATGAGTGCTCAGTTGAGATGAAATCGGTAACTGTGAAGGCAAAATCATATGATTCACATCATTTTCTGACTTATCAAACTAGTCAAAGGGCCCATGTGTCCTGCATCTGCATTCGTTAAGGTTCTCCACGCATTTTTATTTATTTTTTTTTTGGTTTTTGTGCATTTTTCCTTTTAATTGCCATTACTTTATATATTGTTAATCAATAAAATCTGGATATTAACCAGGGGTTAAACTTCAAAAAAGCGCAGCATTTGTCAAAACAAATGAAATTTACCTAAAATAGTTGTGAAATGTGATGCCAGCAATGGAATATAGTGTTATCAAAAATCTCGATTTATCCATACAAATCATTTCTGAATATTGGAGATGCATTTCAGTACTTATTTTCCTCTGTATCTATACTTTGTTTCAGCTCTCTGCTCTCCCCTTCTCACTAACTCACTCACTGTGCTGTCTTTTCGTCACTTGTCTCATTCCATCTGCTTGCATACAGGCTTTTACGGCATGGTTTTGTATTTTTACTTGCACTTTATTGCATTTTAAATGTGTGATAATCTCAGAGGCTTTTCAACATCTGCATCAACACACAAAGATTATAGTTTTTTCTTAATGTCACAAAGTTTTATTATTGTTAATGTTTTCTACAGCCATTCTGCGGCTCTCTGCTACTAACCAAGGAGAAAGAAGTCATCATTCATGTCATAGCCTTGCTATTATTATCTCATAATAAAGAAAAAAAAATCTATACTTTCCAAATGGTATCAAATATTTTTCAATGTATTGTATCGAAATTCCAGGATCGTGACAACCCCTGTGGCATACTGCAAATTTGATAGTCAAAGTTGCAAACAGCAAGAAAACACCTGGCCAAAACCTGCTACAAATGTCGTCTGACACTGCTCAATAACTGCTCCCATCATATTTCAAAGCATTGAGTATGTGGATAATAATGTCAAAATCCTGCTTTCATGACAGCACCATTTCTGACTCAGTGCACGATGGAACTATTGTGCAGCGTTGATGTAAGTGTGAATGAGAGAGCTCCCACACTAGATGGGCTCCACTCAATGTGACTCACAATGTGACACATCGCCCAGAATCTGGTGACAACTCAGGCACACTATGACGCTGAAAGCGGCGAGATGCAACCCACAGCTGAACATGAATGTCCAAACACTTGGGTCATCTTGACATCTGGCATTTGGGCATCGTTTTACCACGCCAGTGCATATTCACCTCGCATAAAACGCTGGCCGCTGCTGCAGCTGATGCTGTTCAGCCATGCGAGAGGAGTCTCCAGTCAATATGATCCACCTGTCCACACTCAACACTTCTGGCCACATTAGCCTCTTCCTCCCACTCCCTCCCACGCTGCCATGACCTGCTTTTTCAGCCTACTCTGAGCCGGCTCTTAGCCCAGGGCGTCATCCAGGACCTGTCCACTGCTGGACATCCAGTTCCCTCTCATGCGGTGATGATGATATTTCTCGCCTCGGGGCTCATCTGGAGCCAGAAGACGCAGATCCTTGCCTGAGGGCTGATGTTCTGGGGGCTGCCGCCCACTGATCCTCCTCCCTTCTTTTGCACTGGTCTTCGAAATGAAGAGGAAGTCACTCAGGAAGGAGTAACTCATTATTAGCCAGCTCTGATTTTCCTAGCCAGCCCCTCCTGCACATCTAAACCTACAACAATAATGATTACAGGATGTAATATCCTCCCTGCTCCACTGCCTTGCCCTGTTTATTCAGGTCGTCAGCACCAACAATTTCCCTTAATAGCCATGTAGGAAATTATTCCAATGGACGGGCACAGACAGGTAAATAATGACAAATAATGACAGAAAGAGCAAGAAATTGCAAAAAAGGGAGGGTGACAGAAAAAAGAAAAGGTGGGAGATGGAGAAAGAGAACAACCTGGCTGCAACCTGCAGAGCCTGTGGAGAGTGACACTTCTCCGTGTGGCTGGCATATGGAGCCAATTGTGGCGGCAGAGCAGGAAGGCTAGGAGCAGGGACTCAGAGGAGGAGCGGCTGGCTCTTACAGCCTCAACACAGGAAAGGCAGGGCTGATGGAGCTGAAGGATGATACAGATGTCAGTGTCTGGCCAAGTCAGCCATCTGTCACGGGGAGCTGGCCAAGTCACACTGGCCTCGTCATGCGGAGAAAGTGGCGGGAGACTTGTGATGACCAGTCATTATGAGCTGGGAGCCATCCTAACAACATGGCCGACTCCTAACAGTAACTACATACATGATATGTTGCTTTTGATAATGTGGCTTTGCTTTTTGTATTGATGTTTCTTTGTTCTGTGATGCGTGTGTATTTATTTATTGAGTGATCTGTTTTTGTTTTTGTCTTAATTCTTGTCTGATTAGATCATGGTGAATATTGTTTAAAATGACTTTTTTTAGTATAAAATTAAATAAAGGGGGTAGGATTTGATAAGCACTCACTTCCTCCAACTCCTTTTCTAATATGAAATACTTTTGTTTGTTTACTGAATATGTACTCTGATGTTGTTTTTCTTGCTTCAATTTTATTTTGTTCTCCCATCTTATTTGGCATGTTCAAAATAAAGATCTAACTAACATTGCATTGGTGTAGACAGAGGACATGAAGATGCACAAGTATGGCTAAGTAGATAAATAACATTAACGCTGTTATTAGAGTTCTAGCTGAAAACAATTAAAGTTGGCATTATTTGTTCAGTCTTTCGATAGTTCTTGATCTGAATCAGGAAACTTTAGACTATGTTTAAATGAGTTATTCACACAATGACTGAATGTTTTTGCTCCCTTCTGAGAGCCTTTTTTTCACCTTATGTTAACATCCATGTCTTTGATCCGAACACAGAGGACAGCCGAGATGCATCGACATTCACATCTGTGTCTATCATCCAACTCCACTTATGTTTGGATTTTGTTATTGCCTACGTCACTTATACTAGAAAGTCAAAGAGTCTCGGCCATATATATTACATTCACACAAGCTTTGACAAACCTTAAAACCAGAAAATTCAGCTCTTGTTTTATTTTCTCTTTTGTCTCTCTACCTTTATTAATTGAAGTCTTTAAGCCTCAGGTTACAAAATTTGCTATTTATGTCCACTTTACAACTTTATACAGAACCACCTCTAAAATTCACTTTGTATTCGGACTGATCACACCTTAAGGCGCTGAAAAAAAAGTACTGTTCTGGTAATCTCAAGTATAGTATTGGCACCGATCAAATATGTTCAAATGATACCCAGCCTGAGGCAGATGTGAGGGAACACCTGACCTGACTATTACCATCCAGTACATTAACACCAATGAAAAAGAAGTCAGAGATACACGAGAGTGTAATTTCAAAAGCTCAAAATGCTAAGGCCATGGAGATACGCTGCTGCCCACAGATGCGGAACGATGCCAAGATACAAAGTGATTTTTTTTTTTTTTTTACATTTCTTGCGAATAAAAGGTTTCAGTTATTTAATGAGCAGCACGTCTGAAGCAGAACACTGCACACTGACTTGGAGTAGAAATAGACCATTTTAGATTCTGGCTCCATCAAAGGCGTTATGTACCACCTTACAGCAAATCCCTTGTGTTCTACATCAATAATCCTGCATTTTCTCAACATATAATTACCTTTACCTGTGTTTTGACTATAACACAATGGATCAACATATATTGCTGTGACATATTCGTACTGTACACAAGCAGATTTACCTGATCGGCTCCCTGACATCAAAGCTGACAGTGACAGCCTATTATATGCGGGGACCCTTTTATTTGCATTTACAGTAATGAACTCGCGCTCCTCCCTTCCACTTCCCTTTTTTCCCTCTCTCTCGGCCCCGTCACTGGCTGCTGGCTGCACATCGAGCTGGATCCTCTCAGATAGAGGGCAGAGAGGGAATATTAATTGGCGAGCAATACCCCCTTGTTGAGACGTAGCGCATAAATGTAACGGCTATAAATTATTTATATGCCTAATCAGACGGCATGCGCTCAAGTTATTCTCTCAAACAAGACAGCTTCTCCGCTATTCCTTTTTTTCCCCTCATAGTAAATAATTCGAATTCCTTTTGGTAAGAGTGCCGTCAGACACGGCTGTGTGCTGGAAGTAGAAGACTAATGAAAATATGGTGCCACAATGACGAAATAGCTGTTTTCTGGCTGCAATCACAGTCGGGAAAATGAATGACCCGCTTAGCACCAGGTATTAAAATGCATCCTGCGTTCAGAGGCTTTGATTCTGATAGACAGAAAACAGATCGAGTTCAGGTGTGAATTCACACAAGGTACACCCACTATTGGCAACCAGGTGTGAATGAAATGAGACGGATCCATGAGGAATGGTTGCCGGGGGGGATTAAATGGCAGGAATTTAAAAAAAACATTTGTGCATAGATTCAATTCATGATCTGCAGACAAATCAAACTTGTAAAAGATTTTAATGTGGATATAAGCAAAGCGCTTAGTGCTTGAGTCAATCAATCAGCCAGGGAACAGAAACAAAACATTGATAATCAATTTCCAACAAGTCTTCCAATTGAAACAAAAGAATACGCTATTTGTCCAGACATATTGCTGGTTTTGTTTGATCATGTGGAAATTCTATGGTTAAGCTTTGGTTGGGTTGGGCACAAAAACAACTTGGTTAGGTGTCGGGAAAGACCACAGTTTAGGTTCGAATAAGCACTTTGTTGAGATTTGGGGAGGTTTAATTTCATGCTTACAGTCATATGGTACTGTCATGAAATGATTGATGTTAACTGTCGCAAACAAACAGAAGTCTCCCATGTCTTGCTGACCCATTCATCCCTCCTGACCTCCTCCATTTGCAGACCTCACTCTTTAAGAACATCACCTTACTCCCTGCTTTGCTCCTGTCACCATTACTCCACCTACTAAAGGACTCTGTCACTTGAAACGTGTCATTTTGGGGCACTTGCCGAAGCGACTGATGCTGTCCTTGGCTGAGGAAAGCTTCTCAATTCACCCTTTGATATGATGTCAATGTAAATGAACTCTCTTTGACTTTGGAACTGAACAAGCAAAATTAAAATATAACTTTAGATATTAAATTGGTTATTTTCACAATTTTCACTTTAGACAAAAAAAAAGGAAAAAAATGTCAAATGCGTATTGAACCTCATCAAGGGAGATTTAGCAAATTTTCAACTAGGTCTGTGTCACCATGTTGACGGCAGTGTGTGCAGATGAACAGTGTCTGAACTCCCTGGCAGTGCCATGAGCTAAAGTTCTCTGCATCATTTTGCATCATCTATGATGTGTTTTGCATTATGAGGAGGATTTTAGCTGGCAGACAGGTGGGGAGCTCCAGGAGCTTGCAGCACAGGGGGTGCACCCACAGCGATGACACAGAACTTTTGCCAAATTGGCACAGTTTCTCTTTAATTAGCTACTTTTTAGCCTCTTTTAAACAGTGCTGTATTATGACAAAGTTGTTATACATAATTTTGCTATCTGTACCAAAATTTAGGGCCTGATTATCAAAAAAATGTAGCAGATAAACTGAACAAGAATCAGAAGTTGCAGTGGATTAGCGCGAGACACAGTCTGGGGAAGAGATGGATGCCAGCCATTACGACTATTGTTGTAAACATTCTGCCTTTGCAGGAAAAGTAAACTAAACTCTCCTTCCTGCTCTCGGTCTGTGCTGCTGTATCCTCAGCTCACGGTTTAGCGGGGTCAGTGTTGTCATAGGTGGCTTGCACTTAGAAGAAAACCAAAGCCGGGAAAGAGGGCCATTACCGGCTGTAGAAAGCAGAGAGTACCCTCTAAAGAACCATCGTCAAGACTCCTTAGCTGGCTGACAGACAACAACAGACCCTCCGATGAGCCTGAGACCCGCTGTCTGTCAGCCACTAGGCTTTAGCTGCTTCCTTTCCTGCCACACAATGCAGCAAGACTCTCCAACACACATTCACACAAGATGACTTGGCATTCACACACTAGACATGAAAAAAATAGAGACAGACACTTTTCTTCTTTCAAATGCCACAAGGTGCTGCAGGGTTAAAATAAATGGTCGGCTAAAAGAATTGCAAGAAAAAATGATAAGAGGGTTGAAAAAACAGATTTTTTGGTGGATGTCTTAGAATTCATTCTTCGAAAAAAGTTTAAAACTGAAGAGAGAGCTACGTCAGTTATCTTCCAGAGTCTGCTGAAAGGACTTGCTGGGGTTTCATGACCTCTCGTATGACTGTTCACAACCAAGAAGTCATTTACTTCACTTGCAAAGACAGTGATTAGCTGAAAACCTCGGCTTCGAACTCCTTTGACAAACAACCTGCTTGCTAACGTGTCCTTGAGCAAGACTTTTTACCACATCCAGTCGCTGAGTGTTGTCCTGAAGCTACACAATGACCTCTGACCTCCATCTTTAAGGAGACAAGAGAAAAGAGAATTTCTCCACGGGGATCAATAAAGTATCATTCTTTGTGATGTTGGGGCGATACAGAGAGACCTCAATCTTCCCTGGTGATTGACCCCAATTCTAGCTCCTAACTTGTGTCCACAAACGGTGGAGGTACAGTGCATCCTTGGAGAGCAAAGCAGATTTGAAAAACATTACATGGATTGGAAGTTGCTGTAAAACTCCTGTCATGTGTCAGACAAGCCTCTAGGGTCTAAGTTTAGACAGAGGGATTTAAAACAGATATACTTTATCATTAGGCTTGGGTACTGAACGCTGCACTGTCAAAGGAGCATTTTGTAAGATCTGCATATAATTCTAGTTTAAAACATTAAAAAAATAAACTAACCCTATCAACAGAGTGTGAAGAAGTCACACCTTTGGCATTATGTCCAAGATGCCTATGTATTGTGTTGCAGAGATATCCACTGCTAAACAGCCAGGGACAGGCTGTCCCTTTAGTAATAATACATCATGGCCTGAGAGGCGACAGTGAGTCACTGTAGCCTCTAGTGAGCCTCAGGAGAGGATGAACAAGTTGAGCCGGCTGGAGTATAGAGTCAAAGGATACAGTGTAGAAGTTATATTCTCAGTGAATTTGTTAGTATGTAAGCAACACAACAAAATGACCCTTATCCCCAAAACAAGCAGCTCCAAGGAAGAAGCAATGTTCTGCAGCGAAGAAAAGAAGCAATTCAAGAAGAAGCAAAACTAAACTAAATATTGGCGTGGCTTTTCGTGGAAGTTTTAAAAGATGCAGTTTGATGCTGAACTTGCAACGTTTCTTTTAGACTGGTAAGTAACATCTTACATTGGCTGTATACCAAAACATGTCTTTAGTGTATCTGATGACAACACAAACTGTAGGCTGAAATTTTGGGAGAAACTTTTTAAATGGCGTGATTTGACTGTTTTCTTGCTACCGTGGCGTTGCTAAAACTGAGCTAAGAAAGCTATAAATTAATCTTTACACAAACGCCACACGTGAAGACAGCAGCCTTATCATGATTGGCTGTATTTTTGCTGTCAGTTATGAGTTGCCTTTATTTATGACTGATGACTGTAAATTGCCGTGGTATGGACACAGTAGTAGGCCAACATTTCAAGGTTGAATTACTGCCCCCAATTCAGATGGACTGGATGACTGGAACTTACATACTGCACCTTTAAGCGTACTGACATGAATATATTGGTGTGACTGACTATCAAATGACATTAAATCAATCGTGTCTAATTTCAGGACCTAAGAGTTCACCTGGATGAGAACACCTGGTTTACACAGGAGGCAGAAGCACCCTAAAGTGTCCCCAAAGCTGAGAAGCCGCCCGCATAACTCTGTGGCCGGCTTCTGGGCATTTTGAGGCAGAGATAACAGAGTTCACCAGAGCCACCGGTTCAGATAGTAGGCAGAAAAGGCCCAAAATGCCCCAAAATGTAGGCACTCAACCCTAGTTGAAATTAACAGAACAAGCAAAGATATCAATGAATTTTCTGATAAACGTTAATATGGAAAGTTTGGTTTTGGTTTATGTTAAATATTCACTTCAAGAAGGTCTGTGATTTGAATCTCTGAACCTTTCTGTGCTCACCTTTGTGAGTTCATACTGAACTTTCTCAGTCTCAATGCTTTAGTTTTCTGGTACAGTGCTGGGGAAATTTGGAAACTCATAGATGCCCATAGGTATAAAACCTGTTTTTCTGTGAGCTCATAAATAACACAAGTGTCAGTCCAGGGTGCTTCCCTGCCTTTCACACAAGGCATGATGGGATAGTTTGAAGTTCCCATGTGCCCTTGAGTCTGAATAAGATGGATGGATGGAGAGATGGACCTTGCAATAGAACACCAGTCCAGACTTACTAAGTGATAAAAATCCAATCATATAGAGCAGGGGATATATAAACAAAAATGGTGGATAACCAGAAACAATCCAGTGTGAATCAATACAAGTGGACCAACATTTACTTCTTAAGAATCCTGACGTGTGTATGTGTGGATTTCTACATGTCCCTCTCTCACGGCTGCCCCTTTTCGTCTTCATCAGCTTGCGCACATCAGACAAGACTCAATCTCAGCGGGAGCGGAGCGTGCTGATGTGTCAACTCGTCTGTCATCCAGAAGTGGCAGGGGTGGAGTCAGGTGGAGGCTGCGTGGGGAGGGCAGTGGACCCGACTTTTGCGAGCAAACGCATGACAATGATGAGCTTGGCGTGTCGCCGAGGCAACGAGCGCCCTCATCCATTATTCATCTGGGCAACAAACTGATAAACGAGGTAAATGAAGAGGAACAACGGCAGCGAAAATCATGCAGACGGTCCAAAAGAGACATTTAGGAGCCGGCGGCACCAGCGGCATCCTGAGGCGCATATTAATCTGCGGGGTAAACAACAAGGTCTGGACACAGGGTCAAAGCAAAGCGGCTCTCATCCTTGAGAAGAGTAATGTGGAGCGACTCTGCAGCTTCAGAAAATGGGCTTTTTTTCCCCAAAAAAATATGTGCCCCATCAAACAAGGTGTTACAGGGAGCGTTCACAGACTCTCTGCAGAATCAACACATGTATAGTGGCAACTAGTTTTCCCATCATCAATCACCAGCCTACCACTATCCACATCAGACCCCTGTTCACACTCCACCAATCAGAAACCAAACTGCCAATCCCTCTGCAGCACACGTTAAAGGGATAGTTTGGATTTTTTAGAGTGGGGTTGTATAGGGTACTTATTCCATGAAATAGATGTTGGTTGGCGTGTCCTCCATTTGGAAGCTTAGCCAGAGGTGTCCAAACTTTTTTGAATGGGGGCCAGATAGCTAGGAGTAGCTGCTTATTGCATCATATGGGTTTTAAAAAAGAGAAACATTGCATACAAATGAGAAAAAAGCAACTGTTTCATCTTACAGTGATAAAGTATTTCGCTTTCCACAGTTCCTGAAAGCAGCTGCCCTCTCTGTTGACTTATCATTTCTTTGCTGTTGCCATGTCTGCTACCTAGCAGGAAATGTCTGCTGCTCGGTAACAGTTTGTTTACTTGTTTACCATCTGTTTATGAAAACACTTCAATTCCGTCTGCGTAGCTCTGACTTGGTGCTGCCATAGTGAGCGAAAAAAATACACAGTAATCAGGCTTGATTAACCAACATTGTGTGGTGGGCCACATACAGTATATTTTGAAATCGAGGAGAAGCTGCAGGCAGTTTAAACTTGCCAGACTTTGGACATGCCCGAGCTAAGCAATTTACTGCTGTGGAGCTGTCAGCAACAAAACGAACTGTATTTTAACCACCTAAAAAAAGTCGCTCCTGAAAAAAAATCAATATCAGTTTAAGTGTGCACTATATTGAGAGTATTTTACCTTTCCATTAGACAGCCCACTCCAACAGGGAAGCCATGAACAGCTTCCATTCCCCATCCGTGCTATGTCAAAGCCACCAGACTCCATTGACAAAAACAGTAATTTTGGCACCCTGAACACAGCAGCTACTGGTCTCCTCCTGCTTTGATCACTTAATTTGTGTTATTGCGTGACTTTGATGACTCCGCACTGACCCTTTCAAACGGAAAAGTCACAAAATAACACAAAAAAACTAAGTGATCAAGGCAGTAGTTGACCAGCAGCTCCTGTGCAAAGTTAAATCTAGGGCTGCCCCTTGAAAGTCAGAGATTCGAATCATCAGTCAGAGACCCCTCAGTGGACTGAGATTGTTTCAAGTCGAGCAGTATTTTTTTTGGGTGTTTCTGTTAGTCAGTGTGCTTCTGGGGACATTTTGGTCCCCGGATTTTGGTAAAAGAGTGCTCTTGACTTTTATAATACTCTTTGGTACAAGCCGCAGCGGACACGATTTGGTGCCACAGAAGAAGAGACACTCGTAAGGTTCTGAGATAACATTACCTTCTCTCTTTCGCTTAGAAACTGTGAATTTTCAGCCCATGACATCATGACATACAGGCTTTTGTTTGATATCTAGTGTTGTAAAAATTTGTTGTAGTTTGTTGCAGTTATTATCCATTGAACCCCCATCAAACTTTAAAACCTCATATGGAAAAGATAATGAATCATCAAATATTGGTATTGAACAGCCAAATCTGATTTGACAGGCAAAACTCTGGGTCAGTTACAGCCCTAGTTAAATCACTGTTTTTCCTTATGGAGGGCGATATAAAGGCTTCATTTTCCAGTTAGAAATCAATTTTTTAACACTGAAGTGAAGCAGTAAAAATATTCTTGAAATAGCATCACTAAAACTAATAAAGCTTTTTTAAGTGGCACTTTTTTAAAGTAGCTAAAATAAGTTTTGTTGCTGACCCCTCCTCGGCAGTGCATTGCTTAGCTTTGATGTCAGAATCAAACCTGCCGCTTCAAACTGGGGCATGCTGACTGACATCTAATATATGTAATATACTGTCTGTGGAAACGTACCTTATAATACCCCCTTCAAAGATCTGAACTATCCCTTTAATGTCAAAAGCATTGGCATCAGGCTACCAGGTAGACAGAGCAAAAAATGATATCCCAACTCTCCCATGTCATGCCAAATTCATGCACCACGATCTGTACGAGGCAGCAGGGGGATGAATTATTGCCCTGTTGCTACGGTAACACCTCGTATGCAGAAAACACCATGCCGTGGTATGAAAAATGGTGATTTGTGAGATTTCATTTCGAAAGCCATTCCAGTGTCGAAGGGGAAGGGAGGGAGCAATGAAAGAGGGAGAAAAAAGACTGACAGTGAAAGAGTGAGAGAAAGAAAACTCACTGGGATACAGTGAGAGAAAAAGCGTGAGGAAGAAGGAGAGGAATGAGGCGACGTTTCACACGCAGCAATTTGCAGTAGTGCTTTAGACAATTTGGGTCACTTCTGTCACTGTATTTCTATAAGGCAAGCAGGAACACCTCATCTGCCATTCATTTCATTTCCATTCCAACACCTGCAAGCCATTTGCATTCTGTCAGTTTTACCTCTCCCTTTCATTTCTCCGCATGCCACTACATTTCCTGAATGATAACATACTGGCAATTTCTACACTGGCATAGTACGGGCCAGGACACAACACCGCCTGCATCCAAAGAAGGGGGGAAACATGGCGAGCCTTTTTCCAATCTTGTCTTTCTTTCTCCTTCTTTGTCCCCTCCACCCCTCAGTCCCAGTCCCCCTCTCAGGTTTCCACCAACAATCCCCTCCACCTCTTGATAAAATCCAGATCTTTACCATCTGACCCTTACGAGCCCTTGCAGTGCCCGGTGTCTCCCCAGGGACCCGAGGCCAGATCGTGTGTCTCGCCTCACTCGACAGCAACAAATGAACCAAGAGCTCAATAGCTTGCCTGATTGGCTGCCATGAGGTCTATGCCATCATTCCTAACAGCGGAGCACCGCCGAGCCACAGCGCTTTCTTGTCCACGCATTACCGGCACATTATACCAGAGCAAGCTGTGCAGAGCCGGGCAAGTTTCATCAGGTTAAATTTAAAAAATGTTTCAAATCCAGTTAGAATGAAATGTAGGGCCCAATTTTGCCTCCACGAATTAATGTGAAAATGAAAAGAAGTGTAGTTTAAGGGAGAGCTGCTCTGCTAGTCTGGGCTGATCCCTCATGAGAAATACAGCACAGCAAGGAAAACAGACTCAAAAAGAGAATTTTAGCTTCACAGACTGCAGAACTTTAAATGCAATGAATTGAGATTTTTTCGCAACGCATCCATATTCATGAGATTTTTTTTAAGCAGCAATATGCAATTATTACATTCTGGTAGCCCCTAAATGTCAGAGAGATGAAACTGTTTTTTGAATTTTGAGGATTAAGAACCTGCATGCAGCACTTCATGTTTACCGATCAGGCCCGGTCTGTGAAGCTTTGTACCAAAGGGTGCCAAAGGGATAAGAGGAAAAATAAGGATCTAACACCGGCGAGTCCTGCTTTCTTAAGATGGAGCACTTGCTCACTGCTGTTTGCCAGACAGGATTTCACTCCAGTGGTAATCCTTGAATTTCTCTCTCTGTCTTTTATCTTTCCATTTTTAAGATTTCTGTCATCTCTGTAGAGCCAACACTTACGTGCTTTTTTTCCTTCCTTGGGTTGTCTGTTTCCATGATGTTGTTTTCTTTTTCTGTTCAGCCTTGGTGACTATTAGTGCTAATGTTAACCGCACACAACATCCGATTCCTACCACACAAACCAAAAGCATCAATCAAACTCCTTCACATCTGATTCTTCCCCTGACAGATTTACCAAACAGCAAGAATTTTAAAGTCAGTGAAAAAAGAAAGGTTATCATTGCAGTGTCAAAAAAGAGCAACAAAACAATATTTATCTAAATGTTTTGTTAATGTTAATGATTATCATGTCAGCACACTACAAATTATGATTATTTAGTCCATGAAATGTATCTTGGCATGTTTGAATGCTTTTTTGTCTCACTAACAGTCCCAAACCTAGAGATATTCCATTTAATCAGCAAATTCACATTTTTACAGTCTTTTAGGAATAGCTCCACATTTTAGGAAATATGTTATTTACTCACTTCAGAGTAAGATGAGAGGATTGACAATACTCTAATGCTTATACATTACATATCATGATGTAGTCTTGACATCATGAGTTCTGAAGACTCCATGCGTCCCACCCACACGAATTAGCGTTTCCAAGGATAGCGAAGAAATGACCCGCCCTACTCTCCCTCTGACTGGCTAGTGCTTGTGTCTTTGGAGATTGGATTGGTTAGGTTTAGGAACGAGGTATGAGATTGGTTAGTGTTAAGGTAAGAATAAGTTTTTCAATTTTTGTTTTCAATCAGTTTAGTTTCAGTTAATTTCCAGAGCGGGTTTGCTCATTTTTGTTTGGTGTTTATTCATTTCAGTATTAGTTTTAGCGTTTGGTTTTTTTTAATTATAAAGTGGGGGTTATTTGAGGGGAAACATTAAAAAAAACTTCAGAATAGAACACAAAACTGTATAAAGGCAATATACCCAGAGTCCCCTATCTCAATAAACACACACACCAGTGCCTCCTCATGTTTATTGTGTCGAGTAATTTGACCAAATTGACAAAGATTACAACTTTGACATTTTCTCTATATATTTTCATTTTATTTTAGTTAGTTTTATAACTTCTCAAAATCCTTTCAGTGTGTTTTTGTTTTCCCTCAAGTCGAGCTTTTATTCTCATTTCGATGAACTAAAATGTTTTGTCATATCTAGTTTTAGTTTTTAAATTTGGTTTTATTAACTATTAATGGTGTTCACATATAATTTTATACATATTGAACAAATGAGATATTATGTGTTAATAATTTCATGTTAGGAGTGCCGGTAGGTGGGTTGATACCGTTTTACAATACAATCTTCATATTTCATATTTCCAATATGTCAAACTGATCCTGTAAGATGAAATAAGTAAGTATGTGGCATCATTAGTTTGATTCATTACTTAAATGAGGTGCCAAAGTAATCCGAACTCAAGGTTCACTTATGATTACTTAGATTTTTAACTGCATCTCACAGTTTTCATCACATGATGATCTCATCTTGCAATATTTAGAAAGTGAGATGCAGTTAAAAGCTTTCTGAAAAAGCCAGTAAGTGAACATTGAGCTAAGATTAAGCTAATTATTATTTTGTCAAGCTATTTCTAACTTACAGAACTCTCAGTCATGCTAAAATGATCAACTGATTGTCAAAATTGTTGTTGATTAATGTTTTTGTCAAATCAATGATCATTTTAGCACCACATTTTATTTTTCCCTTTGCACAGGTTTCCAAACACGGAAGCACACCATCATTTGGGCTAATAAGTGCATAGAGAGTCTCCTGTGTTGCACCCCGACTTTCTGATTTTCTCCTGATTAGACAGGTGTATTTTTTGGTTTGAATTATGCCTTGGGCAGCTTTAAGGTGTTTTTAAAATGTGCACACAGGGGGGGGGGGGGGGGGGGGGGGGTGTGTGGGTGTGTGCTCATGCTGTGGGGCTGTAGATTCCTGTGATGAAGAATCTAGGGCAAACCCCTTAAGTGGAGAGACGGGGAGAGGGAGAGAGATCATCAGAGCCATTACTGCGTGATAAATGATTTGCTAGCTGGTGAGTTGCCCTGAGGGAGACGGTGGGGCAGAGTGTGTGTGTGTGTGTGTGTGTGTGTGTGTGTGTGTGGCTCTATCTTCAACTCTCCTTTACCCTTGTAATGAAGCAGATTGCATTAGGAAGACGTGGGTGCCATGGGATCTTGATAGAAGTAAGCCACAGGTTTAACATCTCCCCTCCACACACACACGCATCCACACACACACACACACACACACACACACACACACACACACTCTGCCCCACCGTCTCCCTCAGGGCAACTCACCAGCTAGCAAATCATTTATCACGCAGTAATGGCTCTGATGATCTCTCTCCCTCTCCCCGTCTCTCCACTTAAGGGGTTTGCCCTAGATTCTTCATCACAGGAATCTACAGCCCCACAGCATGAGCACACACCCACACACCCCCCCCCCCCCCCCCCCCCCCCTGTGTGCACATTTTAAAAACACCTTAAAGCTGCCCAAGGCATAATTCAAACCAAAAAATACACCTGTCTAATCAGGAGAAAATCAGAAAGTCGGGGTGCAACACAGGAGACTCTCTATGCACTTATTAGCCCAAATGATGGTGTGCTTCCGTGTTTGGAAACCTGTGCAAAGGGAAAAATAAAATGTGGTGCTAAAATGATCATTGATTTGACAAAAACATTAATCAACAACAATTTTGACAATCAGTTGATCATTTTAGCATGACTGAGAGTTCTGTAAGTTAGAAATAGCTTGACAAAATAATAATTAGCTTAATCTTAGCTCAATGTTCACTTACTGGCTTTTTCAGAAAGCTTTTAACTGCATCTCACTTTCTAAATATTGCAAGATGAGATCATCATGTGATGAAAACTGTGAGATGCAGTTAAAAATCTAAGTAATCATAAGTGAACCTTGAGTTCGGATTACTTTGGCACCTCATTTAAGTAATGAATCAAACTAATGATGCCACATACTTACTTATTTCATCTTACAGGATCAGTTTGACATATTGGAAATATGAAATATGAAGATTGTATTGTAAAACGGTATCAACCCACCTACCGGCACTCCTAACATGAAATTATTAACACATAATATCTCATTTGTTCAATATGTATAAAATTATATGTGAACACCATTAATAGTTAATAAAACCAAATTTAAAAACTAAAACTAGATATGACAAAACATTTTAGTTCATCGAAATGAGAATAAAAGCTCGACTTGAGGGAAAACAAAAACACACTGAAAGGATTTTGAGAAGTTATAAAACTAACTAAAATAAAATGAAAATATATAGAGAAAATGTCAAAGTTGTAATCTTTGTCAATTTGGTCAAATTACTCGACACAATAAACATGAGGAGGCACTGGTGTGTGTGTTTATTGAGATAGGGGACTCTGGGTATATTGCCTTTATACAGTTTTGTGTTCTATTCTGAAGTTTTTTTTAATGTTTCCCCTCAAATAACCCCCACTTTATAATTAAAAAAAACAAACGCTAAAACTAATATTGAAATGAATAAACACCAAACAAAAATGAGCAAACCCGCTCTGGAAATTAACTGAAACTAAACTGATAGAAAACAAAAATTGAAAAACCTATTCTTACCTTAACACTAACCAATCTCATACCTCGTTCCTAAACCTAACCAATCTAATCTCCAAAGACACAAGCACTAGCCAGTCAGAGGGAGAGTAGGGCGGGTCATTTCTTCGCTATCCTTGGAAACGCTAATTCGTGTGGGTGGGACGCATGGAGTCTTCAGAACTCATGATGTCAAGACTACATCATGATATGTAATGTATAAGCATTAGAGTATTGTCAATCCTCTCATCTTACTCTGAAGTGAGTAAATAACATATTTCCTAAAATGTGGAGCTATTCCTAAAAGACTGTAAAAATG